>NC_089511.1:24344389-24644589 GCF_036850995.1 Saccopteryx leptura
GCCACTCTGTCACAGCCCAAAATATGTTATCTATTCTGTGTATATATATATAAAATCTATTCTGTATGTGTCTATATATATATATATATATATATATATATATATATATATAATATTCTGTTACAGGTGGCTCTTCCTGCCACCTGTAGTTGTCCCATCTGTCTTACCCCCTCTCCTGGCAGCTATGCCCCCAGGAGGACAGTGACCAATTGTCTTTTTATCCCCAGCACCAAGAGCAGTCTGGGCACGAGAAGATACCCACTGTGTTTGTGAATGGAGGAAGGAATGGAGGAATGGTAGAATGGTGGGGAGAAGGTGGCAGCCCCGAATGCCCCTGGCACTACCTGGGGCCTCTGCCAGCCTCATCTTTGGAGACTGTTCATCCCTGCCCAGGCCCAGTGCCCCAGAGCTGCACTTGTCCAGATGAAGATGGAATCAGGGTGGTGCGACCCCACCCGCCCAGACTGGTGGAAGGGGCAACTCTGAGGGACTGGAATGTTACCACTGTCCAGATCCACCACTTGTCCAAGAGGGTCTGAGCACACTGCAGCCAGGTTCTGAAAACATCCATCCTTACCACCTAACAGGAATCAGCCTTTTCTTAGCAGACGCTGGGGCTGGAAGGGCTTGTTATCATCTCATTTTAGTTTACGCTGCATGTTCTGTTTTATAGGTCTCACAGGATCTCACTGTGGCCACACAAAACCCTGCAGGGAAGAAGGAAACTAGGACTCACACAGCCAAGAGATACAGAGCTAGACCCCGAGAGCACTATACTGGGCTGCGGATCCCAGGCTCCTCCTCTCACAGGGGTGGTGGTGCGGGAACAGGGGCGCTCCTCCTCTTTCTATGGAGGGGGGACAGAGTGAGCTACGTGTTCATTGCCTATTGTGCACCTGCTCTTTGCCAAGCCCACACTGGGAGTTTGCGGATGCAGATCTTTAGTAATTCCGAGAGACCTGCCCACTGAGCCACTTTCGGCACCTCCAGCTGTTCCAGCTCCAGGTTCCCTCTGCTCTTAGCCTTCCGGAACAGTGGGCTGTAAACTTGATGGTGCCACTGAGTCACACACAGTGCTTATTAACAATACAGTTTTCTGGGGTCCTGCTTCCAGAGATTCTGATTTTAGAGCTTTGGGGAGGTTCCCCAAAATCTATTTATACACATGTAATTATGATATAGAATCTTTATTCTAAATTCTTTGAGTTAGTCACATGCAGGTTTTTTTTTTTTTTCATGCAGATGAAACATCAAACTATCAAACTTTTCACAAGCCTTCAATATTGGAATCTCTGTAGCTACTAGAGTCATTTTTGTAAAATATAACACAGTTCTCTAGGGCACCTTTGTGAAGATGGGGGCAGAGACTGAAGTGCTGTAGGTATAAACCAAGGCTCCTGGCCCCGCAGAAGCAAGGAGAGGAGCAAGGAACAGATTTTTCCCTCAGAGCCTCCAGGAGGAGTCTGCCCTATTGACAGCTTGATTTTGGACTTCTAGACTCTAGAACTGTGAGAGAATAGATTTCTGCTGTTTTAAGCCACCTAGATCCTGGTACTTTGTTACAGCAGCTCTAGGGAACTAATACAATATCACTAGAAATGTGATGTCTTCTACAGTGTACACAACCTTGTACAATGTATACAACCATTCACGTGCTGCTACTTTGCTTCATTTTATTTTTCTACTCATCCTGTAAGGACATATCTGTGACTGATGTCCATGGTGTAACTGCTTGTCATTTTATTATGAAAAAGTGTAAACATACAGTCAATGTAAAAGACTCATCTTGAATACCTGTATACCTAACACTTAGATTCTAACATTCACATTCTAATTTTTTAAAAGAAAATTTTAAAGACTTGCATATACCAACATCTAACTCTTGCAATCATGAGGTCATATGTTTAAGATTAGTAATATGTACTAAATTTGTTTTCTTCCATTTAAAAAAAAGAGGATATAATATTCAGATAAAAATTTAAGCCTTGAGTGTATAAAGTTTGATAAATTTTGACAATTACATGCCTCCTTGTAGCCAATGCCCAAAATCAAGATGTAGAACATGTTCATCCTCCTAGAAACTCTCAAGAATCTGTTTTAATAAGCTGCTCACTCAATTATGATGAAAGGAAGGCAAAGGGATAAGTATGCAGTTCCTTTGGGCCAGAGGGACAAGAAGTTTGAGGTTTACAGGGTTTTACAAGGAGGTGACAGGTTCCCCGTTAGCAAACACGGCTGCTTCCCGGCTCTCTTAGCCTCCAGCAGTTCACACACACAGAGAACTTGACCTGCAGGCCTCTCCTCCAACCACAGGCTGTGGACATAGGGCAAGAAAGGTACATAGGGCCCACCCGCATGCTCAGTTCCTGCAGCAAGGCTGCTGCAGGACTCTCCCTCCTCACCCCTCCCGTCCTTGCATTCCCCACTGAAATCCCTACCATTCCATGACCGCCTGGACACCCACTTCAGACCCTCCCATGAGCTTACTGACTTGGGCCTGTCGCCTGCGTGGGCTTCCCTGAACTGCTTCCTCCCTGCTCCGGCCACACGGCCTCAGGGTCAGGCATGCCTGGCAGTCTCAGCCCCTGAAAGTCAGACTCACTGTGTTTCCCCAAGGCCAGCAACATGGCCCAGAAATGATACTCAGCTCCTGTCCTGACCTTTACTTTCTTTAATGGAGCAGATGAGAGCAGAACCCTAACTGGAATGGAACAGAAGGAGAAAAAATACCCAATGGACAAACCCAATAAAAAATGAGCAATTTCATTGGGAAAGAATAGAATCCAAAAAATAGACCAAAATATATCTGTGAATAATTGATGTGCAAGAAAGTGTTTTTTATATCAGTGGGGAAAATAGATTATCCCATAAATCTACTAGAATAACCAGTTGGTCATTTGGAAAAATACAAACCTAAAAAAATCTCTATTTTGTTCCTTATACCAAAAAATTATAGGCAAGTAAAACATTTAAGTAAAATCAAACAACAAAATGTTAAGCATAAAATTATTAGCAGGATATAAAATATTTTTTTATGTATAAAATCTTAAAATAGAGGGATGATAAGACTTAGTATCTTTTTCTACATGGAAAATTTAAAGATTTAAATGGAGAAAAAACATTAAGGAAGTCAAAAGACAAATGAAAACGAGAGGATAAGTAGTAATATAATGATGGAAAAAGGATATAAAAATATCCTTTATAGCCTGACCTGTGGTGGCACAGTGGATAAAGCGTCGACCTGGAAATGCTGAGGTCGCCGGTTCAAAACCCTGGGCTAGCCTGGTCAAGGCACATATGGGAGTTGATGATTCTAGCTCCTCCCCCTTCTCTCTCTCTGTCTCTCCTCTCTCTCTCTCTCCTCTCTAAAAAATGAATAAATAAAAATTAAAAAAAAATATCCTTTATATACAAAGAGTGATGATAAATCAATAAGAAAATGATCCCCATAGTTTAATTTCATCTCTAATGGGTGTGCAATGGAAATAATGGGCACCAGGAGACCCCTCCCCAGGAGCACCCAGAGTCAGTTTTCTCATCTGTGAAATGGGAGAACTGACATCTTCCCTACCTACTTTAAGGGTTTAAAATGAAAACCTATAGGATACCACTTTAAAAATGTAAACTGGTACACCAACTTAAATGTGCTACCACTAGTTGTACAGGGGTCATTGTTATTCAAGTTTTCTCGGATCTGACTCCCTGAAGATTCAAGTTGCAAAGAACAGCAAAAATCACTTTAATGTGCAACTCTTCATTCCTACTCAAACACTGACCCCCAAGTCCCCTCAGTCTACTTAGGCACAGTGATGGTTAGGGCCGCTATCAATGCAACAAAATGCAAACTGATTGTAAAGTAAAATTGAAAAATCAATGAAAAAATACAGGAAATTCTATGACATCAATGGAAGTGATAGAAAACTGTTTTACTCACAACTCCATTGCCAAATAAGAATCTGGCAAAGCTAACTCAAAAATACAGGCAATCAACAGAAAACAAGGCTCTTCAGCCTGACCAGGTGGTGGTGCAGTGGATAGAGCGTCAGACTGGGATGCCAAGGACCCAGGTTCAAGACCCCGAGGTCGCCAGCTTGAGCGCGGGCTCATCTGGTTTGAGCAAAAGCTCACCAGCTTGGACCCAAGGTCGCTGGCTCGAGCAAGGGGTTACTCGGTCTACTGAAGGCCCGCGGTCAAGGTACATATGAGAAAGCAATCAATAAACAACTAAGGTGTTGCAATGCACAACGAAAAACTAATGATTGATGCTTCTCATCTCTCCATTCCTGTCTGTCTGTCCCTGTCTATCCCTCTCTCTGAATCTCTCTCTGTCTCTGTAAAAAAAAACCCAAAAAACAAAAAAACAACCCTTCAAAAGACAATGGCCTGCTTACAAAGGACCTAGAGAGATCCTTAGCCCTTAAATACTCTTGCTAAAAAGATGATGATGAGCTTGACCAGGTGATGGCGCAGTGGATAGAGCATAGGACTGGGAAGTGGAGGACCCAGGTTCGAGACCCCAAGGTTGCCAGCTTGAGGGCGGCTCGGGCTCATCTGGCTTGAGCAAAAAAAGAAAAAGCTCACCAGTCTGGACCCAAGGTCACTGGCTTAGCAAGGGGTTACTTGGTCTGCTGAAGGCCCGCAGTCAAGGCACATATGAGAAAGCAATCAATGAACAACTAAGGTGTCGCAATGAAAAACTGATGATTGATGCTTCTCATCTCTCTCTGTTCCTATCTGTCCCTCTCTCTGACTCTCTCTGTCCCTGTTAAAAAAAAAAAAAAGATGATGATGAAAGGAGACTCGACTTGGGGTGGTGAACACACAATATAATAGACAGATGATATATTATAGAATTGCACACCCAAAACCTATATAATTTTATTAACCTGTCACCCCAATCAATTCAATGAAAAAGTTTTTTAAAATGACCCTCTTTATGATTATGCTATGAACAGGCAATGAGAAGTCAAGAATGTCACACTGTGTTTTAATACAGTTTTATCAGAGAAACCACACACCTGCACAAAAACAACTCTACTTGATTCATTATTTGCTCAATTTATGCATTGGCATGCAATTGCAGTCTGAATTTTGCTGTCAAAATTAAAATAAACTTTAAAAATACGTTTTTGTTTCATTTTAAAAGATAATCGATTTCCTTCTCCCAATTCCCTGCCCCATTTTCTATAACATTTTGGTCTTCATTTAAAGCAGATTCACTTTAAGGGACCTTTTATCCTAAGAGTCAAAGACTTTCCTACTTAGATTCAAGGAATGACTGAACTTTTTTATGGCACCTGTCTCCAAATCCCGCACAAGACATTACATGTGGCACTCCAAAGGGTTTTGCCTGAGACAAGTTAAGGCAACCACTAACTCAGGTTGGTCTTCCCTTTCCCTGGTTTACAGGGGTGGATATGGGATCATGGAAGCTATGTTAATCAGCCTGATGTAGGTGTTCCTTATTGCTCCATGGTGGCCAGTCTTAATACATGGGCCTTGAATTGACTTAAAAATTTGAGGTCTTTCTTTGATCTCTGTGGATAAATGATGTCCACTCCATAGCCTTTCATTATTACATAAGAATAGGGACTATTTATTGCAACTAAGTGGGTTATGATGGACTATAAACACCTGGAATTTATAAAACTAAAACTAGCCATTCCTAGAGATCCCTAAATACGCTGATTCCATTTTCCAGTGGGATATCTGAGCATCTAAGCAATGTTTAAAGGGTTCTGCTGGGCACAGAAGAATGTAGAGAACTAGAATTCTACTCCTTTTGAATTATATTTCTTTTAAAGGAGAAGTTATGACGAATTCACTTAGGTGATTATCAGCCAAGTTTGTGGAGACTGTGTGATCCACTCTAAGTTCAGTCACATGGATTTGCATCAACATAATTTCTGACTGTTGGTTTTCCTATGACAGGATTTTAGACATTCTGTATGTATTATAGTTCAAATATATTAAAACAAATACCTCCCTCCTGGCCTGTGGTGGTGCCGTGGATAAAGCATTGACCTGGAATGCTGACGTTGCCAGTTTGAAACCCTGGGCTTGTCCAGTCAATGCACATACAACAAGCAATCAATGAACAACGTGAAGCAACTATGAGCTGATACTTCTCACTGTCCCCTTCTCTCTCTTCTCTCTGTAAAATCAATAAATAAAATACTACCCCCCTAATTTGCTTATCTGGTACTGCTATTTAAATATCTTGTGATATACTGGCCCTGGCCGGTTGGCTCGGTGGTAGAGTGTCGGCCTGGCGTGCAGGAGTCCTGGGTTCGATTCCCAGCCAGGGCACACAGGAGAGGCTCCCATCTACTTCTCCACCCCTCCCCCTCTCCTTCCTCTCTGTCTCTCTCTTCCCCTCCCGCAGCCAAGGCTCCATTGGAGCAAAGTTGGCCCGGGCGCTGAGGATGGCTCTGTGGCCTCCTCCTCAGGCGCTAGAATGGCTCTGGTTGCGGTGGAGCGATGTCCCAGATGGGCAGAGCGTTGCCCCCTGGTGGGCGTGCTGGGTGGATCCCGGTCAGGCACATGTGGGAGTCTGTCTGACTGCCTCCTTGTTTCCAACTTCAGAAAAGAAAAAAATATCTTGCGATATACTATAGCCACATAGAAAACAAAATATTTGGATAACTATATTTTGGGCAATGCTTTATAACAAAAAATCCTGAGTATGAGGTTTTTTGTTTGTTTTTTGTATTTTTCTGAAGTATTGTTAGCGTCAAGTTTGTTGTTCTCTGATTTTATTTTCCTAACCAAGCTCTTTTTTCCATTGGAGAGCAAGAGCAGGTGGGGAGAACGGACATGAAAAGTCTCCTGCTTATTTTATATAAATGACAATTAGAGAAGATTGGTCTGTTCTGAGGCACTTTAGAGAAATTCTCATGAAAAGACATAGGAGACAGGAAACAGAGCTGGAAATCCAGGCAACCTGGGTCCTGCCTGTGCCTGTCACCCAGACACATACAGCCACATGGAGGGACCGGTTACAGCTCCGAGAGCAGTGAAGGCTCTTGACTGGCATTTTCTATGATGAACTTTACTTCTACCCTTGCAAGGGGCTCATGGGCAAGAGTGAACAGTAGCATTCCGGTATGGAAGATGTTTTGCCAGCTCTCTCTGGCTGCAAATAATGGAGGGCAAAGGCAGAAGTGAGTGAATCAACTGACAGCTTCCACTACTTTCCATCAACTCCCCACCCTTTCAGTTAACAAAGAAGAAACTAGAGACTTTTTTACATTTTAATTCTTGAACTATATGTGTGTGTCAATATTACCATTTTCCTTTCCAGTTATGCTCACATCTCAGTTTTCCAAGCAGCTTATTAATTAATCTATTCAAACATTTATCAGTTCCTGTTGGCATGCGCCAGTGTGTTAGTGTGTTCTAGAGAAACCAGATGAATCAGGCAATTCTAGTCTTTAGAGAGTTTACATTTTAGTAGGGAAGATAAGACACATAGTGAAAGCCAGTAACTGGGGAAGAACATTATGAACACTGAAACGTAGGTAGAGGCAGAGCGCTATGAGAGTGTGGGAGGAGGACATACCTATCTGCCTCTAGATGGGGAGGTAAGGAGAGGATCTGTGGAAGAAATAGGATTTGAACTGAACTTGGATTTGGCCAAGGGGAGCCACTGAAGACTTAGGAATACTGCTGTTAACATAACCAAGCTCTTGTTAGAAAAGTTCACAAGTGACCCTGGCTGGTTGGCTCAGTGGTAGAGTGTCAGCCTGACATGTGGAAGTCCTGGGTTCAATTCCTGGTCAGGGCACATAAGAGAAGTGCCCATCTGCTTCTCCACCCTTCCTCTCTATCTCTCTCTTCCCCTTCTGCAGCCAAGGCTCCACTGGAGCAAAGTTGGCCTGGGCACTGAGGCCGGCTCCATGGCCTCTGCCTCCATGGCCTCCGCCTCAGGCACTAGAGTGGCTCCAGCTGCAATAGAGCAATGCCCCAGATGGGCAGAGCATCGCCCCCTGGTGGGCATGCCAGGTGGATCCTGGTTGGACGCATGCAGGAGTCTGTCTGACTGCCTCCCCGCTTCTAACTTAGGGGGAAAAAAAAGAAAGAAAAGTTCACAAGGCAATGGGGTGCAGGAAACATTGGCAGGGAGAGACCTGCCCAGGACACTGCTATAATAATGAGCACAATGGGGCACTGGGCAAAGTAGAGTAGGAGTGCAGAGATGTCTCGGAGGGAAGACTAAGAAGACTCACAAGGATCAGCATGTGGTCTGACTAATTCACAGGCTCTGCTTTTTCTCCTATTATCCCCTATTTCTCTCTTGTATAGCCTATGAATGATCTAGACAGAGCTGGCAGTGGAGACAGTTGCTGTTAAGAGTAACAAAAACAAAGAATCTCCCAGACATAGTATCAAGTGAAAGAAGCTGAACAGCAAAGTACACACTGTATTATTGCATTTAAGCTTTGTGCACTTTTCTGGGAAATGAGGTGCAAGATAAACTTAGTGGTAGAGACAGAAGTAATGACCAGGGTATAGGAGGTGAGGTAGATAGAATAAAGCACACCCTCTAAAGTCTGTATCTCAATCCCTGGGACCTGGGAATATTGTCACCTTACATAGCAAAAGAAACTTCGCAGGTATGATTAAATTAAGGATCTTGAGGTGGGGAGATTACCCTGGGTTATCTGGATGGGCTCAGTGTACCCAAAGGGTCTTTACAAGTGGAAGATGGAGGAAGGACAGTCAGAGTCAGAGAAAAACAAGTGACATGAGAACAGAGGTCTGAGCAATGCATTTGCTGGCTGGGGCCATGAGCCAAGGAAAATGGGCAACCTCTCAAAGCTGAAAAAAGGCAAGAACACTGATTCTCCCCTAAGTCCTCCAGAAGGAAGGCTGTCCTGCCAACTCATTTTTGACCTTTGACCTCCAAAGCTGTAAGGGAATACATCTGGGTTCTTTAAGTCACTGAGAATGTGGTAATTTGCTAGAGCAACAATAGAAAACTAGTGCAGGCAGAAAACCAAAAAGGTGTGGTACCCAAGAGTCAAGTGAAGGAAGTGTATCAAGGAGGGGCAGTGATCACCATGTCAAGAGTTGCTGCCTGGCCAGGTGAAATAAGGTGAGAACTGACCACAAGGTTTAATCCTGATGACCCTGATAATGGCAGTTTCAGCACCATAGTAGGTTTTGGAGAGAACAGTATGCTTAGTACTTGTGTGTCTGAATGAATGAACATAGCATGTGGACCAACAATGAATGTTGTGTCGTAAAAAATATAAATATGGAGAAGGAAGATGATGCATGCTGCTTAGGTATCAATTTGGGTTCTTTCCTGGACATGTTACCAAAGATGATGATGACAGGTGTTTTTCTGGGATTCCTGTTTGTTTCTTTTTAATTCTCCCAGTCCTAATTTCTGATCTTCCTCCCAATTTGGGTCTTGAAGCTTCTTTATTCCACTGAATTCTGGGATGACACCAGGGAGCACTTCTGAAGCCTGTGTTTACCCTGGCATCACATGGAACCAGTGACCTGGGTCTCTGGATGCTCTACCAACTGGCCCCAGGTTCATCCTCCAGGTAAGACTCGCCTGGCACTGCATCAGGCCAGAACTTGGAAGTCTCTGGCAGGTACCAAAGGATGGTGATTGCTGATTGGCCAGGTGGGTTCAATTGGGAAGCCCTCTTAGGGGTGCAAAAGACCTCAACCCCCTTCAATTAGCAGACTTCTCACATCCACAGTGCTCTGCAGACAGCGGCAGGTTGGTAAGCTACCCAAGCATCATTTTTTAAATCTGAATTCTCAGCTCAGACAAGCTTTCTGAGGTGGGCTATACTCAAGATGTTCTGGAGCCTGGGGGTGGGAGTGGGGAATCCAAGTCTTCCTGCAACTTAGATCTCCTCCTTATCATCCATCCCTATTTAGTTACTCAAGCCCTGAAGCTCTGAATGGCCAGACTCCAAAGTGTGGCAGAAATACACGTGGCAGGATCTGTGGACTTCTCTGCCACTCAGAAATAGATGCACGCTGTGGGATTAGGATATGACACCCAGAAACGTTTAGACATTAGGATGACACCGACAGCAGGGGCGGAGAATCGAGGCTTGCTTTCCTCCAGGGTCTTCGCAAGCAGCGGCCTTTATCTGGGGTGTGGTCAGAGGCTTGCCCACAGGAAGAACTCTTGAGGTCCACATGTGAGATGGGGAAGTAGGGGCCGCCCTTTCACCGGTACTATCCTCTTAGTGGCAGGTTTCTGGTGAGGGAAGGAGTCCAGTTGGACCGTGATGAAAGCTGTAGCTCTCTCACCAGAAAAATGTGCAACATGCCCTTTCACACACAACTTTATCTCTTCCATCAATTCCAGAAACTGATCCATGAACCCCAGAGTTAAGAAGCTCTGCTCCAGCCTGACTTGTGGTGGCACAGTAGATAAAATGTTGACCTGAAATGCTGAGGTTGCTGGTTCAAAACCCCAGGCTTGCCCCAGTCAGGGCACATATGAGAAGCAACTACTGCAAGTTGATGTTTCTAGCTCCTCCCTTACTGCCTTTCTTTCTCCTTCTAAAGTTAATGAATAAAATCTTAAAAAAAAAAACCTTAAAAGAAAAATTAAATTAAAAAATAAGCTCTGCTCCATATGTTTTCCAGATTGTGATATATACTCCATTGGTGGCGCCCAAGATGAATTTAGGGGGTATGCAGATGATTTTGGGGTACTTCAAGTGGTATGCCAATTCAGATGACCCAAATCTAGGAAACACAGTACATATGGTCTTGGAAGGACCCAAAGTTCTTTCCTATTCTATTTTTCTCTTTTTAGATGCTGGTTTCAGCTCCATAAATGAACTTCATGCCCCACTAACAATGTGAGCTGCAGTTGGAAGAATATTGCTCTTACCTGAGCTTAGAGTAAGGAGCTTGACTGTACGGGCCCTTGAGAGTCAGGGCGAGACAAGGGCCTTACTTCCCTGCTCAGTCATTCCTCTCTCACTGCACAAGGCGAGCAGCTCCCCTTCTGCAAGTCCAAGGCAATGGCAACAACGGGCCTTGTCTCATCTCCACAGTATGCAGGCTCGAACGAGTTTGACTTGTTTTGTGTGTGTGCCTTTGTGTGAGTGTGAATGTGTGTGTAAGTTGTGTACCCAGAGGGGTGTGGCAAAGTGGGGGACAGGGGAAACCAGTGGGGCCAAGGCCTTCTCCCTAGAAATTTCATAGCAGAGCTCCATGAGGCTTCCCTCCAAAGACCCTCCCTAGGAGGGGTGCCATTCAGAAATGAGCCCCAAACGAACTTCAGTAGCTTGTGGTTTATAACACTCCAGTTGGCTATCAACCCCTCACATTACAGGAGCTGTGCTCTAACCTCCTGCTCCAGCAGGAGAGAAGGGAGGTGGAGAAGCAACTGTCTAGAAGGACACGAAAAAGAACAGAAATGTCTTATCTCCACTCAGGCCTTAAGAAAAGGGCTTCCCTCTGAAAGTATATCCTCTGACTGCCTCGATCCCTTAATTTAAAGACAACCCTATACTAGTTTCTAGAATAGACATTTGTAGACAGAAGCTGACAGGCCACTGGAGCATTGGGTGAGTCAAGTATTGGCCAAGTATGGGCCACAGGTTAGCTTTTTGGTTTTTTCCCACATCCTCAGGTTGGTGCTCAGGTATAAAGATGCCTGCAACATGACCACAGTGGGACTCTTGGAGGAAGTGCAGGGGTTGGAAGCAAGTTTGGTTTTAGCATTCCCTGAGTACAATCCCTGAGGGTTGAAGAGCAAAGCAAAATCAAACTACAGTGCTGGCTGGTCAGCAGAGCCGGGAGGTGGAGCCATCTAGGGCAGCTGGCTAGGAATCATGCTCATGATGGCACAGGGAGGAGAAGCCACGCCCTAAAGCTCCTGTTTCTAGGACACAGTACAACGTAGGATAGCTCCCACGTGCCATCACAATCCTAGAAGTCTCTAGTATTCTGGCCCCAACCTCTCATTTCCTGCACTCAGCTTTAGTTATACCTATGGCTAAACCTGATCCTTCGGCATGAGCTGACACCAAAAGTCAACTTCCAAAATTAAACGGGGCTCCCATTGAAGAATGCTGAGTTCCTGCACTATACCTATGAATTTTCCCAAATTCAAAACCCCTCTCTCCTCAGACACAGCCACCACAGTGGCAGCTGTTACCTCACCTCGGGCTATGCAGTAGCCTCCCGCCTGGTCTCCTCACACTCACTTGAGATCCCCCCATTCCTTCTCAGCACTGCGGCCAGGGTGTTCTTCCAAAGATGCAAATCTGGCCATGACACACCTATGCTTGAATCCCTTCCCTGGTTTCCCATTGTTCTTAGAATCAAGTTCCAAATCCTGACCACAGCCTAGGAGAACGTGGCCCCTCCTGATCTCTGCCCTCCTCCTACTTCTGTTTCCTTGCCCACCAGCCTGTGGTCACATAGGTTTTATTTCTGTCCCTTGATTATGCCACTGAAGGGCCTTACTCTTCAGTGTCTTCCCATGTGCTATTCCTCCTGGCTGAAATGATTTTT
The DNA here is from genome assembly GCF_036850995.1 of Saccopteryx leptura. Classification (NCBI taxonomy): domain Eukaryota; kingdom Metazoa; phylum Chordata; class Mammalia; order Chiroptera; family Emballonuridae; genus Saccopteryx; species Saccopteryx leptura. The sequence goes on from NC_089511.1 coordinate 24,356,900, forward strand.
CCCACCACACTTCACCTGATTAAGCCCTCTCCATTGATATAAATGTCACTTTCTTAGAAATCCACTCCTTGAACCCTTCTCCTCTAGATCCATTCTCTGAGAGCACCAGATAATTAAATAATTACTGTGCAATTAGTACATTTTCCTTGTTCTCCTCATTAGCCTGTTAGTGCCACACAGACTGGTATAGGTTTTATCTGTTGGTGCCTCCTCAGTGCCTAACTCGGTGCTGCTGACCATTAAGGGACTAAGTGAGTGTGTGAATAAATGATTGAAGAATTAGGCAACACAGGCCAGTGAGGAGCTACCTGGAACAGTGAGAGGCAAGTCCTTTCACCCAAAGATCTAATAACACTGCTAAAGCCATCTGGAAAGAGAGCTAGAAGGAGAGAACAACTATTGGTTTATGTCCAAGCATGATGGCCTCACTGTCACCAGTCCTAGAGCCAGGCCTGGGGAAAGCCAAGGAATCATTCTGACCTCTGGCCTGAGCCAGCCTGGAGTCCTGTGGATGGGAGCTAGCTTCCACGCCCAAGGATCCTCTGGATGGAGGCAGCATTGATTGTGGAATCATACACTTAACTTTTCCACTACCTGTTTGACCTTGGACAAATTACAGAGCCACCTGAAGCCTCAGTTTCCACATCCTAAAATGGGGGTGACAAAACCTATCTCAGGCTCAATTAGAGGCTTGATTGCCATAATGAACCTATACTGCATAGCGGCGTTCAGCTCAAAGTGCTGATCCCTTCTCCCCAGCAAAACTGGCTTAGCCCTGTCATTTCACCTTTTTGGCCACCCGTGCCAGTAGGCAAAACAAGGAATAAAAGAGTCCACCCAAGTAGCTGCCTGACCTTTCCACCCACCCAGAGGAGCCCTAGAGCCAGATTCCATCCAGCAGCACCAGGAAATCCAGACTACTGAGAAGGGTAACTGAGCTGCGCCTTTTAGGAGCAGGGGGAGGGTGAGATGGGGAAGGGAGGACAGGTGAGTTTGGAAGCTATTATTCCAACAGAAATAAAGAGCAGTGGCAAAGAGGGAAAGGCCAATAACGGAAGAGGAAGGAAAGACGGGGCAGATGAGGGGCTGAGAAAAGGTGATCCAAGTTGTCAGATGGCAGAGGCTGCAGAAAGAACAAATAGGAAGGAGGGGTAACTTGAGTGGTGGGAGACATAGCAGATAACAGAGAGTCAGGGTTAAGGCTGGAGAAGGGCAAACTCCCGATGTCGGGGGGCATTGACTTGCCTGCCGGAGAGAAGTGGAGGTGAGGGCGAAGGCAGTCACCTTGAGTCTTCCTAGAGGGCAGGTGAACGGGGCTTGTGGGGAGTGGAGAGTTGGAGGAAGGTGATTGGGGGGAGGGGTCTGTGACCCCGGGTCCCGCTGTACCTGAGGGTCTCCTTGCAGCTCTCCCACGTAGTACTGCTCCAGCCAGCGGCGCGCGTTGGCCGAGTGCCGGTGGGGCGGCCCGTCCAGGTCGGCGCTAACATCCTGGCCAGCCCGTGAACGCAGCAGCTGCTCGCCCCCCGGGTGCTGCCGCAAGAAGCCGGTGAGGTCGTAGAGGCGGGCCCCGCAGCGGACCCAGCAAGCGCCGGCCGCCAGGCGCTGCTGGACCTCGGCGGGTGAGAAGGAGGCGGCGGGGGGCGGAGCAGGGGCCATGGCGGGAGACCAACGCTCGCAGCTCGAAGCCCGGGCGTCTGCTCGGCGGCCGCCCAGCGCGCCTCTAACATCCCCTGAGCCTCGCCGCCTTGACGGGCCGGCCGCCACCGCACCTGCTCATTTGCATACCGCGTTCCCATTGGCCATTCAGCGGGACACTGCGCGAGCCTGAAGGGGCCGCCGTCCCATTGGCCCGCGGGAAGCTTGACAGACCCGAGCGGGGCGGGCCCGGTACTGCCGGCCGCCGACCAGGTGGCCCTGGGCAGGTAGAGGGCGCGCCTGCCAGGTGTGTCCCGTCGCCGGAGGAAAGCCAATGGGGCGGGCGGATGCAGACGGAGCTAGTCTTTCTGTCTTCGGTGGCTGTCTGAAAGGACGGACGGACATCCTCAGTGGCCTGATCACCACCACTGGGATAACTCATCTGCTGTTGCTTTATGGGAGTAACTTGCAGTTTTTCATCCTCAGGCTCAGGCGTGGCAGGCGGACGGAGCAGGCGAGGGCTAAAGTAAAGCGAGTGCGGCACTGGCCTTCGGAGTAAAATTTAAGGAGAAGTCGCCAAACTCAGTAATTACAAAATGTAACATTTTAATGCAATATTTTAAGTCATATCATTACAAAACAATATGAATGTACTTAATGGCACTGAACTGTAAAGTTTAAAATGGTTAAAATTGTGAATTTTAAAATTGTGCATATTTTACTATAATAAAATGCATATTATAAAAAATTTCTTTAAAGTAAATCATATTGGCAACCAAAACCTGCAGCCTAGCCACCTGTTTCTTTAAAGTTTTACTGGAACCGGGACTAGTTAGGTAAGTAGGCAGGATGGTAAAAGGGAAGGGTGGGATCTTGTCTTTAATATATAAAGTTTTGGGATTTTGTTCATCATGGGTTTTTTTTGCATTAATTTTGAATTTATTTTTTTTCTGTTTTAAAAAATAATTTTGAATTTTTAAAATATTGCAATAAAATATTATTAATCTCATTACTGAGTTTTTTGGGAGTGTCCTTAGGTTTTGCACCCAGAGCAACTGCCTCACTTGTCTCACTCTGGTCTCACCCTGCAGGGAGGGTGGCACCGAAGAGAAAACAGAGAATCTTGTCTCTGTTACACAGGGGAAAGAGAAACCTAAAGGAGAAAAGCCCACTGGCCATGACAAATAGAAAGGAAAACAGTGTGCTTGCCAGTTTTATTCACAAGAGAGAAGAAATGCACACAATGTTACTTGCCCAGCAATTGGGGATCTCCTTTGAACTCAAGATTTGTAACCAGAGTCCTGGTACTAAGGCTGCCCCACGCAGCGGGCCTCAGTCTCTCTCAGGAAATGACATTTTCATGGACACCCTTGTTTATGCTCCCCTGGGCTGAGCATCCATGCCAGGCAAGCACTGTGGGGGAAGCCTGCCAATAATAGACGCAGGAAGAGAATTGTCTCTTCCTTCTCTGCCTTCCAGGCCTCTCTCGGCTCACACTCAGGAAGTAGGCAAGAGTTGGGCTTAGCCCATGAATCTGCTATGGAACTACTGCCCAACAGTCCTGGAGGCCTTAGGTCACTAATGTTGCTTCTCTCAAGTAGCAAATACATAGTCACCCTTACACCACTTCCAACACCTGCTCTGCTCTAAATACCTTGCGTGTGCAAAAGCAATCAAACACACTCTCGTAGGTGTCCTCAGGTTCTTTCTGCTGATAATATCTGTAGGACACCCTAGTTTGGATTTCTCACCATTGCCTTAAACTCCTATTGTCTCAAGTCAAACAACCAATTTAGCCATCTAGTCAGAATTGTATCACATTTCTTGCCATAGTTCATTTCACTTCTAGAAATTTGATCTTAAAGATTGGTTAGAACATCGTCCCAATATGCCAAGGTTGTGGGTTTGATCCCCGGTCAGGGCTCATACAAGAATCAACCAATGAATGCATAAATAAGTAGAAAAACAAAATTAATGTTTCTCTCTCTCCCCCTTCCTTTCCTCTCTAAAATCAATTTAAAATTTTTTTAAAGGTACACTATATAAAGATGTATGCATAATAATATTAATTGTAACCTTGTTTATAGACTAAAAACAACCCAAATATTCCTCATTAGGGAGGACTAATTAACCAAATGGTATATTCAGAGAGTTAAACTTTATGTAGCCGTTAGAAGGAATAAGATAGATTTATGTATACTGATAGGGAATAATCTCCAGGACACTGTAAGTGGAAACCAACAAGAATGGTGTGTATAGTGTGCTAACAATTATTTTGCTATTTTTAATTCTTTAATCTTTAAAAATATTTTTAATGCGAACAAAAGTGTGTATGTAAGTTATAAAGCAAAAATAGTCTAATTAACTCAATGAATCTGCCTCCCCAGGCAAGATCTAGGACATTACCAAAAACATGCACCTACTTCTATACTCCAAAACTTCCACCACTCCCCTCCTCCCAGGAGATGATCACTGTCCTGACTTTTGGGCTTATCCCTCCCTGGCTTTTATTTTTAATATATTTATTACATCTCTGTTATGTCTATGCAATATGTTATTTTGATTAGCTTGTCTTTGAGTTTTATAAAAACGGTATGATACTGTACTGTGCTTTATGTGACATTGTATGTTTTATTTTACTCCATAGTGTTTTCAGATTCATCCATGTTGTTGAGAGTCACTGTAGTTCATCAATTTTCATTGTGGTGTCATTTCTATTATATGAATTTTACTCATTTTCTTTTACTTATAGGGTACGAGGGTTTTTTTGTTTTGTTTTGTTTTTTGCCTGTTATAAGCACTCTTGTCCATAAGGGTAGGAGTTTCTATAGCCTATATACTTAGGAATGCAGTTGCTGGGTCATAGGGTATGCAAGTGTTCCTATTTACAAGAAAATGTAAATTAACTTCTAAGTGGTTGTACTATTTTACATTCCATGAAAGATACATGAAAATCCTTAGCCTTAAGTCTAAATAGGGTTTGTCTCTCCCTTTGCCAAAACCACATTCTTTTTATTATTATATCTTTATAATAAATCTTAATATCTGGTAAGGCTAACAGAGCTTGTGATATAAAATAGGTGCTTAAAAAATATTTACTGAAATCAAAGTCCACTGTCTAATTCAGATGTCCCTCTCATGCCTAAACTAGCGCAGTGACTTAACAATCTCTCTTCCTTCAAGCTCCACTTCTTCCAATTCATTTTCAACACCACTGAAGATCTGAAATTCAATTTAGCACATCATCACCCTGTTCAGAAACTGTCAAATGTTCTCGCTTGCAAAAACAATGAGATCCAAATTAAACCTGGGATGCAGGCCCTAACGACCTCTTCAACATCCCCTCCCCCTGCCCCGCCTTTAGATGGAAATATTCTTGTATCTCTCGGCCTGGCAGGCCTAACCCCTAGTTTCAAGGGCTACCTCTCCAAAGAATCTTCTCTGATTCCTTTACTGCCTGTAACACTCTCATTGCCCTAGGCATACAGTGCCCTATCCTGTCACCCTCACTCCCTAACTAGACTGGAAGTGCTTGAGGGTAGGGTGTTTCTCACATTAGTTTGAATCTCTAGCACTTAGCACACAGTAGAAAATTGACAAATATTTACTAATAATTATACTAGTAAATATAAATACAAATTCCCCTTTAGCATACATACACACACAGAAAACACACATATATGCATATATTTTAAACACTCTTTTGAACAGTAAACATTTTGCATAGACGGGGGTCCTTGGGTTATGATACGGTTCCGTTCCTACGACAGCGATGTAACCCAAATTTTGGTTTAAGTCGAAACACGTGGTTAAGCCTAACACAAATGGAACACTTGCACTTTTAACAGTCTAAAACGGCATAGGTAAACATACTGGGGAATACCAAATCCCTCACTCATACTTGCATTATTGCGTATTCTTCTGCCGTGCAACCAAACCAGTTTGACCATGTAGTCTGTAAGTATGATGCTAATAGCGTAAGCCAAACCACTCCTGTCTCAATTATTTTAGGTTTTTATGGGAGTGAGTGTCGTAAACTTGAAACATCCTATGTCGAGACTGTCATAACCGGAGGACCCCCTTAGGAAATCTGAAGGTAAAATGTATCTCTATTTTCCACATGTTATTGAATCTATACCTCAATTCATTGTGGGACAAATCCTATGTTTATTGTTTATTATTTATTTTTAAATTTTTATTTATTATTATTATTTATTTATTTTTTTACAGAGGCAGAGATAGACAGGGACAGACAGACAGGAATGGAGAGAGATGAGAAGCATCAATCATTAGTTTTTCATTGCGCGTTGCGACTTCTTAGTTGTTCATTGATTGCTTTCTCATATGTGCCTTGACCGCAGGCCTTCAGCAGACTGAGTAACCCCTTGCTGGAGCCAGCGACCTTGGGTCCAAGCTGGTGAGCTTTTGCTCAAACCAGATGAGCCCGCGCTCAAGCTGGCGACCTCGGGCTCTCGAACCTGGGTCCTCTGCATCCCAGTCCGATGCTCTATCCACTGCGCCACCGCCTGGTCAGGCTTATTAAATTTTTTAATTTATTGGGTTAACATGGATTCAAGTGTCCAGCTCAGTATAACACCCTCACCCCCAAAACATGCCCCCCATTACACTGCCTCTGCCCCCCTAATAATATGGAAGGCTCCGCGAATTTGCATGTTATTCTTGTGCGGGGGCCATGCTAGTCTTCCTCTGTATCATTCCAATTTTAGTGTATATGTTGCCAAAGCAAGCGCTGTTTATTATTTCTTTGTGGGTTTTTGTTTGTTTGTTGGCTGCTTGATCTCGCTTACATGTGGAATCTTAAAGAAAGCCCAAACTCATAGAAAAAAGATCAGATTTGAGATGACCAGAAGTGGAAGCATTGATTTTTGAGTCCAAAGCCCTAAATCTTACTGTGGGTCCTAACAATGATGCTGGTGACTTGAGCACATTTCTTAAGTTAGTGAACAAGAGTTTCTTCTTTTTTTTTTCAAGATTATTTTTTGTTTCATTATTAAACAAGTAATATGAATAAGTCATGCATTCACATGGTTCAACACTTAAAAAGAATAAATGTGTCCCTAGCATCTAGTTGTTTCTAAACTGAGGTAACATTGGCTAGTATATAAATTGCAGGTGTACAATAGTATAATTCTATGTCTGTATATTCCATTGCGTACTCACTACCAAAAGTCTAGTTTCTTTCCATTACCATATATTTGACCCCCTTTGCCCAATTAGCCCTCCTTCCACCCTCATCGCCTTGGTAACCACCATTCTGTTGTCTGTATCTATAAGTTTATTTTTGTTTTAACATAAAATGTATCATTTAAATTATTTTGACATGTACAATTCAGTGGCATTTAGTACTTTCACAAGGTTGCACAACTATCACCTCTACAAAACATTTTCATCACCCCAAAAGGAAACTCCGCCATGGGCAGTCACTCCCCGTTCCCTCCTGACCCCCATCCCTATCCCAGCCCCTGGTAACCAGTGATCTGCTCTCTGTCTCTATGGATTGGTCTATTCTGAATATTTAATATAAATGGAATCATAAAACATGTGACCTTTTGTGTTCGCTTTCTTTTACTTAGCACCATTTTTGAGGTTCCTCCATGTTGTAGCACGTATCAGTATTTTATTCCCTTTTAAAAAAAATTACTACTATTATTATATTATTATTTTTAGTGAGAGAAAAAGACAGGAAGGGAGAGAGATGAGAAGCATCAACTCCTAGTTGCGGCACTTTAGTTGTTCACTGATTGCTTTCCATACATGCCTTGACTTGGGTGCTCCAGCTGAGCCTGTGAACCCTTACTCAAGCCAGTGACCTTGGGCTCAAGCCTATGACCATAGGATCATGTCAATAACCCCACTCTCAAGCTGGATGAGCCCACGCTTAGGCAGGCGATCTCGCGGTTTCAAACCTAGGACCTCAGCATCCCAGGTGGATACTCTATCCACAGTGCCACCTCCAGTCAGGCAGTATTTTATTCCTTTTGAAGGCTGATTAATATTCCACTGTGTGGATATAGCACATTTTCTTTATTCCTTCATCAGTTGATAGACATTTGAGTTGTTTCCATCTTTTGACTATTGTGAATAGAGCTGCTATGAATAGTTGTCTTCTTTCTATGTAAAATAAGAGATAAAAAAAACCCCACAAAACCCTGGCCTGGCTGCCTTAGGGCTGTTGTGTAACCCAAATGAGAACACATGAAAAAGCACCTTGTGAGTTGCCCGGTCCCATGCATGTGTGTAATGGGAGTTGCTGGTGGTGAAATATTATGCTATGGTCAGGATGATGGATATGGTTATGGGCAGGTTCATCTGCCCCTCCCTCAGTGCCAGCTAACCACCTGATGCCCAGTGCCAGGTTTAGTGGAGGCTAGCTGCTCACAACTGAATCTAGAAGTCCATGTGTGGCCATTTCAGGTAAAGCAATCGGGACAAAAGGGCCAATTATCTACGAGGACAATAACTTGCTTTGGGGTTCTGAGTCATCATTTGGCCTTGCTACCATTGGGTCTGCGTTATTCACAGGTGAGTGGAATAACATCTAAATAAATATCCTGGGCAGGGTGCTTCTGGACAGGTAGGATGGGCATGAGTGATTGGGTCATTGAGAAACTCCTCTGTGCTCGATACTAGACCAAACGGCAGCACAGAGGGTAATCTTCATTGCCTTCCTCTTGGCCAAGTACCCACATGCTCCTGAGTGGGATAGCAAAGTAGGGGAAGATAACATCCACATGCTCCCCACAAAGGAAAAAGAACATGTGGAACTGAAGAGTATTTGTGAAGCAACTCACTAAAACAACAACAAAACAAAACAAAACAAAACCTGGCTAAAGTGCAATGGTGCTAAGTGCAGAGAGCAGAAAGAATATATATATATATACATCAAGAAATGACAGATCAGGCCCTGGCCTGTTGGCTCAGTGGTAGAGCGTCAGCCTAGCGTGTGGAAGTCCTGGGTTCGATTCCCGGTCAGGGCACACAGGAGAAGTGCCCATCTGCTTCTCCACCCTTCCTCCTCTCCTTCCTCTCTGTCTCTCTCTTCCCCTCCTGCAGGCAAGGCTCCATTGGAGCAAAGTTGGCCTGGGCGTTGAGGATGGCTCCATGGCCTCCACCTCAGGTGCTAGAATGGCTCTGGCCACAACGGAGCAACACCCCCGGTGGGCATGCTGGGTGGATCCCAGCACATGCAGGAGTCTGTCTGACTGCCTCCCTGCTTCTAACTTCAGAAAAATACAAATAATAATAATAATAATAAAAAGAAATGATAGTTCAGGCCCTGGCCCGTGGCTCAATGTATAGCGCATCAGCCCAGCATATGAATGTCCCAGGTTCAATCCCTAGTCAGGGCACACAGGAGAAGCGACCATTTGCTTTTTGCCCCCTCCCTATCTCTCTTCTCTCCCTTTTTTCCTCCCGTAGCCAGTGGCTTGATTGGTTCAAGCATCAGCCCTGGGTGCTGAGGATGGCTCAGTTGGTCCGAGCACATCAGCCTCAGGCACTAAAAATAGCTTGGTACTCGAGAATTGCTCCCAAATGGGGGTTGCCAGATGAATCCAAGTTGGGGTGCATGTGGGAGCCTGCTTCATTATCTCCCCTCCCCTCACTAAAAAAAGAAAGAAAGAGGCCTGACCTGTAGTGGCGCAGTGGATAAAGCGTCGACCTGGAAATGCTGAGGTCGCCGGTTCAAAACCCTGGGCTTGCCTGGTCAAGGCACATATGGGAGTTGATGCTTCCAGCTCCTCCCCCCTTCTCTCTCTCTGTCTCTTCTCTCTCTCTCTGTCTCTCCCTCTCCTCTCTAAAATGAATAAATAAAAAATTGAAAAAAAAGAAAAGAATCTTAAAAAAAAAAATTACTAAAAAAAAAAAAAAAAAAAGAAAGAAAGAAAGAAAGAAAGAAAAACAAAAAGAAATGATAGTTCAGTGGAATTAAATAGAAAAGGCCTCCGGGCAGAGAGTGCTTAGGAGACTTAGAAAAGGAAAGAAGATTGGTATAAATTTCTCTCACAATCCCAGGGTATTGGCTTAGGGGTCAGGGTCCCCATCCAATCCTTGTGACATCTACACACTTGCTGGGACACAGTTGGTGTGTGTTTTTCTACCTGTCACCCAGATGATGGTACCAACCACACCACCCACCTCCATGTTCCCACGCTCACTCCCCAGATCAAAGATGGGAAAGGAACAAGGGATCCTGACTGGTGGTGGGGCAGTGGATAGAGTGTCTACCTGGGGACACTGAGGACCCAGGTTTGAAGCCCCGAGGTTGTCAGTTTGAGCACAGGGTCCCCATCTTGAGCACGGGTTCATCAACATGATTTCAGGGTTGCTGGCTTGAGCCCAAAGGTTGCTGGCTTGAAGCCCAGGGTCACTGGCTTAAGCCCAAAGTCATTTGCTTGAGTAAGGGGTCATTGGCTCGGCTTGAGCCCCCAGGTCATGGAACGTATGAGAAGCAATCAATGAACAACTAAAGTTATGCAACTACAGATTGATGCCTCTCATCTCCCTTCCTTTCTCCCTCTCTCACTCTCTTTCTCTTATTGAAAAAAAAAAAAAGGAGCTAGGGGAGTCGGAGCCATGGAGTCTTGGGCCTCATAGAGAGTTGAGTCCTCTCTACTCACTTGCTGAAGACCTGAGCTGGCCCCAGTGCGCAGAAGCAAATATGTCTACCGGCATCTTAATGATGGCAGCTCTCGCTCCATTCTCACTGCTGAATACAACCTCCCTGTAGATTCTGGCCCCTTCCTTCACACTACTAATTCTTTGCCAGCCTCTTTTATGGCACCTTTTTTTATTCCCCCATTGGCATGTTATCTTTCCCCCAGTACCTCTGAGGTAGAGTTATTTCATGAGGTGGCCTCTGTCTCATTCTTTCCCATATTCTCCGTTGGTGACTGTATCACTTCCTTCACATCAACAACCACTTCAAGTTGTTGAATTCTGAATCCATAGCTCCATCTCTGACCCTCTCTTCAGTCCAGAGAGGTATTTCTGACCACACGTGAGCCTCCTACATGCCCAACATGCCAAACCCAAAACCCTTATCTTGCTCAAAAAACCAGCTGCTCTTGTATCGGCAGTGACATCCTGAAACTTCATACTCCCGAAGAGGAAGCTCAGAACCCCCTTTTATTTCTCCTCTCCCACACTCCCCAAAACAATCAGCCGCTGAATTGTGTTCGTTCTATCCCTGAGATGTCTCTCATCTTCACCTCACCTTCACCTTTCGGGTACAGATCCTCACATCACTCACGTGGACCATGGAACTTCACGTTATTTCATTCAAGAAAGGGTGCTGGCTTAGTGATTAGGGCAAAGTAAAGTCTGTGTGTCAGTTTGGAAAGTAGGAGGCACACATATTAGGGAAGCGTGGCAGAGATGCCTGGCTCGGCTATTTGAGACAGGTGGAAGAATAGGCGCCAATGTTACTGGAAGTTACCTTCAATTTCCACATTTATGTTTCATACTCATTTTTCTGAAACAAGCATGTGTGGATAATGGGGTGGGGGGAAATGACCTTATTTAGATTAACATATTTATTTACACAAGTGGTACACAGGTGTGTTATAACTATATAAAAATTCTGCAAAGGACAAAAATCCGATCAAGGGCTAGGGGTGAGGGAGAGGACTGATTACCCAGGAGCAGGGGGTACTTTTTGGGGACAAAGATAATATTCTATATTTTGATTTTGGTGGTGGTAATATGACTGTATGTACAGTATTTGTCAAAACTCATAGAACTGTTTACCTAATCAAGGTGAATTTTACTGTATGGATATTATACCTCAGTAAGCCTGACCCAAACCTAAAGAAAAGAGTTACATAATATAGATTGATTTAGAGTGAGTCAGGCCAGACTTTTCCCAGCCATCATGTCCCTAGCCTGGTCCCCCAATCCTACCTCTTGAACAAGAAGTAGTCACTATTCATAGTTTGGTATATATCCTTCTATTTTATCCACACCCTTACTTCGGCCCCACATACATATTTATTTATATTTATTTATTTATTTATTTATTTATTTTCCTGAAGTTGGAAACGGGGAGGCAGTCAGACAGATTCCCGCATGCGCCAGACCGGGATCCACCCGGCACGCCCACCAGGGAGCGATGCTCTGCCCATCTGGGGCATTGCTCTGCTGCAACCAGAGCCATTCTAGCGCCTGAGGCAGAGGCCACAGAGCCATCCTCAGCGCCTGTGCCAACTTTGCTCCAATGGAGCCTTGGCTGCGGGAGGGGAAGAGAGAGACAGAGAGGAAGGAGAGGGGGAAGGGTGGAGAAGCAGATGGGCGCTTCTCCTGTGTGCCCTGGCCGGGAATCAAACCCGGGACTCCTGCACGCCAGGCTGACGCTTGACCACTGAGCCAACCAGCCAGGGCTTATTTATATTTTTCCGAAGTGAGAAGCAGGGGGTGGAGGGAGGCAGACAGACAAACTCCCCCATGCGCCCAATGGGGATCCATCCAGCATATCCACCAGGGAGCAATGCTCGACCCCTCTGGGGCGTTGCTCCACTGCAATTGGAGCCATTCTAGTGCCTGAGGTGGAGGCCATGGAGTCATCCTCAGTGCCCGGGCCAACTTTGCTCCAGTAGAGCCTTGGCTGCAGGAGGGAAAGAGAGAAACAGAGAGAAAGGAGAGGGGGAAGGGTGGAGAAGCAGATGGGTGCTTCTCCTGTGTGCCCTGACCGGGAATTGAACCCCAGACTCCCACACACTGGGCCGACACTCTATGCTGAGCCAACCAGCCAGGGCCACCTTTTTTTTTTTTTTTTTTTTTTTTAAGATGTAACTGACAGGCCCTGGCTGGTTGGCTCAGTGGTAGAGCGTCGGCCTGGCGTGCGGGGGACCTGGGTTCGATTCCCAGCCAGGGCACATAGGAGAAGCGCCCATTTGCTTCTCCACCCCCACCCCCTCCTTCCTCTCTGTCTCTCTCTTCCCCTCCCGCAGCCAAGGCTCCATTGGAGCAAAGATGGCCCGGGCGCTGGGGATGGCTCCTTGGCCTCTGCCCCAGGCGCTAGAGTGGCTCTGGTCGCGGCAGAGCGACGCCCCGGAGGGGCAGGGCGTCGCCCCCTGGTGGGCAGAGCGTCGCCCCTGGTGGGCGTGCCGGGTGGATCCCGGTGGGGTGCATGCGGGAGTCTGTCTGACTGTCTCTCCCCGTTTCCAGCTTCAAAAAAAAAAAAAAAAAAAAGATGTAACTGACATATAACATTGTATTTGTTTTAGGTGTACAACATAATGATTTGATGTCTGTATATATAGTGAAATGATTTCCACAATAAGTTCAGTTAACATCTGCCACTATATATAATTATAATTTTTTTCTGGTGATCAGATCTCTGCTCTTAGCAACCTTCAAATATACAATACTGCATTGTTAGCTATAGTCACTGTGTCACCCATTTCACCCACCTTCCCACCCCCAACCTCTGGCAACCATCAAACTGTTCTCTGTGAGTTCTTTCTTTCTTTTTTTTAAAGATTCTATATACAAGTGAGATCATAAATATTTGTCTTTCTCTGTTTATATCACTTAGCTTTCAAGGTCCACCCATGTTGCCATAAATGGCAAGATTTCCCTTTTTATGGTCAAGTAATATTCCATTGTATATATACTACAGTTTCTTTATCCATTGATATAGACTTCTTTATGTCTGCACCTTTCTTTTTCTAGTTAACAACATAGCTTAGAAATCACTTCCTATCAATTCATTTTCTTCATTTCTTTCTACATACAGCTTCAAAGTACAGTGTGTTCGTAAAGTCATGGTGCACTTTTGACCGGTCACAGGAAAGCAACATAAGACAATAGAAATATGAAATCTGCACCAAATAAAAGGAAAATTCTCCCAGTTTCATACCTATTCAGTGCAGTTTGATGTGGGCTCACACACAGATTTTTTAGGGCTCCTTAGGTAGCTATCTCGTATAGCCTCTACAGACTTGTCACTGACTGATGGCCTACCAGAACGGGGTTTCTCCACCAAACTGCCGGTTTCCTTCAACTGCTTATCCCACCGAGTGATGTTATTCCTATGTGGTGGCGGTTCGTTATAAACGCGCTGATATTCATGTTGCACTTTGGTCACGGATTCGAATTTAGGGAGCCACAGAACACAATGAACTTTCCTCTGTACCGTCCACATCTCGACTGGCATAGCCGTGGGCTGCTCCACTGTATACATGGTGTTACGTCATCATCTGCGCATGCACACATGCTGCCACATCATCCTACAGAAACTGGGAGGGTTTTCCTTTTATTTGGTGCAGATTTCACATTTCTATCGTCTTTTGTTGCTTTCCTGTGACCAGTCAAAAGTGCACCATGACTTTACAGACACACTGTATTCCACTGTGTGCCTATAACATAGTTTATTAAACTAGTTTCCTTTCTGCATGTGTATGTTTAGATTATCACTGGCATTTAGCATTTACAAAATATTCCAGAATGAGTATTCATATGCACATTATTTTCATATGGTGATGAGTGTCTTCCAGGTAAATTCCTAAAAGTGAAATTGCTGGGTTAAGGGGTAAATTCTTCTCCACTGAGGTAGTGCCTTTCAGCTCTCCCACCAGTAACACAGGACAGTCAACAGAGCATGTAGCCAAACATTAGAATCTGATAACTTTAGAACCTGCTTGCCTATCTGATAGGAATTATGTAGTCTTCATTTGCATTTGTCTGTAATAAACCAGTGTAATTATAACAGTTTAGAAGCCTTCCCGCTGTCAGTCTCTTTCCATTTAAGTACTCCCTACACACCATTGCCAAGTTAAACATTTTTCCTAAAGCTCGCTTACCACAACCCACACTCCTTCCAGAATCCAATGTTCTCTGCCATTGATCTCAATTCACCTTGCAACTGTATCTCTAACTCTTGCCCACATATTAGAGGAGCAGACCGACTGGGTTTATTACTTTTAATAACACCCCACCTTGTCTTGCCTCTGTCACTTTCCTCATTTGTGGAAATGAGCGCCCTCTTTGGGGCTGGCAGCTCTTCTCTTTCTATGAGTCGGTATTTTGTCTATAATTCAGGGTCCAGCTCAAACATCCACCCTGATTTCCCGCATTCATATTTGTTGTGTCTGTCTTGTAAGTCATTCTCCCTACCAGATGATAGATAAAGCAATGACTTTCTCTAGGGAAAGAGGGACACATATCAAATCACCTGAGGAAGATTTTTCTTTTAACAAACATACTCCTATGTTCAGCTCATCACTCAACACCAGGTATATAAAAATTTTTGGAAAAACCTGGCATGTTCTAGAGGATGTGGATATAGTAATGAAGAAATCAGGCAAGTTCTTTCTCTTCAAAAGCTTACAAGAAGTTAGAAAGTAAAAAGCACCAATCAGAGAATTAAAACAGAGTGATGTGGCCTGACCAAGCGATGGCGCAGTGGATAGAGCATTGGACTGGGATGCCGAGGACCCAGGTTCGAGACCCTGAGGTTGCCAGCTTGAGCGCGGGCTCATCTGCTTTGAGCAAAAGTTCATAAGCTTGGACCCAAGGTTGCTGGCTCAAGCAAGGGGTTACTTGGTCTGCTGAAGGCCCGTGGTCAAGGCACATATGAGAAAGCAATCAATG
Organism: Saccopteryx leptura; assembly: GCF_036850995.1. Classification (NCBI taxonomy): domain Eukaryota; kingdom Metazoa; phylum Chordata; class Mammalia; order Chiroptera; family Emballonuridae; genus Saccopteryx; species Saccopteryx leptura. Next base: position 24,372,146 of record NC_089511.1, read on the forward strand.
AACAACTAAGGTGTCGCAACGAAAAACTGATGATTGATGCTTCTCATCTCTCTCCGTTCTTGTCTGTCTGTCCCTATCTATCCCTCTCTCTGACTCTCTCTCTGTCCTTGTAAAGAAAACAAAACAAAACAAAAACCCTAAAAAACAGGGTGATGTGGAGACTTCCTCTTCTATTCAAGATGGAGGAAATCACTAAACCAAAGCTAGTTCTTTGGCAAAATCATTAAAATTAATAAATCTCGCCGGACCTGTGGTGGCACAGTGGCTAAAGCATTGACCTGGAACGCTAAGGTCGCTGGTTCAAAACCCTGGGCTTGCCTGGTCAAGGCACATATGGGAGTTGATGCTTCCTATTCCCCACCTCCCCCCCCCCCGGTCTCTCTCTGTCTCCTCTCTAAAATGAATAAATAAAATCTTTTAAAAAAATTAATAAATCTCGCCTGACCAGTGGTGGTACAGTAGATATAGTGTTGACCTGGGATGCTGAGGTCCCAAGTTTGAAACCCTGAGGTCGCGGGCATGAGCTCAGGCTAATCTGGCTTGAGTGCAGGCTTGCCAGTTTGAGCATGGGGTCGCCAACTTGAGCATGGGATCACAGACATGACCCCACGGTTGCTGGCTTGAGCCCAAATATCACTAGCTTGAGGCCCAATGTCGCTGGCTTGAGCACAAGGTCCTTGGCTTGAGCAAGGGGCTTGAAGCAATCAATGAACAATTAAAGTGATGCAATTACGATGCTTATCATCTCCCTCCTTTCCAGTCTCTCTCTTTCTCTCTCTCACATACATACATAAATAAATAAATAAATAAATAAATAAATAAATAAATAGAATCTCCAGCCAGACTAATAAAAAAGAAAATATAAGTTACCAATATCAGGAATGAGAGAAGTGAAATTAATACAAATTCTACAGCTATGAAAAGTTAATAAGTATATATTATAAACAACTTTCTCTAATAAATTGAATAATTTAGATAACATGAACTAGTTTCTTAAAAAATACAAACTCATTCTAGACCAAAAAATCACCCAAATAACCCCATAACTATTAATAAAAGTGAAGTTTAAAACTTTCTCATAACCAAAATTTTAGACCCAGATAGCTTGACTGGTTAATTCTACCAAACATTAGTTTCACTGATCATTTAAGAAAGAAATAATACCAATACCATGCAAACACTTCCAAAACTTGAAGAGGAGGCAATACATTAACTCAGATTTTGAGGACATTACTCTGAAGCCCAAACCAGATTTAAAGATCACACAAAAAATAAAACTACAGGCCAGCATCACTCATCAATATCCTTATTTGGCCATTTGTATATTTTCTTTGGAGAAATGTCTATTCAGATTTCTTGCTCATTTTTAGATTGGGCTATCTTGGCCCAATGTGTTCACAGAGAGAAAGAGAAGAAACTCTTTGGTGTTTCTTCTTATAAGGGTACTAATCCCGTCTTTTTATTGTTGAGTTGTAAGAGCTCTTTATATATTCTAGATACAAGCCCTTTATCAGATATGTGATTTGCAAAAATTTTATCTTATTCTGTGAGTTGTCATTTCACTTCCTTGGTAGTGTCCTGGGGGACATAAGAGTTTTTCACTTTCATAATGTCCAATTTATCTCTTTTTTCTTTTGATACTTTAGCATTTGGTGTCATAGGTAACGAACAATTGCCTAATCCAAGGTCATAAAGATATACTCCTTTGTATATATTTTATAATTTTTGCTTTCACATTTAGGTATTTGATTTATTTTGATTTAATTTTTATATATGGTGTGATGTAAAGATCAAACTTCATTCTTTTGCATGATTTCCAGAAACATTTGCTGAAAAGACTATTCTTTCCCCCACTGAATGGTTCTGGCATCCTTGACAAAAATCAGTTTATCATAGATGTGAGAGCTTGTTTCTGGACTCTTACTATATTCCATTGATCTACAGGTCTATCTTTACAATAGTACCAAACCGTCCTGATTTACGTAGCTCTGCAGTCAGTTGTGGGTTCTTTTGTTTGTTTGTTTTTTTGTTTTTTTCTGAAGTGAGAAGCTGGGATGCAGAGAGACAGACTCCCGCATGCACCTGACCAGGATCCACCAGGCATGCCCACTAGGGAGTGATGCTCTGCCTGTCTGGGGTATTGCTCCGTTTCAACCGGAGCCGTTCTAGTGCCTGAGGTGGAGACCATGGAACCATCCTCAGCTCCTGGGCCAACTTTGCTCCAGTGGAGCCTTGGCTGCAGGAGGAGAAGACAGAGAGAGAAAGAAAGGAGAGGGAGAAGGGTGGAGAAGTAGATGGGCACTTCTCATATATGCCCTGGCTGGGAATCAAACCTGGTCAGTTTTGAAATCAGTGTTAGTCTACCAAATTTGTTCTTTTTTCAAGATTGTTTTCATTATTCTAGGTCCTCTGAATTGCCAGATGAATTTTAGGATCAACTTCTCAACTTCTTCCAAGATTTTGATAGGGACTGCACTGAATTTGTAGATCCACTGGGTGTGTGGTGGTCTGCTCAGGCTGCCATAACAAAATATCATAGACTGTGTGGCTTAAAAAACAGAAATTCACTTCTCATAGTTCTGAAGGCTGGGAAGTCCAAGATCAAGGTGCTGTCAAGGTAGATTTCATTCTGCAACCTCTTCTCTTGGTTTGTAGGGGGCTGCTCTCTGGGGTGTTCATATGACTTCATGTGTTCACAGAGAGAAAGAGAAGAAGCTCTTTGGTGTTTCTTCTTATAAGGGTACTAATCCCATCAGACCAAGGCCCCACTCTCATAACCTCATCTAACCTCAACTCCCAAAAGCCTCACCTCCAATGGCCAGCACAGTGAGGGGTAGGGCCTCAACATATGGATTAGTGGGCAGGGGGACACAGACATTCAGTCTAGAACAGGGAGTACCACCACTTAAACAATATTAGGGTTTTGTTTGTTTGTTTGTTTGTTTCATTTTTCCAAAGCTGGAAACGGGGAGGCAGTCAGACAGACTCCTGCATGTGACCGACCGGGATCCACCCGGCATGCCCACCAGGGGGCGATGCTCTGCCCCTCTGGGGCATCACTCTGCTGCATCCAGAGCCATTCTAGCGCCTGAGGCAGAGGCCATGGAGCCATCCCCAGCACCCGGGCCATCCTCGCTCCAATGGAGCCTCGGCTGCAGGAGGGGAAGAGAAAGACAGAGAGGAAGGAGAGGGGGAGGGGTGGGGAAGCAGATAGGCGCTTCTCCTGTGTGCCCTGGCCAGGAATCGAACCCGGGACTCCCGCACGCCAGGCCGACGCTCTACCGCTGAGCCAACCGGCCAGGGCCCGGAGTATGATTTTAGCTACGGTTTTTCCATAGACGGCCTCTGTTAGGTTGCAGGAATTCCCTTTGAAGCCTACTTTGTTGAAAGTTTATTTATCATGAATGGTATTGAATTTTGGCAAATTCTCATTCTGCATTTATTAAAAATTCATGTGATTTCCCCCTTTAGTCTATTGATGTTGTGTAATACATTATTATTTTCAAATATCAAATGAATCTTACATTCCTAGAATTAATCATATTTGATCATGTTGTATAACTTTTTATATACGCTGCTGGATTTAATTTGGTAGTTTTTTTTTGTTTTTTTTGTTTTTTGTATTTTTCTGAAGCTGGAAACAGGGAGGCAGTCAGACAGACTCCTGCATGCGCCCAACCAGGATCCAACCGGCATGTCCAACCAGGGGGCGATGCTCTGCCCATATGGGGCATTGCTCTGTTGCAACCAGAGCCATTCTAGTGCGTGAGGCAGAGGCCATAGAGCCATCCTCAGTGCCCGGGCCAACTTTGCTCCAATGGAGCCTTGGCTGCGGGAGGGGAAGAGAGAGACAGAGAGGAAGGAGAGGGGGAAGGGTGGAGAAGCAGATGGGCGTGTCTCCTGTATGCCCTGGCCGGGAATCAAACCCAGGACTCCTGCACACCAGGCCGAAGCTCTATCACTGAGCCAACCGGCCAGGGCCTAATTTGGTAGTATTCTGTTAAGGATTTGTTTATATATTCAGAAGAAATAGTTGTCTATCGTTTTGGTGTTTTGGGTTCAGGTTTCAGAGTAACAACTGGCCTTGCATAATGAGTTGGGAAGTGTTTCCTCCCTTTCTATTTTTTGGATAAATTGTAAAGAATTGGTATCAATTCTTCTCTAAATGTTTGGTAAAAGTTACCAGTAAATTTGGGCCTGGGCTTTTCTTCATGGGTGGTTTTTAAAATATTAATATTCAATGTCTTTACCTGTTACAGGTCTGTTCAGATTTTCTATTCCTTCTTGAATTAGTTTCAATAGTTTGTGTCTTTCTAGAAATGTGATCGTTTCATATAAGCTATCTAATTTGTTGTCACACAGTTGTTTTCTGTAAGGTAATAGTAATGTGCCCTCTTTCATTACTGATTTTTGTAATTTGAAGTCTCTCTCTCTCTCTTTCTCTCTCTCTCTCTCCTTTTTTCCTTCCTCCATATATTATACCTTTTGTTGTCTATATGTTTCATGGTTTTTTTATTCCTCCTATACTTTCTTTACTGCATTCCTTTGCATTAAAGGAATGTTTTCTACTGTAACATTTTATTTCATTTAATGATTCTTTTCACTATATTTCTTTGCATTATTTTTTTAGTAGCTGTTCAAGGGCTTACCTTAGATATCATAACTTTTCAGAATCTACTTCAGATTTTAAAGTTTTTTAATGTTTATTTTATTCATTTTTAGGGAGAGAGGAAAAGAGAGAAGGAGGGAGAGAGAGAGAAGGAGAGAGAGAGAGTGAGTTAGGAGGAACATTGATTTGTTCCTGTATGTGCTCTGACCTGACTGGGTATTGAACCAGCAACTTCTGTGCTTTGGGACAATGCTCTAACCAACTGATCTATCCAGCCAGGGTTATTTCAGATTTATATTAATTCTAGCAAGATGTAAAAATGTTAGTCCTATATAATTCTATTCACTCTTCCTACTTTTTGTGCTATTATTGTTAAACATATTATATCCATACATATTTAAAACCCAACAATACATTATTATAATGAATACTTTCTATAATTTTGTCTATTAGAGGTTTAAAAAAGCAAGTAAAATATGTATTTATATACTTACAGAGTGACAGTAACCTTCTTGTTTACCATTTTCAGTTCTCTTTGTTTCTGTGTATTCCATTACCATCTGGTATTGTTTTCCTTTCTCCTAAACAACTCTCGTTCTATCTTCCTCCTTTGTACTGTTATTGTCACATATGTTACATTTCTGTATGTTACAAGTCCAACAAAACCATTCTATACATATTATTTTATACAAATGGAGTGGATGGCCTGTCATAAGACTTACTATGACTCATTCATGGCAGAGAGTCTGGCACAGATGTAAGCAGATGTTTCGACAGCATAGACACAGACTTACTGTCTTACTCCTCTACTTTCTCAATAAAGTATGAGGCAAGGCCCCAAGTGATGACGGAGCTTGGGGCCAAAAGGGAGGGGCAGCTAAATATTGATGCTGTAGATAATAGGCCAACTTACTGGGCAGCCATCTCTACAGCTGCCTGTCAGGAATGATGTTTGTTGGGTGAAGTCCCAAGATACTACACTGACTTAAACAATCAAACATAATACTATGTCTACATATACATACAATGGTTACTTTGGCCAGAGACAAGCCCTCAGCTATGCATAAAATCTATGTGTACAGTAGCCCTTACCAGTGCCTGACACAGAGCAGGAGCTCTAGGAATGTGATTAAACTGATTTAAATACAGAACATACATTTCTTTGCCTACAAAGAGAATATTCTGAAATGTATTTCTGGGGTTCAGGATAACTTTCTGATCTGTTCACACATTCTACCCAGAACCCTTAATAGTATAGCGTAAGAACACAGGCATAAATATCTGTCCACACAAGTATATACAGTATTAAGAATAAGTAAACCTGGACATTAGTTAAAGCAGTAGAAACAGAGTTTACTCAGTAACTACTGACAGTGGTGAAGAGAACTGCGTTCCATTCTGATTTGCACAGATGTGACTTGGCATTTTAAAAAGAGGGAGGAGAATGGGGACTCATGTAAAAAATGACAAAGGATTGGTCAGTGTAAATGCGATTAGGCCAGCCGTGTCTATTAGCTGGCAATTACAAAAGTTAAGATTCTGTCCTTCAGAGACTGGAGACAGAGGCCCTATCCTTCCGAATAGTAACGGCTTTCCTTGGGAAAGAGACTCCTGAGTTGTAGGAGGTAGGTATATATCTCAAGGGGACAGAGGAAGGATTTACAATTGTAAGCCCTTTGTAGTAAATGCTCTAAGAAAGGAATGGTCAAGGAGGACCTAGAACTAACAGTAAGTTTCCTGGCAGCCTTGAGCTTTCTCAGTCAGACATGTCAAGGGGAGGCACACTGGCATCATCCTAGGGACATACCTTATGCTGCTAGAAGCCACGTTAGAGTTTGGACAGGGTCCTCACGTGCCAGAGTTCTGCAGTTCTGCACACACATGCACACACACAACTCATGCGCATATGAACACACACTCACATTCTCATTCAGTACCTTAGTCCACCCCAGCTCTACAAGATCCATATTGAAATTCTTCCTCTCCTTGGGAAACCACATGGGCAAGTGTTGAATGAACCAACGTGTAGTCCTGAGGGCTGAATCCTGGCACAAACCTAGGGCAGAGGCCTGCTGAGGAAGGATATGAGCCACACAGTGAACTTGTGACAAGGCCCTTCCTGTCCGCTACCACACCCATCTTTGCAGCTTCCCTGAACCCAACCACACATGCAAGAACACAGCAAGTGGCTTCCCATCTTCAGCTCAGGCCTTGGAGGCTGCAGGACTGATGCGGACCCGGAGCGTAGTGCCTGCGCTCACTGCCCTTCACCACCGAGTGGCAGACTCGCGCTCCCAGCGGGAGAAGCACAGGGTGAGAGCACCCTGGACCAGGCCACAAGCCTAGCTCCTGTCATGGCCCTGCCTATGGACACTTCAGACAGCAAGGCGTCAGGCACGAGGAAGTCAGTCATATTCCTCTTCAAAACTAAATACAGCCTGGCCCGGTGGTGGCACAGTGGATAGAGCGTCGGACTGGGATGCAAAGGACCCAGGTTCAAGACCCCAAGGTCACCAGCTTGAGCGCAGGCTCATCTGGTTTGAGCAAAAGCTCACCAGCTTGGACCCAAGCTCTCTAGCTTGAGCAAGAGGTTACTTGGTCTGCTGAAGGCCCATGGTCAAGGCACATATGAGAAAGCAATCAACGAACAACTAAGGTGTCGCAATGATAAACTAATGATTGATGCTTCTCATCTCTCTCTGTTCCTGTCTGTCTATCCCTCTCTCTGACTCTCTCTCTGTCTCTGTAAAAAACAACAACAACAACAAAAAAAAACCTAAATCCAGAACACCAGGAAATGAACATGAACCCCCCCCCCCTTTTTTTTGAACATGTCCCTTTTACCAGAGATTCTTTACCTTTTTTTGTGCATAGACGCTGTTGGAAGCCTGGTGATTTCAAGTGCATAAAATATACAGGAATAAATAACAAGGTATAGTGATTTGGAAAAAAAAAATGGTGGGCACAAGTAACTCCTCTGGCTCTCTGCAAACTGTAATATGACATGCAAATGTCTTCAATTTCTATTGATACTGCTAATACCACCATACTCTGTTGCCTATATCCATCATTTTAAAAAATCCTAAATACCACTTGGGATATTTAGTTAGAACAAAGACTTAATTATTTTCCCACATGAGTTCAATGACTTTATGAATTCTATCTGTGAACTCAAGGTTAAGAAACCCTTAGCAAAAGCAGAGGTAGTGAAAATGAGAGAAATTTAAACTAAATGCCTTAAATCCCACACAGGGTAGCCTCAGCCCCCACGTGACAGGACTTGTAGGCAATTCCCTGTGCTGCCCCAGCTTCAGTGCCCAGTGAGTGCTTTCTCAGCCTTGACCCTAAGAAGCTGTCGATGAATGCTGGACAAAGTCCACCAGGGGTGTGGGAGTCATTCCTAGAATAAGTGGAGATTGGCAGGAGCCTAACACATCCTCTAGGTACACTCATTTGGGTTCCAGACACTGAGACAGGAAGAAGAAGTGTCCAGCATCCCACCACTCATGAGGGGCAGAGCCAAAGGTCCACCTTCTATATCCATCTCCCCATTTGAGCCTAGAGAACAAACGGGAGGAACATGATAAGGGAGACCTGCACAAAGCAGGTCAGGGCATCACCAGATGCGGAGCCTGGTTTCTGGGGGCAGGGTTGAAGTGCCGAGGTGCTCACGGTGGACCTCCCCAAGAAAATGACATTTGAGCCAAAAACAGAAAAGGGAGGAGCTATGCCAGCAGGGGAGCAGAGGGAGGAGTGTGTCAGAAAGTACAGAGGCAGCAGCAATCTACCTGGTGTGTTTCTAGAAGGAAGCCATGCAGCTGAAGCAGACAGAGCACAGGATGAGCAGGGGAGAGCACGATAGGAAACGAGGTCAGAGAGGACACCAGAGGCCACTTCTCATTGCACAGCTTTTATGTGATAAGCCTTTGGTTCCTGTGCCCTGTCCTTGTGCCCTGTACTGGCCCACAGAGACTTCTAGGAGAGGCAGTTGGATCTAGAGAAGGGATGATGCTACAGTCTGGGAATGGTGGGGACAACCCTGGCTGTCCCTGCATAGAGCCTGGAAGGGAACCTCTTACATCCAGCAGTGGGCCAGCTGTAGGGGCTGCACCCTGCCAGTGTCTTCCTGCTCCAGGCGGGAACTCAGAGTTTACAGGGCACTTCATTCATTGCTGCAACGTTACTAACTGGCCCTTCAGCCTGTGACTTCTTTTGGTGTGTTCCTGGGCTCCTGCCAAGAACTGTTTCCAGTCAGCAGTCTTTCCATATCCATCCCCCAGGGTTTCTGTAGGTGTCTTATCAGAGAAGATCACTTGGCACAGAATTTGCATTTTTATTTTGCACTGGGCCCCAATGCAAAATGCAGGGCCCCATGTTAATGGAAATTATTAGGAATTTAAAGATGGGGACTGTTGGGCAAATGAGTTGTAAAATCTGTATTTTCTGGTTTTGCTCACTCTTATTGTTAAAAATGGCCGCTGCTCACCTGCTGATCCTCTCACGTGATACAGCTAATTGTCTTTCTGCTTGGGAAGGGGCTTGGTAATGCTGATGTGTGCTGGAGGAGGGGGTTGTCCTGGGGAAAAGTTTTAAAAAGAGGAGCTAGGAGGCCATCTGGAGAGAGACCACGTTGTTGTAGAGAGGGAGGAGACCATGTTGGAGCAGGGCAGAGGAGACCACGTGGTTGCAGAGAGAGGAGCCAGCAAGGTGGAGGCGTGCAGATGGGGAAAAGTAGGTGGCAGAGACTAGTGGGCCTTTGATTCTAGGGAAAAAATGGAAAGATTCTCCTGGTTGTGGAACAGGAGGACATGTGAATGGGTTTTGGTGCCCGTGGGTATTTCTTGCCCGCCGGGTACAAGCTAGGATCAAAGGTAATGGCCCACCAGTTCTTGGCTCCGTTGTTTCATTACCGTCTGTCCGAATCAAATGTGAACCTGCATGGGCCAGGTGGCTCTGATGGTGGCCGGGGCTACTGGACTTACAGGGACATTATAGCATTAAACCAAGTACAAGGCCCTGTGCAATGACACAGGTCACACACCCATGAAGCTGGTCCTACCCATAACTGAAAGGTGTGCCACAGGCACTCTGGACCCCAGGAGTGAAGAAGAGGAGGTAAGCCTAGGTTAACAGAACCCTGGATTTCTTTTTTTTTTTTAAACAAGTTTTATTTTATTTTATTTTTTTACAGAGACAGAGAGAGAGTCAGAGAGAGGGATAGACAGGGACAAACAGATGAGAAGCATCAATCATTAGTTTTTTGTTGCGCGTTGTGACTTCTTAGTTGTTCATTGATTGCTTTCTCACACGTGCCTTGACTGTGGGCCTTCAGCAGACCGAGTAACCCCTTGCTCGAGCCAGTGACCTTGGGTCCAAGCTGGTGAGCTTTTGCTCAAACCAGATGAGCCCATGCTCAAGCTGGCGACCTCGGGGTCTCAAACCTGGGTCCTCTGAGTTCCAGTCTGACACTTTATCCACTACGCCACCACCTGGTCAGGCAGAACCCTGGATTTCAATTTCCACCTCTACTAGGGATGCAGCTGCAAATATTTATTTTCTGATGGCCTTCCTGTTGAAAGTGAGCATGCCAGAGCCAGTACGTGTCTCTTTTAAGCTGTTGGGTGAACTAAAAATTGGGGTCAAGCAATCTTCTCTGATAAGACACCTACAGAAATCCTGGGGGATGGACATGGAAAGACTGCTGACAAGAAATGGTTCTTGATGGGAGCACAGGGACACATCAAGAGAAATTGCAAATGAAGTGGCAGTTGGTAACGTTGCAGCAGTGAATAAAGTGCCAGAAGCATCCTCCTCCCCACACTAATTCAATCTGTAGGGCAACCTTAAGTCTGGTAACCTAAGAAAGGCAATACACAGTGACACATGTATGCAGAAATGAGGACAAGACAGGTCTTGCCATAGGACAAGGGTTGTAGGAATCTGTCTAGAAAGGGGCTGGAGAGACAAAATGAGTTTGGGGATTTCCTAGGGCAGTGGTCCCCAACCAACCTTTTTTGGGCCATTTAATGTCAGAAAATATTTTCACAGACCGGCCTTTAGGGTGGATGGATAAATGCACAAAATAAAATTATGCGACCGGTGTAAAAACTGTGGTATTCTTAAATATAATTGTTGAACTTACGAGACAAGCGTCAGGAGTGAGTCTTAGACGGATGTCACAGAGGGAATCTGGTCATTTAAAAAAAATAAAACATTGTGGCCCTGGCCGGTTGGCTCAGTGGTAGAGCGTAGGCCTGGTGTGCAGGAGTCCCGGGTTCGATTCCCGGCCAGGGCACACAGGAGAAGCACCCATCTGCTTCTCCACCCCTCCCCCTCTCCTTCCTCTCTGTCTCTCTCTTCCCCTCCCGCAGCCAAGGCTCCATTGGAGCAAGGTTGGCCTGGGCGCTGAGGATGGCTCCATGGCCTCTGCCTCAGGCGCTAGAACAGCTCTGGTTGCGACAGAGCAATGCCCCAGATGGGCAGAGCATCGCCCCCTGGTAGGCATGCTGGGTGGATCCCGGTCAGGTGTATGCGGGAGTCTGTCTGACTGCCTCCCTGTTTCCAACTTCAGAAAAATACAAAATAAATAAATAAAAATAAAACATCATTCAGACTTAAATATAAATAAAACGGAAATAATGTAAGTTATTTATTCTTTCTCTGCAGACTGGTACCAAATGGCCCACGGATTGGTACCAGTCCATGGCCCGGGGGTTGGGGAACACTGTTCTAGGGTGTTTGCTGATAAAATCATGATGGTAACTAGACAGTGGTAGTAATTCTTCCAGATGTTCCCCATGATCCATGTGCAGATTCTCTCTCCCAGACAATCAAGCCTGGCCTGATTCACTCTTTTTTTCTTTCTTTTTTTTTTTTTTTTTTTTTTTTTTTGCTTATGACCTTTGCTCCAATCTATCTCATTTGCTCTGAACTCTAAGAAGCATTGCAATCTTTAGCAAGGGTAGCAGTCAGGGTCCATTCAGGATAAGAGCAACCACAGTAGTTATTTTAACAGAGAGAATTCAAGATAGGGAATTCAACAGGTTCTGGAGGAATAAAAAGGGAATTCTGACATAACACAGAGGCAACTCCCATTCCAAGGGCTGGGAGAACAAAGGGGAGAGGTTGGGTTCATTGGAACCTCAAAGCTTATGGGAATGGCTCTGAGGAGCTGCGACCCAGACATCTGAGGAGAAGGCACAGTCAGGCTAATGCTGCTACCTCAACCAATTCCCTTGGCCAGGATTGAGCAGGAAATCTCCCTCTTCTATTCTCCAAATTCCTACAAGAAACAAACATGTTGAAGCCTAACAGTAGCTGCCCAAGATCCTGCAAAAACATCTACATGACAATAGCAAAAGCTTATATATACCGTCTAAGTTTGGAAGGTGCAAACACCATCCATGCCCTGAAACGGCTCAGGCCTCAGGATTCCCCAGAGGTCTTGGGCCTGGGCCCCTAACATGAGCTGGAAACACAGAGGGTCCTAGTGAGCTTGTTTTGGGGAAGCAGAGGGGGGTGGGCAATGACCATGGTCCAGTGCTGTCTTTAAGGAAAGCCAGACAAGGGCTAAATATTACAAACCAGGAGCTCTTCCTTGATCTGGACATCCCCTCAATGACTGTGCCCCCTCTGGTCCTCTCTGACACTGGGGCCACACCACCAGCAGCCTCCCAATGCACACACTGAGAACTGCAAACAGCACAGCCACTTCTGTGGCCAGTAGAGCCACCCCGGGAAATCAGGCCGAGAGCTCCCAGCACCACCAGACCCCACACTGTTCTGAAGCGGACTGGGGGCATGGGAAGTTTTCTGTCCTCCAACTTCTTCCTTCTAAACCAAGAAAGCACATTTTTTTTTTGGTTAAAAACCCATTTGCCTAAGAAATCTCCTTTACTCTATATATGTATTCACACAGATGAAGACCATTCATCCTGACTTCACAATCTTTTTTTTTTTTTTTTTTTTTTTTTAAGATTTTATTTATTCAATTTTCAGAGAGGAGAGAGAGAGAGAGAGAGAAAGAGAGAGAAAGGGGAGGAGCAGGAAGCATCAACTCCCATATGTGCCTTGACCAGGCAAGCCCAGGGTATCGAACAGGCAACCTCAGCATCCCAGGTAGACGCTTTATCCCACTGCGCCACCACAGGTCAGGCCTGACTTCACAATCTTATGTCTTCTTTTTTTTTTAAGCGAGAGGAGGGGAGATATAGAGACTCTTGCATGTGCCCTGACTGATCCACCTGGCAACCAACCCCCCTCTGGGGACGATGCTCAAATTAATCGAGCTATTTTTTCTAAAGACTTTATTTATTCCATTTTTAGAGAGGAGAGATGGGAGAGAGGAGCAGGAAGGATCAACTCCCATATGTGCCTTGACCAGGCAAGGCCAGGGTTTCGAACTGGCAACCTCAGCGTTCCACATTGACGCTTTATCCCATTGCGCCACCACAGGTCAGGCTAATCAAGCTAATTTTTGTGCCTGAGACTGACGCACTCGGACCAACTGAGCTATCCTCAGCTAATGCTTGAACCAACTGAGCCACTGGCTGCAGGAAGGGAAGAGAGAGAGAAGGGGGAGAGGGAGGGAGAGAGAAGCAGATGGTCACTTCTCATGTGTGCCCTGACTGGGAATCGAACCCAGAATGTCCATACCCTAGTTTGATGCTCCATCCACTGAGCCAACCGGCCAGGGCCAGTCTTCTGTCTTTAAGATGAAATTTCTCCTTTATTCTGATAAGTTATCTCTAAAACAATTCATCTCTACCTTAGAGAGAATGATGATGTAGAGTGGGAATGGCCAGCTGAATAATGTCCTGTGCTCCGAAATCTAGTCTGATTCTCATGTAGCCTTGGGGAGAAGTGACGGACAGGACCGAGGCTCGGTGCAGTATGACTGTAGCAGATCTCCTAACTGGGCCAGGGCACCTGTCTTTCAGCTCCAGATGTTGGTCACTAACTGCTCATACCTACACCCTTCTCTCGCCTTTGGGTGATCACGACTGCTTTGCCTGGAGATGCCTGGGAAGTGATGCACTGTTCTCAGAAGGCAGCTGACAACCTAATTCCCTTGCCTCTGGGTGTGTGTAGGGGACAACCTCTGTGATACATTTCATGCTCCGAGCTACCCTGGGATCAGGCTGAGACTAGCTCTAATCTGAATCCACATCTTAGCTTGGCTCATCCCCTTCCCTCTCTGCCTTAGAACGTAACAAGGATCAACCATTGCAGGCCCTACTTCTGGAAAAAAACATTCCTATAATAGTGTCCTGCCCAATACCTGTCCTGTAAAGTAATCAACAAGAAACGCTTTATGGTCAAATAGTTCGAGCAACTACAAATTTTGCTTCCCTCCTAAAGAGTTAAAATGTATATTCAAAGTTCTGAGAAATATGGCAATAAAGAAACCTGTTTAACTGTGCTTACTCCTGTTAGCATTTACTAATAACACATACTTTAGGAAAACTCATCTAGGCAATGTGCCCCAAGGAGCCAGTCACATTCAGGACGAGTAGGAAAGAGATGGGAGAGGAATATTGGGAAGAATCATTCATCTAGACAAGGGGTCGGGAAACTTTTTGGCTGAGAGAGCCATGAACGCCACATATTTTAAAATGTAGTTCCATGAGAGCCATACAACGACCTGTGTATGTTATGCATTACCTAATAAAAATTTGGTGTTGTCTCGGAGGACAGCTGTGATTGGCTCCAGCCACCTGCAACCATGAACATGAGCGGTAGGAAATGAATGGATTGTAATACATGAGAATGTTTTCTATTTTTTTTTTTTTGTATTTTTCTGAAGTTGCAAACGGGGAGGTAGTCAGACAGACTCCCGCATGCGCCCGACTGGGATCCACCCAGCATGCCCACCAGGGGGCGATGCTCTGCCCATCTGGGGCGTCGCTCTGCCGCAACCAGAGCCCTTCTAGCGCCTGAGGCAGAGGCCATAGAGCCATCCCCAGCGCCCGGACCAACTTTGCTCCAATGGAGGTTTGGCTGTGGGAGGGGAAGAGAAAGACAGAGAGGAAGGAGAGGGGGAGGGGTGGAGAAGCAGATGGGCGCTTCTCCTGTGTGCCCTGGCCGGAAATCGAACCCGAGACTCTTGCACGCCAGGCCCACGCTCTACCACTGAGCCAACTGGCCAGGGCCTGTTTTCTATTTTTAATGTTATTATTTTTTTTATTAAAGATTTGTCTGCGAGCCAGATGAGGCCATCAAAAGAGCCACATCTAGCTCATGAGCCATAGGTTCCCGACCCCTGCTCTAGACTATTCTGAGACTTAGTCTATTCTAAGGCTGGCTTAAGTTTGGTTGGAGATTAGAGAGAGGATTTATTCTGTGACTGATTTGTAACCATGGGGAAGCTTCCAGACCACTAGTTACCTGATTCCAACCCTGAACACAAATGACAAGGCTCGAACCAGCTTGATGGTGTGAAGCATCCTTCCTCTCACCCTGCCGGCTCCTCTGCCAACCCACAATCACGCCTCCTTGTACCCTGCTGTCCTCACGGACCACACAGAATGACCACCTATCTTCCTTTCACTGACAAATGGGAGGAGCATCATTTAACTATAGAAAACTTATGGCTTTCTTGGCACTGAAAAAATTCCAAAGCCAAATTCAGTCTAGGAAACCAATTCATTGTAATTTATCTTCTCTTTTCCCTGTTCCAAGACAGTGTGTGTGTGGGGGGGGTGTGCTCTATTAACAAAATGGGTTGGCAGATCCATGGTGATGGGGAAACATGACATCAGCATGAACAGGGCGGTGCTGGGAGATCAATCAGAAGATGATAAAGGGAGCAGGGCAGGCAAGACAAAACCAACCTCCTCTAGCTGACCTTCTCCCGGCCCTCCATTCAGGAGATGCTGAAATGTGTGGGAGCCAGGGCCTGATCCCCAGAGAATCTTCCCTAACCCTCCTTCTTGGGCCTTGCCACCCACCATTCCATCTGATCAGAGAACACGCATCTCTGGCTGCTCCTCACAGAGAATGAATGTGCGGCCTAACTGGATGAGTGGCGACCCCAAGTGCCTAAGATCCTACTTCTGGGGACTTCAAGGCTTTAAAGGGCATCCAAGTGAGGCAGCTGGCTTCCTTGCCCAACCTTCAAGGCTACCCTGAAAACCCTGAGCCCCCAAACCTCCAAACCGCAAATGAAAAGCCAAAGCACATGGAAGAGTGAAACTTGAAATGTCTGAATATCTGATTCTACAATTCCACTTAAGATCATAATAGCACATACAAAACCTACTTGACCAAGGCAGCTTATACTTAACCAATAACTGAATTGTCCCCAGATGTCAAAAGGCCATGGAAACCAGTGGCTTGAATGTAGGTCTGGAAAGAAAATAAACATGGACTTGATCACAAGATCAGCCCATGTTGACTGGAAGTGAGACAGGTCTGATGAAAAAGACATAATAAACACTGGTGAGAACGAGGAGAGGCTGGAACCCTCGCATACTGCTAGGGAATGTAAAATAGTGTAGCTACTTTGGAAAACAGCCTGGCAGTTCCTTAAAGTGTTAAGCATAGAGTCACCATATGACTCAACAATCCCGCTCCTCGGTGTATAGCCAAGAGAATGAAAACATATGTCCACAGAAAAACTTGTACACAAATGTTCATAGCAGCATTATGCATAATAACCAAAACAGAAACACCCAACTGTCATCAACTGATGAATGAATAAACAACTGTGTTGTATTCCCCAAATGGAAGTTATTCAGCCATAAAAAGAAATGAGATTTGATACATCCTACAACATGAATAAATTTTGAAAACATTACGTTAAGTAAAGAAAGTCAGTCCCAAAAGACTACGTATTGTATAATTCTATTTGTATGAAATGTCTAAAACAGGCTAATCTAGCCTGACCAGGTGGTGGCGCAGTGGATAGAGCGTCGAACTGGGATGCGGATGACCCAGGTTCGAGACCCTGAGGTCGCCAGCTTGAGTGTGGGCTCATCTGGTTTGAGCAAAGTTCACCAGCTTGGTTGAATTCAAGGTCACTGGCTCGAGCAAGGGGTTACTCGGTCTGCTGTAGCCCCATGGTCAAGGCACATATGAGAAAGCAATCAATGAACAACTAAAGTGCCACAATGAAAAATTGATGCTTCTTATCTCTCTCCCTTCCTGTCTGTCCTTGTCTATCCCTCTCTCTGACTCTCTCTCTGTCTCTGTCAAAAAAATAAAAAAATAAGAAATAAAACAGGCTAGTCTATAAAGACAGAAAGTAGACTGGTGGTTACCAGAGGCTGGGCAAAGATTGGGAAGTTGGATCATATTAATTTTCTAGGACTGCCAGACAAATTCTCACAAACTTGGCAGCTTCAAACAGACATTTATTCTCTCACAGCTCAGGGAGCCAGAAGTCCAAAGTGAAGGCGCTGGCAGATCAGTTCCCCGTGGAAGCTCTGAGGGAGAAGCTGGTTGCTGGCAGTCCTTTGGTGCTCTTGGGCTTGGGGCCTTCCTTGCTCCAATCTCTGCCTCCCTCTTCACACTGTCTCTCTCGGTGTCTCTGTGTGTTCTCCTTGTCTGTCTCATAAACACTCATCGTTGGATTTAATGGCCCTAATCTAGAATGATCTCATTTCAAGATCTTTACCTTAATGACATCTGCAAAGATTCTTATTCCAAATAAGGTCATATTTTGAGATTCCAGGTGGACATATCTTTGGGGGCCACAATTCAACCCACTCCAGGGGATGATGGCTATAGGATACAGGGTTTTATGGGTTTTTTTTTAATGTTTATTTTGATTTTTAGAGAGAGGAAGGGAGAGAAGAGAAAGAGAGACAGGAACATCTCTTCTTGTATGTGCCCTGACTGGGATCAAACCGGTGACCTCCATGCTTCGGGACGATGTTCTAACCAGTGCCACCCAGTCAGGGACAATACAGGGTTTCTTTTTGCTGTGTGCTAAAAGTGATGGAAATGGTTGTCCATCTTGATAAATATACTGTAAGCCATTGAACTGTGCAGTATGTGAATTCTATCTCAATAACACTGTTATTTTTTTTAAAAAATTTTAGGGGGGGTATTTTTCTATTTTTTATGTATTTTTATTTATTGATTTTTAGAGGGGAGAGAGAGAGAGAGAGAGAAAGAGAGAGAGAGAGAGAGAAAGGGGAGGAGCAGGAAGCATCAACTCCCATATGTGCCTTGACCGGGCAAACCCAAGGTTTCAAACCGGCAACCTCAGTGTTCCAGGTCGACGCTTTATCCCACTGTGCCACCACAGGTCAGGCAACACTGTTATTTTTTTAAAAGACAGCACCTTACTGCACCCTCTACTACTCTGAGTAATAGACCTGGAGCTATGGAGGATCAAAAACAAACAAAGCACTGCCTGTCTCCCTGAGTCTCCACCATAGTAAGTCTCCCTAAAAATAGAGCTATGGACTCTCTCACCCATGAAGTGGTTTTTGACAGAAAGACAGAAAATTGACTGGTTAGCAATGTCTTTTCAAAGTCTCTTAGAACTTTTTAAAATTTTTATTTTATTTATTTTTTATTTATTCATTTTAGAGAGTGAGAGAGAGACAGACAGAGAGAGCGAGAGAGAGAAAGGGGGGAGGAGCAGGAAGCATCAACTCCCCTATGTGCCTTGACCAGACAAGTGCAGGGTTTTCAACCAGCGACCTCAGCATTCCAGATCGACGTTTTATCCACTGCGCCACCACAGGCCAGGCCTCAAAGTCTCTTAGAGCTTAAAGATGATCATGGTAGCAGTTGAGTCCTGACTTCCAAAATCAAACTGAATAAACAACAACAAAAACGCCGGATCCTTCCCTGCATTTTAATAAATTGTTATTTAGATGTCCATAAAAGGAAAACAACTTTTCCATTAATGTTTATTTATTACTCACTATATGACAGAAATACCAAGCACATGAGGCCAAATACTAGGATCAAGGTTCAGAAATCAGCATATTGCTTACCTTGATTTGGTACTTTACTAGAAAGACCAGGCTTGCCTGGGTGTCAGGTTTTCATAGGGTGGAGATGAATGATGTTGTCTCCATGCTTTTCAAATGTGGATAAAGGTTCTGAAAGGAGTAAAGGCTACAGCAAGGCAGTACCCTTGAGTCTCCTGTTGATGTCTGGAAAGAGATATTATCTCAGATGCCACCTACTCCAGGAAGGCCTCCTGATGCTTTGGGTATGGCTCTCCTCCATGTGTTCTCCTGTGGTGGTAGGCACATTCCTCTCCGAATACCCTGGTTCAGAGTAAATATTCAATAAACTAGTTAAATGTAAACTGAATAAAGTATGTTTTATAGGAAACTATGTGGAAGCCACTAATGCAGGCCACCTATGGAAACTTGAATTCTTTAGAAGCCCCATTTAAGATGATAAAAAGAAACAGGTGAAATTAATTTTAATAATATATTTTACTTAGCCCAATATATATACCCAAAATACCATCGGGACAACATTCCATCACTATAGAAACCTTTAATGAGATATTTTATTCCTTTTTCTTTTAATGCATTAATAGTTTGAAATACAGTGTGTGTTTTATACTCTCAGCACAACTTAATTTGGACTAGCCACATTTCTAGTGCTCAGTAGTCACATGTGGCCAGCAGCCATTGTGCAACACAGATTTAGAGCATCTGCTACACAGTAGCCACTAAGCTGAGTACTTTGTATCCATATCATCACAATGAAAACAACTATAATCAGCCCTTACTGCATGCTCCATACTTATGTCATGCCAGACATTATACTAAGAGCTCCACTTGGGTTATCCCATCGCATTGAACTGCACAGCAGCCCTGTGATTACACATCACTGTTAAGGTCACTTTCCACATGAGGCAACCAAGCATTAGAAATGTTAACATAGCCTGACCAGGCAGTGGCGCAGTGGATAGAGCGTCGGACTGGGATGCAGAGGACCTGGGTTCGAGACCCCGAGGTCGCCAGCTTGAGTACGGGCTCATCTGGTTTGAGGAAAAGCCCACCAGCTTGAACCCAAGGTCGCTGGCTCCAGCATGGGGTTACTCGGTCTGCTGAAGGCCTGCGGTCAAGGCACATGTGGGAAGGCAATCAATGAACAACTAAGGTGTTGCAACACGCAATGAAAAACTAATGATTGATGCTTCTCATCTCTCTCCGTTCCTGTCTGTCTGTCCCTGTCTATCCCTCTCTCTGACTCACTCTCGGTCTCTGTAAAAAATAAGAAAGAAAGAGAGGGAGGGAGGGAGGGAGGGAGGGAGGGAGGGAGGGAGGGAGGGAGGGAGGGAGGAAGGAAGGAAGGAAGGAAGGAAGGAAGGAAGGAAGGAAGGAAGGAAGGAAGGAAGGAGCCAGGCCAGGAAGCCTCAGGTAGACGCTGCACTCACGAAAAGCTTCCATATGGTCGCCCCAAATCCCCATTCCCACCTTGCAAAGCAGGTTCTTTGTATGAGTCTTTTTGAAAAATATGTCTGAGCTCTAAATACGCATTCATTGTGGCCACCTGTAACCTCACCACCATGACCCCACTGACTGCTTCATTTATTTTTAAGAAATAGGGTGTGAGATCGATTGCATCCACCTAGTCGCCTTTAGTTCAGAAGTGAAAGACCATAAAATTAATTTGATTTATGGTTTCCAGTTATGCAGGTTTTTAATTTTCAGGCAGAGATCAGAACGGGTAATGGCTGTTTTTACTTCTATCCACGTTTTGCAATGTGATTTAAATGGTTCTCACAAAGGCTAAAATCCTTTAACCACATTGCCTTCAATCTTCTCCAGTAGCACTAAGGGCATTGTAAAAATAGCTATCTTATGGTTAAGCTTTTACAGCAATCCTGCCCTGCAAGACATACTAAATAGAGTTCTTCAGGCTGAAATGAAAAGACACTATTAAGTAACTTAAATCTACATGAAAAAATAAAGAAAGTAAAGGCAACTACATAGGTAAACATAAAAAACATTATTAATGCCCTGGCCGGTTGGCTCAGCGGTAGAGCGTCGGCCTAGCGTGCGGAGGACCCGGGTTCGATTCCCGGCCAGGGCACACAAGAGAAGCGCCCATTTGCTTCTCCACCCCTCCGCCACGCCTTCCTCTCTGTCTCTCTCTTCCCCTCCCGCAGCCAAGGCTCCATTGGAGCAAGGATGGCCCGGGCGCTGGGGATGGCTCTGTGGCCTCTGCCTCAGGCGCTAGAGTGGCTCTGGTTGCAACATGGCGACACCCAGGATGGGCAGAGCATCGCCCCCTGGTGGGCAGAGCATCGCCCCTGGTGGGCGTGCCGGGTGGATCCCGGTCGGGCGCATGCGGGAGTCTGACTGTCTCTCCCTGTTTCCAGCTTCAGAAAATAGCAAAAAACAAAAAAACATTATTAATGTCTTTTCTGGTTGGAAGTCTCTATTTTCCCCATCTGATTTAAAAGACAACTGCGTAAAGCAATTACTATAAATCTGTGTTATGAGCACAATTAATAAAGATGTAATCTGTATGGCAATAATAGCACAAGGGAAAAGGAGACAATGAAGCTATATGGAAGCAAAGATTTGTATATTTTTGAGATTAAATTGTATTAATGAGAGCTAGATTCTTTAGGGTAAGATGTTAAGTGTAGTTCCTAGGGCAAACACTAAAAAACAAAACTCAAAAATGCAGTACAAGTGACAACAAAGGTATTAAAAGGCATGCTACAGAATGCTATTTAACACAAACAAAGGCAGTAATGAGGGTTTGTTTGCCCAGGAAGATTGGGGAAGAGAAGCTTGGGAAGGCCTAATTTTTAAATAAAAGTTGGGGCATTTTCAGCCATTATTCTTCAAAGAATCTCTCTGCTTCTTTCTCTCCTTTTCTTCTGAGACGTCTATTATACAATATGAGAAGATAAAATTGAAGATGTGGGTGGGATCTTAATGGTTGTGCAAAGCCCTATAGGCTATGAAGGTATAGCATTTGTTGTTCCACTCAGTCAGGCATTTTTTGGTTGCTTCCTGTGTGTGCCCTATCCATGGATTGCTGTTTTGGGATGACGTTCTTAACCAATTGAGCTAACCAACCAAGGCCATGATTCTATTTTTTAATTAATCGCTTAATTAATTGATTGATTTGAGAGAGAGGAAAAGAGAGAGAAACATCAATTTGTTGTTTCACTTATTTATGGATTCACTGGTTGATTCTTGTATGTACTTTGACTGGGGATTGAAAACCCACAACCTCATTGTACTGGGAATATGGTCTAACCCAGTGGTCCTCAACCTTTTTTGGGCCACAGACCGGTTTAATGTCAGAAAATATTTTCACGGACCGGCCTTTAGGGTGGGACAGATAAATGCACAAAATAAAATTATGCGACTGGCGTAAAAACTGTGGTATTTTTAAAAAAATTATTTATTTATTTATTCATTTTTAGAGAGGAGAGAGAGAGGGAGAGAGAGACAGAGAGGGAGAGAGAGGAGAGAGAGACAGAGAGAGAGAAGGGGGGAGGAGCTGGAAGCATCAACTCCCATATGTGCCTTGACCAGGCAAGCCCAGGGTTTCGAACCGGCGACCTCAGCATTTCCAGGTCGACGCTTTATCCACTGCGCCACCACAGGTCAGGCTAAAACTGTGGTATTTTTAAATATAATTGTCGAACTTACAAGACAAGCGTCAAGAGTGAGTCTTAGACGAATGTAACAGAGGGAATCTGGTCATTTTTAAAAAATAAAACATCATTCAGACTTAAATATAAATAAAACAGAAATAACGTAAGTTATTTATTCTTTCTCTGCGGACTGGTACCAAATGGCCATGGACCGGTACCAGTCCGTGGCCCGGGGGGGTGGGAAGTACTGGTCTAACCAACTGAGCTACCTAGCTAGAGCCTTTCCATGATTTTTATATCCATTCTTATCCTGTTTCTCCCTGTTATTTCATTCTTCTATAAGGTATGTTGACCACATGAGATTTTATTCATTCACTCAACAAACATTTATTAATGCACTGCCTCACTGTCTTAGGTATTCAGAGATGATTTTGTTAGCTTGACCTGTGGTGGCGCAGTGGATAAAGCGTCGACCTGGAATGCTGAGGTTGCCGGTTCAAAACCTCTGGTTTGCCTGCTCAAGGCACATATAGGAGTTGATGCTTCCTACTCCGTCCCCTTCTCTCTCTTTCCTTCTCTCTCTCTCTCTCTCTCTCTCTCTCTCTCTCTCCTCTCTAAAATAAATAAATTTAAATAATAATAATAATAATAATAATAAACAAAGATGACTGTTAGTCATGATTCTTTGTTGCAAGCAGCAGAAACAACAAAAAGAATATTCTAGAAGACGTAGGTGGGAGGCAAGAGAATTGGGCTTGGAAATGGACAGGAAACAGGACAGCTGTGAAGGACCAATGAGCAGGAAGATAACCATCACTTTTTAGTAGAAACCACTTGGTCAGGATGCTCCCATGACTCCCACCACAGGCCACTGCTGGACACCATCATCACAAACAACGTCTGACCATCTCATTGTCTTTGTGTTGCTAGCTCGATATTCTGTGCTTGCCTCAGGTGGGAAAAGGAATTGGCTAAACCAGGTCCTATGTCCATGCCCTGGTGGCTCAAGACAGAGGAAGGTAGTTTCTGGCACTTTTATGTTTCCCTGGGGGAATGTAAACTTATACAATGTTAGGGGGAGGAGAGAGCTCAAAAATAAGAAAGGCATTGGCAGCCAAAAACAACTACACATTTCAGTAAGTAAGGCACTGAACTTGTCCTTTAGAAGTTCCCAGTCTTGAAGGGAGACACATAACAAATAGGTCAAACACAACACAGAATAACAAACACGATGCCAGGGGCATGATCAAGAAAGAGGACAATGCCCAGGTTCTGAGCCCAAGCTCTGCAGTCAGCTTAAACTGGAGTTAAATCTTGGTTCTGCTAGGTGTAACCTGTAGTTGCCTCCTCGCTTGTAAAGTTAATAACAGTAATCTCTTTGGAAGACTATTATTAAATAATGTATACAAAGTAGTCAGCATAGTGCTTGATATATAGTAACACCCCAATAAAAGTTAGCAATAATCCTCATCCTAGAGGGCCATGAGATCACTACCAGAATTGGCTGAAAAGTTCATGGTCACTCACACAAAACTCAGACCTAAGGCCTCTATCTACTCAAATTTTTCCAAAAAATGGGTTCATTTGAACTTTATTTGTCTTTGTAAGCAGATTAGTGACTCTGCCTGAGGCAGATCCATAAACTACAATCGTATCTTCCAATCTTGTCCCCAGTACTTCACTTAATTCATAGCAAAATTAACTGGGTGGAGTGCAGACAGGTCATAGTACTTGCATCATGATTCTCAGAAGCTTTAGCAACTTTGTAAACAAAACTGGGAGCCTACACACCAGAAGGAAGCAGTACCGGAAGTTTTTGAGAATCACGATGCTGGGGAGGAACTAGAATTGATGCACGTATAAAAATATGTCCAGACCCTGGCCAGTTGGCTTAGTGGATAGAGTGTTGGCCTGGCATGCAGACATTCTGTGTTTGATCCCCGGTCAGGGCACACACGAGAAGTGACCATCTGCTTCTCTTCCCCTCCCCTTCTCTCTTCGCCTTCTCCCTCTCTTCCTCTCTTGCAGGCAGTGGCTCAACTAGTTTGAGCTTCGGTCCTGGGCGCTGAGGAAAGCTTGGTTGATTTGAGCATTGGCCCTAGATGGGGGTTTCCGGGTAGATCCCGGTCAGAGTGTATGCGGATGTGGGAGTCTGTCTCACTATCTCCCCTCCTCTCCTTAAAAAATAAACACACACACACACACACACACACACACACACACACACACACACACACACACGTCCAAAGAGGCCAGCTGAAGTTTTAAAGACATGACTCTCCTTCCCTGGCCCTCTGTCATTTTGCTGTCTAATAATATGACATTAAGAGAAGACTGTTTCTCCGTATGCTTCCACAGGCTTGTCCTGTGATCTCTGTAAAGTCAGATAATGTTTTCACACTTTGGTTTTTTGTTTTTTGTTTTTCTTCTTTTTCTGAAGCTGAAAATGGGGAGAGACAGTCAGATAGACTCCTGCATACGCCTGACCGGGATCCACCCGGCACGCCCACCAGAGGGTGATGCTCTGCCCACCAGGGGGCGATGCTCTGCCCCTTCGGGGTGTCGCTCTGCCACCACCAGAGCCACTCTAGCGCCTGGGGCAGAGGCCAAGGAGCCATCCCCAGCACCCGGGCCATCTTTGCTCCAATGGAGCCTTGGCTGCGGGAGGGGAAGAGAGAGACAGAAAGGAAGGAGGGGGTGGGGGTGGAGAAGCAAATGGGCGCTTCTCCTATGTGCCCTGGCTGGGAATCGAACCCGGGTCCCCCGCATGCCAGGCCGACGCTCTACCGCTGAGCCAACCGGCCAGGGCCCACACTTCGGTTTTATCCTCCAAAGCAACACTGTCCACTAGAACTTTCTGTGATGGTAGAAACGTTCTATAGCTGCACTGTTTAACACGGTAGCCACTAGCTATATAGCTAGTGTGATTTAGAAACTGAATTTTAAATTTTAATGACTGGAAATGCTGAGGTCGCCGGTTCGAAACCCTGGGCTTGCCTGGTCAAGGCACATATGGGAGTTGATGCTTCCAGCTCCTCCCCCCTTCTCTCTCTCTGTCTCTCTCTCCTCTCTCTCCCTCTCTCTCTCCTCTATAAAAATGAATAAATAAAACAAAAAACAAACAAACAAAAATATAATTATGCCTGACCTGTGGTGGTGCAGTGAATAAAGCGTCGACCTGGAATGCTGAGGTCGCCGGTTCAAAACCCTGGGCTTGCCTGGTCAAGGCACATATGGGAGTTGATGCTTCCTGCTCCTCCCCCTGTTCTCTCTCTATCTCTCCCTCTCTCTTAATAAAAATGAATAAATAAAATCTAAAAAAAAGTAAATAAATAAATTAATTAAAAAAAACCCCAAAACATAAAAAAAAATTTTTAATGAATTTAAATTTAAACAGTCACATGTAGCTAATGAGTACCATGTGGGATGATTAATTTTATGTCAGTTTATCTGGGCTAAGGAATGACCAGATAGTTGGTAAGACACTATTTATGGGTGTATCTATAAGGATGTTTCTGGAAGAAATTAGCATTTGAATCAGTAGACTGAGTAAAGATTACCCTCACCATTGTGGCTGGGCATCATCTACTCTGTTGAGGGCCCAAATTTAACAAAAAGATGGAGGAAGGGTGAATCAGAAAACACACACACACACACACACACACACACACACACACACACACACACTGTGTGGGAGCGAGACCCTGCCCTCATCCATGGATAACTACTCTTCTTTCAAGGAACAGCTCTTGGCCTGCTACTGGGCCCTAGGAGAGACTGAACATGACCACGGGCCATCAAGTTACCGTGCAACCTGAGCTGCCCATCATAAACTGGGTGCTATCTGACTCACCATGCCATTATGCTGGGTGTACACAGCAACACTGCTTCACCAGATGGAAGTAGTATATGTGATCAGGCCAGCACAGGCCCTGAAGCCACAAGTGACATGATGAAGTGGCCCAAATGCCCACGGGCCCCACACCTCCTACATGACCTTCTCTCTCCCAAGTGGCATCTATGACTTCATGGAGAGTTCCCTATAACCAGGTGACAGAAAGAAAAGACAGCCTCATATACAGAGGGTTCTGTGTGATATGCAGGCACCACCTGCAAGTGGACAGCTGTGGCCCGACAGCTCCTTTTAGGGACACCCCCGAAGGGTAACGGCGGAGGAAAACTTCCAGGGGTCAGAGCTTCAGGCAGTGCATCTGTCTGTTCATTTTGCCTAGCAGGAGAAACGGCCACATGTGAAATTACATTCTAATTCACAGTCTGTAGCCATGGTTTGGGTGGACAGTTAGAGACTTGGAAGAAACATGATTTGAAAATTAGTAACAAGGAAATCTTGTAACAAAGAAGTACATAGATGGACCTCTCTGAATGAGCAAAAACTGAAGATATTTACGTCTCGTGTGAATGCTCACCAAGATGGACCTGAGCAGAGCCTTCCCATCAGGTAGCTAGGATGACCCATTCTGTGATGCCAGTTGGCTGTATCCTGTCCACTCCTGCCATTGCCCAGTGGGCTGATGAACAAAGTGGCCGTGGAGGCGGGGATGCAGGTTACACATGGGCTCAGTGACATGAACTTCTACTCACAGGCTGACCTGGCTACAGCCACTGCTGAGTGCCCAGTTTGCCAGCTGCAGGGTCAGCACCAGCCCTTGATAGGAAACCACGCTCTGGCTGGGTGCTCAGCCAGCCGCCCGGTGGCAGGTTGATTACGCTGGAACACTTCCATCATGGAAGGGGCAGTGTTTTGTCTTTACTGCAATAGATAGTTACTCTGGATACAGATTTTCCCTCCCTGCAAGCAATGGTTCTACCAAAACTACCGTTCATGGACTTAACAGAACGCCTTATCCACCATCATGGTATCCCACTCAGTGTCGCTTCTGATCAAGGAATTCACTTCACAGCCAAAAAGGTACAGCAGTGGGACCAAGCTCATGAAATCACTGATTATACCAGGTTCTCCACCATTCTGTAGCAGCTAGTTTAGTAGAATGGTTGATCATCCTTTTTAAGACTTACTTACAGTGTCAGCCTAGGTAGCACCTTGCAGGGTAGGGGCAATATAAACTCTGAGTCAGTGTCTAATATATGATCCTCTCTCTCTCCAGTAGCCAGGATTCACTGGTCCATGAATCAAGGGGTAGGAATGGGTAGGAGTGACACCATTCACTAGTGACACAATAGCAACATCTTTGCTTCCTTATACTCTGATGGCCTAAAAGTCTTAGTTTGAGAAGGAGAAATGCTTCCACCAGGAGACACAACAACTCCCACCCAGCCACTTTGGCACCCTCATGCCTCTGAAGAGACAGGAAGAGAAGGAGTTACAGTGCTGGGTGCTTGATCCTGACCACCAAGGGGAAACGAGACTGCCATTCCACAGTGAACATAGGAAGAGAATGCCTGCAATCTGGGAGATCCCGTAGGATGTCTCTCCCTATTACCATGACCCATGATTAAGGGCAATGGAAAAAAACAATCAGCCAATCCAGGTGGGTCTCCTGCTGGCCCAAACCCTTCAGGAAGGAAGGTTTGAATCACCCTGCCAGGTAAAGAGCCACAAGCAGCTGAGGAGCTTGCCAAAGGCACAGGGATAGGAGGTGGTTATGACCACCAGCTACTACTCACCTTATGGAGTTCGGGACTCTATTTGCTCTCTTGTCCCTGTCTCAATCTATATCTTCTGGGCCAGGGGAAGAACCTATAACAATCCTTTTTAAAAATTAATGTTTGTTTGTTTGTTTAACACTATACAAATTTGTATCTTATAGTTCTGGAGGTCAAAAGTCCAAAGTGGGTCTTTTTGGGACAAAATCAATGTTTTGATAGAACTACGCTTATTCTGGAGGCTCCCGAATCTGTTTCCTTGCCTTTTCCTATGTCTAGAGGCCGCCTGTATTTCTTAGCTTGTGGTCCTTTCCTCTATCTTCAGATGAAGGGAGAAGATCTCTCTCTCTCTTTCTTTTTTAAGGGACAGAAGGGGAGAAAGACAGACTTCCAC
The DNA here is from genome assembly GCF_036850995.1 of Saccopteryx leptura. Classification (NCBI taxonomy): domain Eukaryota; kingdom Metazoa; phylum Chordata; class Mammalia; order Chiroptera; family Emballonuridae; genus Saccopteryx; species Saccopteryx leptura. The sequence continues at coordinate 24,400,319 of NC_089511.1, forward strand.
ATGTGCTCCAACTAGGATCCACCTCCGCCTGGGGCCCATGCTCAAATCAACTGAGCTATCCTCAGTGCCTGAGGCTGATGCTCGGACCAACAGAGCCACTGGCTGTGAGAGGGGAGGAGAGAGAGAAAGGGGAGAGGGAGGGGAAAAGAAGCAGATAGTCGCTTTTTATATGTGTCCTGACCAGGGATCGAACCTGGGACATCTGCATGCCGGGCAGACACTCTAGCCACTGAACCAACCGGCAGGGCCAACATATGTCACCTTTTAAAAAATATTTTTTTATTTATTGATTGATTTCAGAAAGAGCAGGAGAAAGATAGTGATAGAGAGAAAAAGAGAAACATCAAATTCTTGTTCCACTTATTTATGCATTCATTGGTTGAGTCTTGTTGATCTAGCAACCTTGGCCTATTGGGATAACACTCTAACCCACTGAGCAACCCAGCTAGCACCCTTCCTCCATCTTTAAAGCACAACACTCCAACACCTGATTTCGTCTTCATGTCTCCTCTGCTTCTGACCCTCCTGCTTCCCTCTTATAAGATCCCCTCTTTATAATCCCTCCTGTGTTTATACTGGCCCCACACTAGTTAATCCAGGATAATCTCTCCATCTCCAAATCTTTAATTTAATAACATCTGCAGAATCTCTTTTACCATGTTCTACAGGCCAAATGTTTGTGTCCCCCAAGAATTCGTATGTTGAAACCTAACCCCCAGTATGATGGTGTTAGGAGATGGGGCCTTGGAAGATAACTAGGTGGTGAGAGTGGAGCCCTCCTGGAGTAGGAGCTCTCACAAAAGCACTCCCTTGCTCCTCACACCTTATGAGAACACAGCAAGAAGCCAGCTGTCTATGAACCAGGAAGCAAGCAGGTTCTCGGAATCTGCTAGCACCTTGATCTTGGCCTTCCCTGCCTCCAGAACAGTGGAAAAGAAATTTCTGTTATTTATAAGCCACCTAGTCTATGAAATTTTGTTATAGCAGCTTGAAAAAAAATAAGACACCATAGAAGATAATACACTCACAGGTTCCTGGAATTAGAATATATACATCTTTGGGGGAATCAGTATTCAGTCTACCACAATGAGATTTTATACTGTAAGCTGCCTACAATAATGCTTTTGCAAATACATAGAAAATGGAATTTTACTTCCAGTCTTGATTTTCTTAGCTCAGTTCTTGTTGCCCAGTTTGGCCAGAGCTAACCAGCCAGGGAACCTCTGAGAATTTGTAAAATCCCTCTAAGATTGAGATGTATAAATATCACTTGAAAAGGTTAGACTGGCCTGACCTGTGGTGGAGCAGTGGATAAAGCATTGACCTGGAAATGCTGAGGTCGCCGGTTCGAAACCCTGGGCTTGCCTGGTCAAGGCACATATGGGAGTTGATGCTTCCAGCTCCTCCCCCCTTCTCTCTCTCTGTCTCTCTCCTCTCTCTCCCTTTCTGTCTCTCTCTCTCTCTCCTCTCTAAAATTGAATAAATAAAATAAAAATTAAAAAAATTTATAAAAAAAAAAGAAAAGGTTAGACTGGATGCCATGGCCTCTCTGCTCTATGAGCTGAGCAAGGCATGGCTGGCTTCCTCCTTTGGGGTATTCCCAACTATACTCTCAAGATCACACATAATGGTCTCAATGACAAAGTCTTTAAAAAATCATCAGTCATTGGGGGGCGGGGAGCTATTATAATCAGAGTCATCTTTTTTATAGTCACCCCTATGAAAATAATAATGCTTCGAACTAGAATGCCATAATGTATCAATAGATCCTAGCTGGAAATCTGCTTTTAAAGAGCTATATAAAAAATTTAAAGCTCCCATATATGTAGTATTAGGCAAGTATTTAAATTTTTTACATTTACTACTTTGCAGACTAGATTATTTCAAATATAACTGAAACTGCAAACATTTCATAAGACAAAGACAAATCAACAATAGAAATAGACTAACCGAACTGAGAGTAATCTCCATCTTTAGACTGGAAATATGTTGCTCAATAGTAAAGGAAATGATACAGTTTACTTTAAACAGTTTACCTGAAAGCCCAAGGCCCATCCCAACAAGTCAGTAAATGTTGGCATTTCATATAACTGAGTGAACAATGACTATAAAGATACTTTTATGTTTAAGGTACACAGATGTCACAATCATTTTGTTGCACCACAGTATTTATGTAAATGAGCTCTTTTTTCCCCAGTGATCTCTCACCTATGTATATGAAGAAATGGAAGAGTAGAAGGTAGGAAGTTAGAGCAGACAGGACATCCACCTGAGACAACTAAGATGTATACCAAACACTTGCGTCCAGGTCACATGCCTACTTCTGACCTAGTAATAGGGTGGGAAAGTAGTCCTGAATTATAGTCCTGGCTTTTCAACTGAAAATTTATGAGAGACACTTGCTTAATTTCTTGTTGGATAGTTCTTTACCTGAGAAACATCAATAGGATGAGGCTGGGTGAAAAGGGTGAAGGGATTAATGAGATGGCTGATAAGGGGTTAATTTCCAAAATATACAAAGAACTTATATAACTTAATACCAAGAAAACAAACTATCCAATTAAAAAACGGGCAAAGGACCTGAATAGATACTTCGCCAAAGAGGACAAACAGATGGCCAATAGATGGGATGAAAAAATTCTCAACGTCACTAATCATCAGTGATGCAAATAAAAAGCACAATGAAACATCATCTCACACCTGTCAGAATGTCTCTCATCAATAAGTCAACAAACAAGTGCTGATGAGAATGTAGAGAAAAGGGAACCCTCGCGCACTGCTGGTGGGAATGCAGATGGGTGCAGCCAATGGAAAGCAGTATGGAATTTCCTCAAAAAAACTAAAAACGAACTGCCTTTGACCCAGTAATCCCACTTCTGGAAATATATCTGAAAAAAACAAAAAACAAAAAATAATTAAAAAGAATATATGCACCCCTATGTTCATTGCAGTATTATTTACAAAAGCCAAGACCTAGAAATAGCCCAAGCGCCCATCAGTAGATGAATGGATAAGAAAAATTATGATACAAAAACAAAAAACTGTATAGTACATTTGACTCAGCCATAAAAAAAAAAAAAAAAGAAGAAAATCTTACCTTTTGCAACAGCACGGATATGGACCTGAAGATTATTATGCTAAGTGAAACAATGCAGTCAGAGGAAGATAAGTACCATATAATTTCACTTATATGTGGAATCTAATGAACAAAATAAACTGATGAACAAAATAGAAACAGAGGAATGGATACATGGAACAGACTCACAGCTGTCAGGGGGGGGGAGGGCTGGATAAAAGAAGGTGAAGAGATCATCCAAAAATCACATTTACTTATCATTCATTCATTCATTTTTTTAATTTTATTTTTATTTTTATTTTTTTTGCATTTTTCTGAAGCTGGAAACAGGGAGAGACAGTCAGACAGACTCCCGCATGCGCCCGACCGGGATCCACCCGGCACGCCCACCATGGGCGACGCTCTGCCCACCAGGGGGCGATGCTCTGCCCCTCCGGGGCGTCGCCATGTTGCGACCAGAGCCACTCTAGTGCCTGAGGCAGAGGCCACAGAGCCATCCCCAGCGCCCGGGCCATCTTTGCTCCAATGGAGCCTTGGCTGCGGGAGGGGAATAGAGAGAGAGGAAGGCACGGCAGAGGGTTGGAGAAGCAAATGGGCGCTTCTCCTGTGTGCCCTGGCCGGGAATCGAACCCGGGTCCTCTGCACGCTAGGCTGATGCTCTACCGCTGAGCCAACCGGCCAGGGCTCATTCATTCATTTATAACACAACACAACACAGACAACAGTGTGGTGACAGCCAGAAGGAAAGGGGGGAGAGGGAGGTGGGCTAAGGCGGGGAAGTGGAGACAGACAGAGAGACTTTGCTTGGGGAGATGGGCACATGATGCAGTGGGCAGATGATGTTTTGTTGAGTTGTATACTTGAAACCCGGTGTGGTTTTGCAAACCAATGTCATCCCAATAAATTCAATTAAAAAATAAATGAATAAAAATAAATGTCGGTTGCCAATGTTAAAAAAAAATGATGAAGGAATTAGGAAGTACAAATTGGTAGTTAGGTAGTTACTAAACAGTCATGGGGATGAAAAATACAGCATAGAGAATAGAGTCAATAATATTGTAATAATTATGTCTCGTGCCAGGTGGGTACTAGAATTATCAGAGGGATTACTTCATAAATTATATAAATGTCTAATCACTATGCTGTACACTAGAAACTAACATAAAACAATATTGAATGCCAACTGTAATTGAAAAATAAAATGAGAAACTTGACCAGGGAACACTGCTCACATTTTATTTGGAGTTCTAAGTTTGATTTGTCAGAAAACCACTCTGGAACGGGGGCTGATGAGGTGGATACAGAAACAGAATGTAAAGAGAGAGCAGGACTCAATGAGCTCTTAACAGGCGGCAGCAAGACCAGCTGCAGTCCCAGGTGAGGATGAGCAAAGAGACGCCAAACTCCATCTTCCTGAATCAGAAAGTAAAGATTGGTAAGGATGAAATCTGAAAGATGGCCAGAACATATGATGCCCTGTGTCAAGAACTTTATAATGATCTCCAGTTCAAAGGCGTGGAGTTGAGAGCCAGCCACGGAGGAAGGCCGGAGCTGCTTATTATGGTTTGGTGGACCCAAGTCTCCGTGTTCTAACCGGTTGCCCTGAGTCACTCTTGGGTGCGATAAGAAGCTGGAGATGTTTACCCAGCTCCCCATAAACGGGTAAATGAGTTTGCAATGCTAGAAAAACATAAATAATAAACATACAGATGATGAGGAAATACAGTTTAAAAAAAAATAATTTCTGTTGATTGATTTTTAAAATTTTATTTAAAAAATTAAATTTAATAGCGTGACATTGATCAATAAGAGTACATAGGTTTCAGGTTATTGATTTTAGAGAGAGAGGAACAGAGAGAGAGAAATAGGAACATTAGTCTGTTCCTGTATGTGCCCTGACAGGGGATCGAACCGGCAACCTCTGTGCTTCAGAGTGACGCTCTAACCAACCGAGCTAAGAAAATAAAGTTTTGATTAAAAAAAAAAAAGAATTGATTCTTGAAGATAAGAAAAGCTACCAGCCTGACCTGTGGTGGCGCAGTGGATAAAGCGTCGACCTGGAAATGCTGAGGTCGCCAGTTCGAAACCCTGGGCTTGCCTAGTCAAGGCACATATGGGAGTTGATGCTTCCAGCTCCTCCCCCCCTTCTCTCTCTCTGTCGCTCCCTCTCCTCTCTAAAATGAATAAATAAATAAAAAAATAATAATAATAAAAAAAAGAAAAGCTACCAACATGTTAAGGATTTGTTTGCGTAGATACAACCTTGGTCTGTTACTTTGAAAATGGCATTTGTCTGACAAAATCTGTTTTAATTGTGGGTGAGACAGAGGAAAGCAGGCCTGGCACCCTCAGCTAGTGAAAACAGCTGTTCCTGTGAAAACAGACAATGTCACAGATCACCAGCAGGAGACAGGGCCACTCTGAGACCACGATGGAGCAGGACGGAAATAAGGTCACATGGGAGAGAAAAAAAAAACCACTTGGGAATCATGTCAGAACACAGATAAAACCCAAATACCATGTGAACCACAAAATATTGTACCAACCATCCCCCTCCCCAACTGCCAGGTATAAGTGCTGCTTCCTGACCAGTTACAGCTGTGGCCCCACTCTGGTCTCCCTTCCTATAATTCAGTTTTATGAATGTATCCAACCATTGACTTATCATTGCTTTCAAAAGAAACAGAACATCCAACCCAGAGCAAACCTCCAATTCCATGAACCCACATCAACATCACAAGTGCCAATCCTGTAATAAGGTCCTTGGAGCACCCTGTCACTGACATGCCCAGGGTTCCACCATGAGCAGTCTTCCTCTCTGTGAGGAGCAACAGCTCAGCTGTTCTCCCACAGATGTGTTGTTCCAAGTGACCTTCATCTAGGCCAGCGGTTCTCAACCTGTGGGTCACAACCCCAGCGGGGCCGCCTAAAGCCATCGGAAAATACGTAATGCATATCAGGTATTTACATTCTGAATCATAACTGTAGCAAAATTATAGTTATGAAGTAGCCACCAAAATTATTTTTTGTTTTGGGGTCACCACAACATGAGGAACTGTATTACAGGGTCACGGCATTAGAAAGGTTGAGAACCACTGATCTAGGCCGTATTGACAGGGGTTTTCTTTAAAACTTTACAAGCAATAGATTCTGCCCCCAAATACTCATAGGTCAACCCTCATTAATGATTACTTCCCACAGTGGATTTAGTGATCTCCTTCTCAACATCCATTTCCCATTTCTCTTAGTAACCACTGCTAATTTCATTCTTCTAGGTCAGTGGTAGTCAACCTGGTCCCTACCGTCCACTAGTGGGCATTCCAGCCTTCATGGTGGGCGGTAGCAGAGCAACCAAACTATAAATAAAAAGATAGATTTAACTATAGTAAGTTGTTTTATAAAGATTTATTCTGCCAGACATAGCGAAATTCTGACATAAATTACTTGGTAAGTAATTATTATTATATGCTTTAACTTGCTGTAACTCTGCTTTATAAATTTTATAAATCTTTATAAATCACCATTACTGTGGAACCGGTGGGCGGTTAGAAAACGTTACTACTAACAGAGATAAAAAAGTGGGCGGTAAGTATAAAAAGGTTGACTACCCCTGTTCTAGGTAATGGCCCCCCAGTCAGCCTACCTGTTCAACTCCTTGGCTTCCAGGGATCCCACAGACTCAGACCTCTGCAGGGGGCCAGGTAGACCTCCTCTCCCAGGACACCCAGGAACTTCCTTCAGGGCCCTCTGGGCTGGCTGCCAAGAACTTCCCCCGGGGCAGGGCAGGCCCAAGTCTGCACCAGCCCCAGCAGCCCAAAGCCCGAAGCCGTGGCTCGGTATAGGAGGGGCAGATGACTGCAGTTGGAAACGGTATTTACTGCCTCCTCATTAAAAATGTACAGATGCACAGTTTTTTGTTTTACAAAATTGAAATACTAACATAAATATAAGTTCTTTATCATGTCTTTTTTACTTAATATATTATCATTATTCACTTCAAATTGTTCCAGCCTTCTTGAAATGATCTTCAGGCTAGCCTGTTTTAGGTAAAATCTCTCTCTTCTTTTACTTTTTATAATTGTCCTTTGAGACTATTTTGAAAGAAAAGTTAAATTTTCTTGGTGGCATTATTATTCCAAGGAGTACATAATACACACACATACACACACATACATAATGCCAAAACTCTTTAGGGGAGAACTTTTAAAATATGATTTATTTATATATTTATTTATTTTTAATTTTCCTTTTTTTTATTAATTTTAATGTGGTGACATTAATAAATCAGGGTACATATGTTCAAAGAAAACATCTCCAGGTTATCTTATCATTCAATTATGTTACATAGAGTACATTTATTAAAGTTGGGAGCAATGAAACAGGAAGGGCTTAGAATAGAAGAAACAATAGAAGAGCCTAGGAGAGGCTGCTTTGTCTGTCTGTCTGTCTGTCTCTCTCTCTCTTAGTGTTATAGGGAAGAAAGGGGCCTAGGCAGAGCTGCTTTGGCTCACTGGGAAGTCAGAGAAAAGGGGGCCTTAGAGACAGGCTCAAGGGATCAGCCTGGGACAAGCTGCCACTGCCTACTGCTCCCCTGATTGCAAGTCTTGTGGGGTTGCTTAAAGTTTAGGAAATACACACCTGTGCTGGTGGGGGGCGGGGAGGAGAAGGCGTGGGGGAAGGGAAAGGCATGGGCATACTCCCAGGACGGGGAGCGCCTAATGCATGATTTTAACTGTCAGTATCTATTAACTGAGCTGTTAACCTTAAAGACGGGTTGATTACTTTATCTGAAATGCAAAACACACCCCTACAATTTACGGAGTAATAAATCTGTTCAAAACTCTCACATATTCTTTGGGTATGTGTTTTTTGTTTGTTTGTTTGGGTTTTTTTTTGTTTTTTTGTTTTTTTTTGTATTTTTCTAAAGCTAGAAATCGGGAGAGACAGACAGACAGACTTCCGCATGCACCCGACCGGGATCCATCCGGCACGCCCACCAGGGGGCGATGCTCTGCCCCTCCGGGGCGTCGCTCTGAGGAGACCAGAGCTACTCTAGTGCCTGGGGCAGGGGCCAAGGAGCCATCCCCAGCGCCTGGGCCATCTTGGCTCCAATGGAGCCTCGGCTGCGGGAGGGGAAGAGAGAGACAGAGAGGAAGGAGAGGGGGAGGGGTGGAGAAGCAAATGGGCACTTCTCCTCTGTGCCCTGGCCAGGAATCGAACCCAGGACTTCTACACACCAGGCCGACGCTCTACCACTGAGCCAACCAGCCAGGGCCTGGGTATGTGTTTTTTTTTTGACCCATATAAACATTTTGCGCCTGTCCAGGCGGTGGCGCAGTGGATAGAGCGTCGGACTGGGATGCGGAAGGACCCAGGTTCGAGACCCCGAGGTTGCCAGCTTGAGTGCGGGCTCATCTGCTTTGAGCAAAGCTCACCAGCTTGAACCCAAGGTCGCTGGCTCGAGCAAGGGGTTACTCGGTCGGCTGAAGGCCCATGGTCAAGGCACATATGAGAAAGCAATCAATGAACAACGAAGGTCTCGCAACCAGTTGCTTCTCATCTCTCTTTGTTCCTGTCTGTCTGTTCCTATCTATCCCTCTCTCTGACTCTCTCTCTGTCCCTGTAAAAACAAAACAAAAAAACATTTTGCGCCAGGTACAATATTAAGGTAAATACTCTTTTTAAAATTATTTTATTTTATTTTATTTTTATTACTTTATTTTTCTTAAATGAGAAGCAGGGAGGCAGAGAGACTCCCAGAGGCGCCCGACTGGGATCCACCTGGCAAATCCCCCTATGGGGTGATGCTCTGCCCATCTGGGAAATTGCTCTGTTGCTTGGTAACTGAGCTATTTTAGTGCCCGAGGCAAGGCCGTGGAGCCATCCTCAGTGCCAGTGCCCCAGGCCAACTTGTTCTAACTGAGCCATGGCTAAAGGAGAGAAAGAAAGAGCTAGAAAGAGAGAGAAGGGAGAAGGGGAGCTGTGGAGAAGCTGATGGTCGCTTCTCCTGTGTACCCTGACTAGGAATCAAATCCAGGACATCCACATGCCAGGCCAATGCTGTACTACTGAGCCAACCAGTCAGGGCAGGTCAATATTCTTGAACAAACAATTCTGTGCATTTGTGTAAGCGCATCTGGGGAATAAATTTCTACAAATGAAATTGAGTCAAGGGTTAAGAATTGAACAGTTTGAGAGCTATTGTTAATTGTCATCTAAGGAGTCTGTCCTGCCTGACCAGGTGGTGGCACAGTGGATAGAGCATCAGACTGGGATGCGGAGGACCCAGGTTCAAGACCCTGAGGTCGCCAGCTTAAGCGCGAGCTCATCTGGTTTGAGCAAAGCTCACCAGCTTGATCCCAAGGTTGCTGGCTCAAAGCAAGGAAGGTTGCTGGCTCGAGCAAAGGGTTACTCGGTCTGCTGTAGCCCCACGGTCAAGGCACATATGAGAAAGCAATCAGTGAACAACGAAGGTGTCAAAACAAGAAACAGATGATTGATGCTTCTCATCTCTCTCCGTTCCTGTCTGTCTCTCCCTGTCTATTCCTCTCTGACTCTCTCTCTCTTCTGTCTCTGTAAAAAAAAAAAAAAAAAGAAGAAGTCTGTACCAACAATGTGTTTCTTTAACTTTTTATCTTTGCCAGTCTAAGTGGAAAGTGGTATTTCCTCTATGTGTGTCTGTGTGTGCCTGTGCTCTTAGCCAGTATCCCAGGAGTACAAGGTTGCTGCCATTTCTGAGTATGCTAAGCCCCTGGATTAAAATGAGCGTAGTAACAGGGATGGATACTATTTCAAAAATTTATACTATTTCTTTTCAGTCTAATTTGGAAAGATTAATTATCTACTGAGTGGTGCTTTGGTGTCACTTTCTGATTATTCCTTGATCTTAAAATGTCAAGCTAAGAATTAAGGGATCTCTCCAGAAAACAAAAGGAATAATTATAATTTTGATTTAATTATTTAGAAATGTCAGTACATATCATTTAAAATCTCGATAATGAGGACAATTCATATTGTATGTTTATATAAAACAGGCAGTATCAAGAATGTATTAAATGGAGAAGTATAGTAAACCTTCAACCTTATTCTATCTATTATAAATAGCTTTGGAAGTTATTACTGCCACTAAGAGAAATCTTAAATCCCTTACTGAAATACATTTAAACAATCTTTGTATTTTAGACTGAAAGAAAACTTACAGAGAGAATACAGACAGTTCCCGTATACTCCACACCCAGTTTCCCTTTATATGAACATCTTACATTATATGTTACTTATCACAATTAACGAACTGATATTGATACATCATCATTAACTAAAGCCCATACTTTATTCAGATCTCTTTACCTGTTCCCTACTGTATGTACATTTGTTCCAGGATCCCACTCAGGATGCCACACTATATTTAGTTGTAACTTGGGCTCCTCTCAGTCGTGACAGTTTTCTAGACTTTCCTTGCTTTTGATGACCTTAACAGTTTTGAGGAGTACTAATCAAGTATTTTGTAGAATGTTTGTAGGTGTGGCTTTGGGAGAGGATGACCCTAGAGGTAAAATGCCCTAGTCATCACATTATATCAACTATCATATCACAGTGTCAACATGACTAATTACTGTTGCTGTTGACCTTGATCACCTAGCTGAGTGAAATACGTTTATGAAATTCCTGTTCTAACACAAGCAAGGATATAGGACATGATGAGTTGAATCTTGAGGGTGGTAATTAGGGGGCAGGAGACTCCCAATTCTCCAGCAGACCCTGCTAAGGGAGCAGTGAGAATTCTATGCCATAGTGTAACAAACTTGGAAGCAATATTGGAAATTTAGAAATACATTGTTCAGGGGATGTAAAGTACAGCACAGGGAATATAGTTAATATAATTTAATAACTATATATGGTGCCAGGTGGGTACTAGACTTACTGGGGAATCACTTCATAAATTATATAAATGTCTAATCACTATGCTTAGCTAATATAAAATAATACTGAATGTCAACTGTAATTGAAGAAACAAAAATCAATTAAAAAATTTTAAAATACACTGTTCAAAATAACCCCGTTGGGGTAAGCGTTGGTGCTCAGACTTCTGTGAGGACACCGAGGTGCAGCACCAGGGACGCAGCAAGGTGAGCTGCAGCCCACAGGGTCTGACCTCTGCGCATGTTCCTCACCAGTGCTATCTTTCCTCTCAACTTGCGCTTCTCAGATTACTAGTGAGACCGGGCATCTCTCCCTTGGTTTATTGGGTAGTCAACTTCAGACCACAGTTTGGAAAAGTGATGCAAAGGAGGAGCCGTGAGAAACAGATTCAGAGTGAGACCCCAGAATCGGAGCTGGGAGACAGCTGGGTGGGGACCGGGAACCCGTGCTCAGAGTCGGGTTGAGCAGCACCGCCAGTGCCAGCACAAGAATCATCCCAGGGCGTAACGTAGGCAAGACCCACAGCCAGGTTGCCAGGTTTAGGAAATAAAAATGCAAGCTCCCCACTTCAATTTGAACTTCAGATTAATAACAGATAAGTATGTTCCACTGAAATTCAAATTTTCCTGGGCATCCTGTATTTTAACTCATAACCCTCCCCCTGGCTGCACTGGTCCTCAAGCCTGATCTTCCAGCTCTCCTAGAGTTTCTGTGAGTTACTTCTCTTTCATGCTTAAAATAGTTATGGTGGAGTCTGTTGTGTGCCACTACAACCCCTTACCAGGCGTACCCAAACTACGGCCCCGCGGGCCGCATGTGGCCCCCTGAGGCCGTTTATCCGGCCCCCGCCTCACTTCTGGAAGGGGCACCTCTTTCATTGGTGGTCAGTGAGAGGAGCACTGTATGTGGTGGCCCTCCAACAGTCTGAAGGACAGTGAACTGGCCCCCTGTGTAAAAAGTTTGGGGACCCCAGCTACACCATGGCTATCAGTGTGGTAAAATGAACAAGAGAGCTAGAAGGCTATGTTTCAAGAAAAAAAATGGTAGTGAACACAATTCTATATGTAAGAGAACAGTGCAATGTGCTTAATATGCAAAGTGTCTGCCTAGAGATTCCACCTAAGGTGTCTTAACATCTGTCTGCTTCGTGTCTTTATGTCACGTGCCTAAACTTTATAGGCCTTGGAGTTTGCAACATGAAAGAGTTGTGCACCTTTACTTTACAGATGAGTAATTAGAGATTTACAGAGGTTCTGTGCCTTCTCTAGAGTCACATGGCAAAGCAGGGGTGAGATCAAAGGTCTCCCAGATTCACAGATGCTATTCCCACTACTCCAAATTCCTAACCCAGAAAGCCCTTGTTATAATAAGCATAGTGCATACTAAAATGTAAGGTCATAAAATGGCAGGAATCATGTCTAATTAATAAGTGTGCTCCTACAAAGGGTAGCACAATGCCTGAAACGAAACAGATGCTTGTTAAATGCATGGGTGGAAAAGCAGAATCAGACCTATAAAAAGTAAGCTGTTATCTAAGTATTAATGTATTAAGCCACATTAAGTTCTTGACAACCCGAAGCTGATCTTGGAATAAAAGGACACAACGAGGCAGGCAGAGGGAGAGGCAGTGAGTTTCATTCCTCAGGATCCTTATAGCTCACCTGGTGCAGCCCCCTAACCAATGCAAGAATTCCCTCTACAACACCTTTAACAGATGCTACCAAGAGAACTCTTCTAGTGATGGGGAGAGCTCACTACCTTTTGACGGACAATTTTAAGTCTTCCCTAGTGTAGTCCAGACATCCCCAATCCCTCCATCCTGCTAAAGTCACTTTTATCTTTACTATCTACATAAGGCAGGCCTGGGCTGCCTCCCCAACATTCTCACAGATTTCCCAGACACCACTATTAATCCGGGCAGTCCAGGCTAGAGTCTGTTTGCTCACACCTCAGCGCCACATTCACTGCCTTCTGTTACTGGTTACTTCACTTATCCTGAACCTAATTTCTCTTTTGCCATTCCCCCAAACCCTGGGACACAAAGTCCCTGAGTGTGGCAGACTTTTACTGGTTAGTAGGCGCTGAGGGCAATTGTGCATGGAGTAGAAAATAAAATCAAACGAAATGTTAAGGAATACTGCTCTGATATATTGTTCAGCCATTCCCCAGCTCAGCAAATTCCTCACTCAGGGTGCCCCGCCAGGGGCCAGACCTTCTCTCAGCCCTCCTCACCCTTCTCTCTTCTTCCCATAGCTCCCAGGGAACATAAAAATTCCTCTCATCTTATTGGAGAGGAAAACTGAGCTCTATTTTTTGTACCTTATCCTCTCTGACCACACTGGAGGCAGCCCACCTTTCACACCCAAAGAGGCTCATTGAGGTTATTTCTCTACATAGAAATACTCTTAAGATGAGTGATGTAATATTAGTAATGTCATGACAGTCAACTATTTTAATTTTTTTTCCTGCTACTACTGATACAGAGCTGAAATTTATTCCCTAGTAACCTGTCCCCCTAACCCTGCCTTTGACTTCTGGAACTACAGAATAAATCTAAACTACTTTCAGCTATTTTAAGTGAGGGTTTCATGTCTTCTCTATATCTTCTCTTTACCAGGTCAAAACTTTCCAATTTTTATCACAATTCTTCATTTTATATAGTTTCCAAACTCTTCACCAACTTTCTTTTTCTTTGACCACTGTTCCTGTAAAAGTGCCCCAGAACTGAACAGAACAGTCCACACAGGGGCTGACACAGTGTCATGAGGAAGACTCTTAGATCTCTCCATCCAAACAATGATGTCTAAGATTTCATTGACTTTTTGGTTATAAGTGCACATTGTTGGCCCATGCTGAGCACACCATTAGCTAAAGTTTCTAGGTCTTTTTCATATGACTCCCTCATCTATCTACAGTATACTGTTTCTAACGACAGACCTTGCATTCATCCTTCATAAAACTTTTTTTTATAAGTGAGAGGAGGGGAGATAGACTCCTGCATGTGCCCCTACTGGGATCTACCCAGCAACCTGTTTGGGGCCAATGCTCAAATCAACCCAGCTATTCTCAGTGCCTGAGGCTAATGCTCAAACCAATTGAGCCACTGGCTGCAAGAGGGAAAGAAAGAGAGAAGTGGAAAAGGGAAGGGGGAGAAGCAGTTGGTCACTTCTCATGTGTGCCCTGAATGCGGATCAAACCCAGGATGTCCGTATGCTGGGCCAACGCTCTATCCACTGAACCAACTGGCCAGGGCCAAATCTTTTAAGTCTGAATCCATGACCATAATTTGTTGAGTGTTTTAAATCTTGATTTGATGCAATTATCTACCGAATTACCCATCTCAGACCTGTTTCATCAGCCAATCTTATACAAACATGTTTCCTAGTGAGCCATCCACCAGGGATTTACTCTACATTCTTCTTGGTAAAGCAACATGAGAGGGTGAACATCAGGCTAAACTATTGGAAATCCAGGTTCTAATCCCAGTTTTGTTATTCTTTCTGTCACCTTAAGCATAATGTCTCTGAGACTCGGTCTCACCAACTGTAAAATGGGCTGTTTCCCGGTAGGGCAATGGTGAAAATAGTGCAAGTACATAAAAAAGACATCTACCTGACTTAAGCTTCACATTTTTACTTTATTTTTTTCTCCTTAGCTCAGCTTCTATCTTTCTCATTCGCTTTTAGAATCAATATTGGTGGAATCCTCTGAACCACCTCACTGACCAGACTCCTAGATCTGATGTGACCACATGCACCTTCCTTATTAACAACTGTATTTTAACTAGTTTTCTTTTTAAAATGCAATTTTAAATTAATGTTAAAAGCTCAGATTTTAGCAATAATGTGTGAGAAATGTTCATACACAACTTTCATTTCACTAGAGAAATGGGTGGAGACTACTCTGGATTAACCTTCATCTTCAACCTGATTTCAGACTGTAAAAGCAATTGAATTCACCAAATCTAGATCTCTGCTGCCACCTAGTGTACATAATTTCTCAGCTTTATGGACGGAAATGTGGAGAAAACTCTGCTCTAAAAACTCTACTTGGAGCTCCTTTGGCCAATCTCTATTTCAGGATTTTCAACTCTGTCAAAGCCTTTCGGGAGGAAAACAAGGAAGAGCATACCCTCTATTTGTACTGTACAAATGTTTAAGATCTGTTGTATCAAATGTGTATAAAATGCTTACAAAAGGAAAAAGTTTTGATTCCTTTAAGATACAGATTGGCCAGAGCCTTCTAAAGTCACCAAGAACATTAGTTTTGGGGACATCCTCCTGATAGGAAAGAAAATCCACCTATTTCAGACACCAGCATCGATCTTTTCTCTATTTCTTCCATTCCTTATCTCTATTAGAAAAAAAAGGAATAAACAGAGACAGTCTTGGGGGTGCTTGCTCTCCATTAATGATTCTCCCTAAATTAAGAAAATGACAGAAGGAAATAATGTTTGCACTAGCCCCAGTCCTTTTAAACCGGATTTATTCCCTGTTTGGACAAAAAGTCGCCAAAATGTCTAGCAGCCCGGGGCCAGTTTAAAACCTGCAATCTGCTGAAAGCCCCGCAGATGAGAGAGGGAGTTTTCTTGGGTAGCAGTCTGGAATCGTGATGGCAAAAAGTTGAGCTCACTGAGAAAAGATACGTCATTTCTATCTAACCATTTTCTCATCCTTTATATTACATCTACGGCAAAATAGAGGTAGTAATTAGAGATTGTTTGAGACTTATACCACTGTAAGAGGAATATTTCTGTGATACTCATGTCTGTCCTTGTCTGCCAGTCCAATCTGAGAGAGTTGATTTATGGGCTCTCCCTTCCTGTGGCAGCATCGGGGCTTCTGCTACCTGGTTTGGGAGGTAATGACCAGTCTCACAGAATTCGTTGTGTATTTTCAAAGTGATGGCAGGTATCACATGTGTCATCTATTCCTGAAAGTTTTAACTGCTTCCCAACCATGAATATTGCTGGAAAATAATTCCAACCACCAAAGGGGGACTCGAGTCAAAAGATTAAAACTGGAGTGAGAAACTAGATATGCTTATTAAACATCAGCCACCTCCTCTGATCGGCAAACCCAGGCTGAGATCAATCCTGCTGCAGCTGTCACCTAAATATCTGACCCTCCCACCCTCCTCTCCATTCCTGTGATTTTAATTCAAGTTCAATGAGTGCTACTGAGGCAGACAGCTGGGCTCCATATCTGCTTCCGCTCACCTATAGAAAGCCTTGGTCAATTCACTATTGTTAAAGCAAAGACAAAATTCACTACAGCAACCCACTTGTGAGGCCCTAGTTTCTTTGCCTGCCCGGCAAGGGAGCACACACCCTTGTGGGTGACTCTTGCGGAGGAAGGAGAAGTCACCCATTGGTCTTGATATACATGTTAGGGGCTGACTGTGCTAATTAAGGATTGACTCTGGCGCCTTGGTGAAGAGAACCAGCGTATGTCACTCCAAAATATCCTTCTTTCACAAAACAATTATTTTGAGCTAATGGCAATTAAACAGCCTGGCGTGCAGGAGTCCCGGGTTCCATTCCCGGCCAGGCACACAGGAGAATTGCCCATCCGCTTCTCCACCCCTCCCCCTCTCCTTCCTCTCTGTGTCTCTCTTCCCCTCCCACAGCCAAGGCTCCATTGGAGCAAAGATGGCCCGGGCGCTGAGGATGGCTCTATGGCCTCTGCCTCAGGTGCTAGAATGGCTCTGGTTGCAACAGAGCAACACCCCATATGGGCAGAGCATCGCCCCCTGGTGGGCATGCCGGGTGGATCCCGGTCAGGCGCATGCAGGAGTCTGTCTGACTGCCTCCCTGTTTCCAACTTCAGAAAAATACAAAAAGGCAAAACAAAACACCAGCAGCAAACATAGGGAAAGTTCTCTGCCCTCCCCTTATTTGCCTAACTTCAGGACATAAACTTACAAAGGTGTCCCTCTTCTCCTTGATACCAGGAAGGATAAAAGTTAATCACAAGAGACAGCTTTTGACCCTTGTCAGTCTGGAGAGGGCACCAGAGGAATCTACATAACAAACTTTATGAACTAACTTTTACCTACCATTAGTTTCTCATATATTTGCCTTCCCAAATATGCTGCCCCTAGAGACTCAAGGTCCCTCTCCTGTGTCTTGTCGTATTTCTAAAAACGTACTGTTCTTTGTTGAAAATCCTGTATATAAAAAGCCTGAGTTCTAAGCCACATCTCTGAGTTACTCATCTCCGGGTTCTCAATGCACAAGTTAATAAACTTCCATTTATTTTCTCCTGTTAATCTGTCCACCTGTTCTCCAGCTTAATCATTTTGTCATTTCAAGAATGCTATATAATGAAAATCATGCAGAATGTCACCTTGTGGGACTTTTTTCAATCAGTACAATTCCCACAGAAGTTGTCCAGGTGGTTAGGTATATCCCGAGCTCTGCAGTTTATTTTACTGGTATGAACATTTCACCCCTTTGAGTGAAGTGTGGAAAACTTTCTCTCTCTTGGTCCCTTTACCTTCTCCACTTTTAAATATAATTTTCTGAGTACCAAATGCTGTTATAATTTGTACTTCA
Organism: Saccopteryx leptura; assembly: GCF_036850995.1. Classification (NCBI taxonomy): domain Eukaryota; kingdom Metazoa; phylum Chordata; class Mammalia; order Chiroptera; family Emballonuridae; genus Saccopteryx; species Saccopteryx leptura. The sequence continues at coordinate 24,417,871 of NC_089511.1, forward strand.
ATCATCAAATATAGTATGACATATATAACTCATGAAGATGATTATTATATGTACCCATATTTCTGCTCTTTCCATTTTTGTTCTTTCCTGATGTTCCAACATCCCTTCTTTTATCGTTCATTTCTGTTTAAAGAACTTCATTTAGCCATTCTTCTAGGGTAAGTCTTCTTAGTAACAAAATTCATTTCCTGAAGGATAATTTTGCCAGATACATAATTCTAGGTTGACAGTTTTCTTTCAACTTTTGAAAAATGTCCACTTCTTTCAAATCTCCACAGTTTAAGGTGAAGAACTCATTATCATTTGAGTTGGTGCATTCAAGACATTGTCTTTGCCTTTAGTTTTCAGAAGTTTAATTATGATGTGTCTTGATAAGGATTTCTTTGGGTTTACCCTATTTTAATAAATTAATGTTTTAAATTATCAAATAAATCTGAACTGGTTGAATTGGTAGATTTATGCTTTTCACTAAATTTGGGGAGTTTCTGGCCATTATTTCTTTGAATGCTTTCTTCAGTCCCCTTTGGAACTCTGATGGTACAAATGTTGTGTATTCTGTTATTGTCCCTAAGGCTCTGATCTCTCTCTCTCTCTCTTTTTCCCCAGTTGATTTTTTTCTGTTCTGATTGGGTAAATTCTGTCCTTAATTTCATTGATTCTATTCCCTGTCATTTCCACTCTACTCTTGACTTCATCTAGCAAGTTTTAAAATTTATTATTTTCAGTTCTATATTTTGCATTTGGTTATTTTTTATAGCTTGTTTCTTTGCTGAGATTTTCTGTTTTTCATTTGTTTCAAGTGAGTTTGTAACTGGTTGTGGAAGCTTTTTTGTGAAGACTGCCTTAAAATCCTTGTCAGGTAACTCTAATATCTATTCACCTCAGTGTCAGCATCAGTTAATTGTTTTTCTCATTCAGGTTGTGATCATCTTAGTTCCTGGTTTAAAAGGTGATTTTCAATTGTATCCTCAACATTTTAGCTATTATGTTAGAACACTCTGGGCCCTATTTAAATCTTGTGTTTCAGCAGGCTTAACTTTGATAAGTGGGCCTATTTTTGTGGGCTGTGGTTCCAGTGACAATTTAATTTTCAGAGCTTTTGTAGTGTTGTTACTCTGGTACCTTATTTTATCTAGTGCCACTGGGGCTTCCACTGGTTCTATTGCTGCTGCCTGAAGGGGCCACAGGAGTTTTGCAGGCCAGCTGCTTGGTGCCTCCAGGCACATGGGGACAAAGGAGCTTTCTGAGCCAGGGACCGGCTCTGGTGAGAGTTGACTCACACAACTTGGCTGGATCTCAAGGATATTACAATGAATGAAAATCCAATCTCTGCCCTAGTCAGATAGCTCAGTTGGTTGGACAGTAGTTATGATACACCAAGGTTGTGGGTTCAATCCCCGGTCAGGGCACATATGGGGGCCAACTAGTTAATGTATAAGTAAGTGGAGCAACAAAATTAATGTTTCTCTCTCTAAAATAATCAACAAATAAATACCAAAAAAAGAACACTGAATACCCCAATATCAAAAATGTACATACTGTATGGTTACACTACAAAACATTCTTTTTTTTTTTTTTTTTGTATTTTTCTGAAGCTGGAAACGGGGAGAGACAGTCAGACAGACTCCAGCATGCGCCCGACCGGGATCCACCCGGCACGCCCACCAGGGGCGACGCTCTGCCCACCAGGGGGCAATGCTCTGCCCCTCCGGGGCATCACTCTGCCGCGACCAGAGCCACTCTAGTGCCTGGGGCAGAGGCCAAGGAGCCATCCCCAGTGCCCGGGCCATCTTTGCTCTAATGGAGCCTTGGCTGCAGGAGGGGAAGAGAGAGACAGAGAGGAAGGAGGGGGCGTGGAGAAGCAAATGGGCGCTTCTCCTATGTGCCCTGGCCGGGAATCGAACCCGGGTCCCCCGCACGCCAGGCCGACGCTCTACCGCTGAGCCAGTTGGCCAGGGCCACAAAACATTCTTGAAGTGACACAATCATAGATCTAGAAAGCATAGTAGTTGCCAGGAGAGGGGGGCTATAACACAGCATCACATGGGATCCTTGCTCTGTACCTTTTTTTAAAAAAAATTTATTAAAAGTCTATATCTATCACCATTTGCCCCCTCCCCCCGCATGTCCTTCCCACCCCAGGGAATCACCACACTGTCGTCTGTGTCCATGAGTTCTTGCTCTGTGTCTTGATGGTGGTGGATACACAAATCTATACACACACACAACTAAGTACATGGAAAACGGGTGAATAAGGTCAATGGAAGTACCCAAGTCAACTTCCTGGTTATAATATTTACTTCAATTATGCAAGAAGTTACCATAGGGAGAAATTGGTTTAAGAGTATACAGTACCACTCTTTTTTTTTTGTATTTTTTCTGAAGCTGGAAACGGGGAGAGACAGCTAGACAGACTCCCGCATGTGCCCGACCGGGATCCACCTGGCACGCCCACCAGGGGCAACGCTCTGCCCATCAGGGGGCGATGCTCTGCCCCTCCGGGGGGGGTCGCTCTGCCGTGACCAGAGCCACTCTAGCGCCTGGGGCAGAGGCCAAGGAGCCATCCCCAGCGCCCGGGCCATCTTTGCTCCAATGGAGCCTTGGCTGCGGGAGGGGAAGAGAGAGACAGAGAGGAAGGAGGGGGGAGTGGAGAAGCAGATGGGCGCTTCTCCTATGTGCCCTGGCCGGGAATCGAACCCGGGTCCCCCGCACGCCAGGCCAACGCTCTACCGCTGAGCCAACCGGCCAGGGCCTACAGTACCCCTCTTATTATTTCTCACAACTGAATGTAAATCTATCATATAATGACCTAAACATTAAAAGTGAGCAGGAACAAATTCTGGCCCAATAAATGGTGGTGCAGAGAAAGCTCCCTGTGCTTTTTAACTCAGCTGCTCTCACTCTGGGTAGTAGCCCCGAGGCTCAACATACATCTTTATTATATGCGGCTTAAGTGTCTGTTTGTCGCTGATAGCTTATTGGTTGCTTGTGTAACTGTACTAGCCACTGGGGTGAAGTTGCCATGGCATTCAAATAGTCCCGCCTTCTGGCTTGCCACCTCACAAATTGAGGTTAAAGATTGGAGCAATTATTATGCTGTTAAGAAATCTTAACACCAGAAGGGGTCTTTGCAATGGTACAAGACTAGAGGTTCTCCAATTGAAAAATAATGTCATAATAGCTAAGTCTTTGACTGGCTCCTCTAAAGGTGAAATACATGTCATTCCAAGAATTGATTTGGCTCCATCTCAAACAGGGTTGCCGTTTCAATTGAGATGTAGACAATTTCCTGTAAAACTTGCCTTTGCTATGACCATCAATAAGTCTCAGGGCCAAATGCTTAAGCGTGTTGGCATTTTTTTACCTGAGCTTGCATTTGGACATGGTCAACTTTATGTTGCCTGTTCAAGAGTTTGTGAAAGAACAGACGTAAAATTAAAAATAATTGATGGTCCTCTGCAAGGTGGGCTTAAAAATGATGGAAAGATCTACACAAGAAATGTGTACAAAGAGATCTTTGACATGTGAATTAACATTTTATTATTTAAATCACCTTTATTTATTGGCTCTTAAGAAATGTACCGCTAGTGGTTTCCTTCATTGCACTCTACTTTAAGCAATTAAGCAAGTAGAAGGGGGAAACCCCGTGGGGCAGTAAGCAAAGGGGCGTCCTCTCCGCCTGCCCTGGGTAATTCAGTTTGAATTAGCAGACACCTTTGCACAAATCATTTTAATTACAATTTATAATATCTAGAACAGCGGTCATTTTGTATGACCACTGGGCTTTCTAGTTCTTCATAAGATGATTTTCATCTTTTTGCCTGTGTGTCTGCATTTTTCTGATTTGTGAAAATAAAATGAAAATCTAGAAAATCATATGAGGACAGGGTGGAGAGGACAAAATAGTAATGAAATTTAAAATGTTTCTATAATTAAAAAAGTAAAGATTATAAACATCTCTTAAAAATGTGTTGGGTAAGCCCTGGCCGGTTGGCTCAGTGGTAGAGTGTCGGCCTGGCGTGCGGAAGTCCAGGGTTCGATTCCCGGCCAGGGCACACAGGAGAAGTGCCCATCTGCTTCTCCACCCCTCCCCCTCTCCTTCCTCTCTGTCTCTCTCTTCCCCTCCCGCAGCCAAGGCTCCACTGGAGCAAAAAGATGGCCCAGGCGCTGGGGATGGCTCCTTGGCCTCTGCCCCAGGTGCTGGAGTGGCTCTGGTTGCAATAGAGTGATGCCCCGGATGGGCAGAGCATCACCCCCTGGTGAGCGTGCCGGGTGGATCCTGGTCGGGCGCATGCGGGAGTCTGTCTGACTGTCTCCCCGTTTCTAGCTTCAGAAAAATACAAAACAAACAAACAAACAAACAAAAATGTGTTGGTTAGAGCATCATCCCAAAGCACAGAGGTTGCCAGTTTGATTCCCAGTCGGGACACATGCAAGAACAAATTGATGTTCCTCTCTTTCTCCCTCTCTCTACCTTCCTCTCTCACTAAAATCAATAAAAGAAAAAAATTTTTAATGCATAGGTCAAATAGACTCATCTGTGAGTTGAGACATTACTTTCTTTCTCTGTGCCTTCCTTCCTTCTGTGCAGTGAAGGGCTGAAGGGGTGGCAGTGATGGGGGGTACTGTATTTTAACAGTCCCAGGGAGTTGGAGGGGCTCCAGCAAACGTGGGTAGATCCTCCTGGCCTAAGCGGGGAATGGTTAGGAAGGAGTCAGGAACCTGGCAGTGGCTTAGAGCCCAGGAAAAGACCCCTTCAGGGGCTCCTTGCCCCCAAAACAGCCTCATTTCAAGTGGCTGTTAACAACCCTCAACTGTATCAGATGCAAAACAGCACACTGGCAAGGTGGAGACGGAGCCTGGGAGTCCGTGGACAAGAGAAAAGCAAGTGAGGCCTCCCAGATGTGAGGCCAGCAAGCAGGTCTGCCCTCACGGTTGATGTGTGGGTGAGGGGCAGCAGGGAAAGGCGTGCTCAGGGCAGCCATCAGCTACTCCTCGTGCAGCCTCGAACCCAGGGCTGTGCTCAGGCTTGCTGATGTTACTCCTGAGAGATCTTTAGGCTCTTTTACCCTCCCCTCCATTCCCACTGTTGCTGTTTTAATTGAGGCACAGAAATACACTGCTAACCAGTGTCCCTTTACACAGTTTCTGCACCTCTAATCTGCAGATACATTAAAACCTGACCTGTCACTCTCCCATTTAACACTCTTCAACAGCTCCCTATCAGCTTTTTCTCAAGTGAGATCCTCAAACCACTGGTCTTCCCAAGTGTTCTGCATAAGCCAAGCCTTCTAGTGGAAATAGATAAAATAATTTGATGTATTTTTTTCTTCAAATTTGACACAATATTAATTATAATTATAATAAACATCTCATTTCTGTATTAGCAAGTTCTTAATCACATCCTCAAAGATTGCACATGGGATATAAAGATTACATTGGCCATTTCATCAAATGAGTATGTTGTCTATTAAGTTGGCATTTTCATTATTACTAGAGTGCAGTATATATCTCCAGTTCACAAAAATGGATCAAGAGCCTGACCAGGCAGTGGTACAGTGGATAGAGTGTCGGACTGGGATGCGGAGGACCCGGGTTCAAAACCCCAAGGTTGCCAGCTTGAGCACGGGCTCATCTGGTTTGAGAAAAGCTCACCAGCTTGGACCCAAGGTCACTGGCTCGAGCAAGGGGTTACTCGGTCTGCTGAAGGCCCACAGTCAAGGCACATATGAGAAAGCAATCGGTGAACAAGTAAGGTGTTGCAATGAAAAACTGATGATTGATGCTTCTCATCTCTCCGTTCCTGTCTGTCTGTCCCTGTCTATCCCTCTCTCTGACTCTCTCTAAAAAAAAAAAAAAAAAAAAAAAAAAAAGGATCAAGAGCTTTCAAAGGTGAATTGAAAAATAAAAAAAATGGTCAAAGTAGCAACCAACACTTGGAATGCAGCCTAAAGGTAAATAAGGACCCAGACTTAGGAGGAAACATAGACTTTGGCTCTGAGTGTGGGGACAACTGAATCTGTCAGTATTTCATGTGGCACCTGTAGCGGAAAAGAAGATTCTGAGTAGGAGGTGTGATGATAAACAGCTGAAATCAGGTGTTACTGGACTGGTATCCACTTGCAGCTACTTACCAGTGTGTAGTTTACAAAATTTCACCAAATTGTATCATTTATATAATACATGGCCTCTCTGAAAATCAATCAAGTGCTTTTAGGATCAAGTGCAAAATAATAGCAGTGCAAAACAGTTTAAAGATGAAGAAGAAACAGTATTTGATGTTGATGTTATTAGTTCTTAAGAATGAACTGTGTTGTAAGTGGCTGGGTTGATGAGTATTTAAGTCTTCCCACAACCTGATGATTTTCTTTACTTGTCAGAAAAAGGAACAGGTGACATTATTGCTGGACATACCTTTGAAAGCACAAATGCTGCAACAGAAAAAAAGGGGGCTGAGAATATAATTACTGTTCTTTCAGCAGTAGTATATTTTTGAAGAATATGCTCATTTTTTACCTATTGGACTAAATGCTGAATGAGGGGTTTTTTTTTTGGGGGGGGGATCTCTCCATAATTTATTATCCAGGTTTAAATAAAAAACATCAAGAATATTATCTTATCAAAATAACAAGAATATCAAGAGACTGTAGACAGGAACACTGATTAGTGTTCAATAACCACCAAACAGCTGTTTGTATTCTCAATTGACTTATAATAATGAGTTTGGGATTTTCCTATTTGACAGAAAAGAGAGTAAACATTAAAATAGACTAGACATGGAATCTCACCTACCCTTTGTGTTATACATCACCAAGTCAAATATAAAGAAACCAGTAAAAGATATGGTCTTTGATGATGACTGATATGATTAATGGAAACACTCCTATTAGCGATTTAAAAGAAAATTAAAATTGGTGCTAATTGTGCAGAATATTCATTATGCAGTTGGTAGATAACAAAATACTGAGGACACCTGGCTTACAGGTAAAGCTGAGACTCCTTGGCACACCATTCAGGACCCACTCCTGCCCTATGCTCAATTTTCAGCCCCAGCCATAGCTCCTCCAGTAAGAAACCCGGTTCAGTGGCCCCAAGTGTCACGCTTACTTGTCCACCCTGGCTTAGCTTTTCCCATCTGCCTTCCCACTCTCCCCCACCTGAAGAACACGCACCCCTAAACTTACCCGAACCTCCTCAATACAATCTCCCCCCCCCCCCCAGTGGAGTGAGTCCTTCCTTCCCTGGGAGGCCAACAGACATGGCAGCGTAAGCACACTCACATCCACCCTGAAATCCCTACAGGAGTTGGTGCTCCAGCAGGGCAGAGACCATGTTTTCCATATTCACCTTCATCCAAGTGCTCACCTCACCTTAAATACTCGATGAATTAAACGAGCCCTTCTTAGATTTAAGGAAAAATATCAACTCCATGATATTGCAGTGAAAGAAATGTGCCAGTCCTGTGGAATGGCAACAGGACAGGTTTATTCTGATTCTGATAAGGACGGTAAGTTGGAAGGACAATGAGGAAACTCAGGCGTGTGTTTTCTCCCCTGGAATCTGTCCTTTGAGTACATGCGTCTAGGACCCTGCTGCCAGCTCCACTCCGAAGAAGGTACGAAACGGTAAGCTCAAAGTAGAAGGTGTTATTTATAACCCTGTTTCCTGAACTGTCTTCCCCCTGCTAGCAAAATCAATCTCCTAAGAAACTGTTCTGTTGCACAGATCCTGGTGCGCTCCCCCACCCTTTTAGCATCCGTCTTCTGTCAGAATGAACCACTCCCGTCCTTCCTTCAAGTTCCCGCTGCATTAAGCCACTGAAAAGGAACCAGCTTTAGGCCCTGGCCGGTTGGCTCAGCGGTAGAGCGTCGGCCTGGCATGCGGGGGACCCAGGTTCGATTCCCGGCCAGGGCACATAGGAGAAGTGCCCATTTGCTTCTCCATTCCCCCCCCCTCTTCCTCTCTGTCTCTCTCTTCCCCTCCCGCAGCCAGAGGCTCCATTGGAGCGGGGATGACCCGGGCGCTGGGGATGGCTCCTTGGCCTCTGCCCCAGGCGCTAGAGTGGCTCTGGTCGTGGCAGAGCGACGCCCTGGAGGGGCGGAGCATCGCCCGGGCGTGCTGGGTGGATCCCGGTCGGGCGCATGCGGGAGTCTGTCTGACTGTCTCGTCTGTCTGACTGTCTGTCTCTCCCCGTTTCCAGCTTCAGAAAAAAAAAAAAGAAAACAAAACAAAACAAAAAAGGAACCAGCAACCAGCTTTCTCCTAAATCCTGCCGGCCACCCAGGGGATCACTGGGTAAGGACAGGAGCTCCCAGCATGTGAGCTCGGCATCTTCAGACTGACTGTGTTTTTATACTAGATGAAATACAAAAAAGAAAAGAAATTACAGCAACACTGATTCTATCTATGAGGCAACACCAAGGAGAGCATTACACCTTACACTTGTGTTTAGGGGGGGTTGGGGACAAGGGAATAAAGCCAAGCTGGAGGCTACCCAGAAGGCTCACCTCTTCCCTCATTCTTCTCAGGTCACCTAAGCAACTTTCTGTTTCTGGAGGCTGCTAGCCCCATTTTCTTTGCCAAGCTCAAGGGTACTTTGGAATACAGCTTGTATTATTTCTTTTTAGAATAAACAAAAAAAGGACTTAGATGATTATAAAAATCTATTCTGAGATAGAGAGGATATCAAAAATGACCAGCATCCAGACCATCAAGTTTCTAATAGTGGATATTTTTAAAATATTAAACTTTTGTTCTGGAAACTCAGAACTTCAACAGGAATATATGTATGGAAAGAAAACTTTATGTAATAATGTTTTGGGGGTTTTTTTTTTTTTGTATTTTTCTGAAGTTGGAAACGGGGAGGCAGTCAGACAGACTCCCACATGTGCCCGACTGGGATCCACCCAGCATGCCCACCAGGGGGCGATGCTCTGCCCATCTGGGGCGTCGCTCTGTTGCAACCAGGGCCATTCTAGTGCCTGAGGCAGACGCCATGGGGTTTAGAAGACAAAGTTCCTGTAACAATAAACTAAGACAATAAACACATCTAATTCTTGATAGGAACAGACAGGTACAGATTTTTACATGAGCTGGAACATTAGGGAACAGGCAATTGTGTGATTTCACTGAGGAACACAAAAGACCCTTTACTTTAGTGAAATCAGTCAACCTATTTTGTGATCATCCAACAGCAGTGTCCACACAAACAAGTGAAAGGCAAAGCGTGAACAAATTCATGTTTCCCTGGCTGCCTCCTTTATCAGCTGCCCACGCCCCGCCATGCGCCTGCTGGACCTCATTATTCAGCTTACTCTAGGCAGACACTGGCCCCGACCTCAGATAAGAGCCCAGGGTTATGTTCCTGCTCTCACTGCATAGAACCTAGGCTTTTCTAATGTTATATTGTTTTGTGCCCAGTAACACCAGGGACTCAGTACAGACATCATCCAAAGCGGTGCCTTAAAAATGTTTTGAGCCTGACCTGTGGTGGCACAGTGGGATAAAGCGTTGACCTGGAATACTGAGGTTGACGGTTCAAAACCTTGGGCTTGCCTGGTCAAGGCACATATGGGAGTTGATGCTTCCTGCTCCTCCCCCTTCTCTCTCTCTCTCCTCTCTCTCTAAAAATCAATAAATAAAATATTTTTAAAAAAAAGCATCAATCAAAAAAAAAAAAAAATGTTTTGAGCCTGACCAGAGTGGGTGCAGGGGATAGAACACTGATCTAGGACACTGACATCCCAAGCTGGAAACCCCGAGGTTGCTGGCTTGAATGAGGGCTCATCCAACTGCAACTACAATATGATGCTTCTAATCTCTCTCCCTTCCTGTCTTTCTCTCTCTTTCTTTCTCTCTTGCTAAAAAAAACCTAAAAACAAAACAAAAGTTTTGACCACAAACATCAATAAGAAATGAACTCGGCCCTGGCCGGTTGGCTCAGCGGTAGAGCGTCGGCCTAGCGTGCGGAGGACCCGGGTTCGATTCCTGGCCAGGGCACACAGGAGAAGCGCCCATTTGCTTCTCCACCCCTCCGCCGCGCTTTCCCTCTCTGTCTCTCTCTTCCCCTCCCGCAGCCAAGGCTCCATTGGAGCAAAGATGGCCCGGGCGCTGGGGATGGCTCTGTGGCCTCTGCCCCAGGCGCTAGAGTGGCTCTGGTCGCAACATGGCGACGCCCAGGATGGGCAGAGCATCGCCCCCTGGTGGGCAGAGCGTCGCCCCTGGTGGGCGTGCCGGGTGGATCCCGGTTGGGCGCATGCGGGAGTCTGTCTGACTGTCTCTCCCTGTTTCTAGCTTCAGAAAAATGAAAAAAAAAAAAAAAAAAAAAAAGAAATGAACTCACACTGTGAACTCATACATGTAACTGTGCACGCACACTTGTAAACAAGTTACATGGAACAGTATTCACCCTGACTGTGCACAGGAATTCTGACCCCTTTTCTTCCACTCTGTTTCACTTTATTTTTTAATATTTTATTTATTTACTTTAGATAGGGGAGAAAGAGAGAAAGAAAGGGCAGGGGCAGGGAGGAGTGGGAAGCATCAACTTGTAGTAGTTGCTTCTCAGGTATGTGCCTTGATGAGGCAAGCCCAGGGTTTGAACTAGCAACCTCAGTGTTCAAGATCGACGCCCTTATCCACTGAGCCACCACAGGCCAGGCTCTATTCATTTTTTTATTTTTTTTTTATTTTATTTTTTATTTTTTTCCTTTTCATTTTTCTGAAGCTGGAAACAGGGAGAGACAGTCAGACAGACTCCCGCATGCGCCCGACCGGGATCCACCTGGCACGCCCACCAGGGGCAACGCTCTGCCCACCAGGGGGCGATGCTCTGCCCATCCTGGGCATCGCCATGTTGCGACCAGAGCCACTCTAGCGCCTGAGGCAGAGGCCACAGAGCCATCCCCAGCGCCCGGGCCATCTTTGCTCCAATGGAGCCTTGGCTGCGGGAGGGGAAGAGAGAGACAGAGAGGAAAGCGCGGCAGAGGGGTGGAGAAGCAAATGGGCGCTTCTCCTGTGTGCCCTGGCCAGGAATCGAACCCGGGTCCTCCACACGCTAGGCCGACGCTCTACCGCTGAGCCAACCGGCCAGGGCTATTCATTTTTTTAAATGCTCGTTTTTATGCCCTAAATTGACTTCACAATCCATTAGTGAGTCCAGACGCGCAGTTTAAAATACAATGACGTACAACACATTGTGAGGCATGTAACTATATTTAAGTTCATCAATTTGAAATGGTAAAATTCTAAGAAACAAATATAAATTTCAGTAGCAATAGCAAAAAGATTTCTTTTTCCTGGAACACACAAAATGAGAAATGTTGAAAATGATTCTGAAGATTTGGTGGATATCTGAGTGATGACCAGGGGGAGCAGATACACGTGGGGTGAAGTGTGTCAGAGGCCCACACGCGGAGTGAGGGAACTTACCAGAGCTCAGCCTACCTGCACAGCGGCAATGGGGATGTGACATCAACGCTGTGATGCTACCTCATATTCCTTTCGCTGAAAGAAATGATTAAAAGACTCTTGGGGTTGGGAAGAACTGTAATGTCAAAGTCTATTTTCTCCTGCCAGATAACAAGTCAATCAGCATTTCCTTCGAAAATCTGAGCACTGACTTTGTCCCTATCCAAGAGTTAACTTTAATTAGAAGTAGGTTTAAAAAAAAAAGACTCACTAAATCATTGTTGTTTCCTTTGTCTTTTTTTAAAAACAATTATTAGAATTTTATTGGCCAAGGGAGAACAACTGGAAGAGAAATAACGAACAAAAAATACATCTTAAGAATCCTTAAGTACATCAACTATTTATAATTTAAGTTTCATATTTTAAAAGACCACTATCCATCAATTCATGAAATGGACCAACTTATGTCACAGGCCCACTTGTCAACTAAATTAATGTCCACTGTCCTTTGGCTCAGAAGACTGTCCTTTGCATCTGACGATGGTTTCTGTAATAGCATCAGGAAGGATGCTGTTCTGTCGTTCAAGGTTAACCCCTTAAAAGTTAACACAGCTCTGGAGGCAGGTGCTTTTTTCCAAGAAAACTTCCACTTGGCTACACAGCTCTGCACACCTGCCCTCATCCACCTCCAGTGATATCATCACACCAACCGCCAAACTGCAGAGAGGGCCAAGGCTCACGCAGCTGCTGCTGTGCAGTGTGTGAGGGGACATCCTCAGTCTGGGGAGGAACGGGCTCTGCAGCCTCTCCCCCAGCAGGCAGCTTGTCACCCGGCACTTGTGGGGTCCTCTGGGATCTCCGACGATTCCCACGGTCTGTACATTCAGAAAGTACTCTCAAGCAAGCAGTGACACCCACACCCGGTGGGGCACACCTCCTGGGTCCGAAACCACTCCATCATGTGGCTGGTGTGTCCCCCATGCCCGCAGGTCAGGCAGAAATTGGACGATCCTCGAACTGCCACGTGACAGATGGCACACTGGAACGTGAAGCCTTTGCAGAGGGTGCACTGCGTGCCCCGGACCTCGCTCCGGCAGTGGCTGCAGTACACGCCAAACTCTGAAAACGTCGGAGACGGCCAAACAAGAGACATCATGAGTGCGGTTCTGCAGAAGCAAACTGGCACTGTGAGCTAAGGGAGATGAACACATCTTAGGGCTCTGTAGGATCCTATTACACCAATGGTTTTCAATTTTCTTTTTTTAAACAGCAGAACCCCTTCTTTTACCATCTCAGTGAGTATTATAAAGAGGAGCTGCTGTCACTGCCATGGCCAGGTGTGGGCAAGGGGAACGGCAGGCGCCGGCTCTCATAGGTCCTGGTCAAACCCTCAGCACCTGCAACAGTGGTGGCAGCTGCGTCTCACTCCTCTTCCCACCCCCAACAGCCGCAGGGCCCGACACACAGAAGTGATAAACAAATTTGCTGAGAGAACTGAAGGGCTCAGTAAATACTCAGGTGACGGCTGACTGGTCTTATGATCAGCAGCAGGTCAGGACACTGCAGTGCTGCCCGGCTGTGTCACCACCCCACTGCTGAGGGGATGTCAGGACCGCTCTGCTATGACTCGTCCCCAGTCTCCTGGAAGAGACCCAAGCGCTAATTCCACCGTCCACCCATCCCAGTCTGCCTGAGCCAGGACCCTGAGTCCAGACGGCCTGTGTTCACTGCCCCTGTGCCTGCTCAGTCCCTGCTGGTCTGGAGAGCCTTCCTCCTCCCTGCTGGGCCTGCCACTGGGCCACCTCCAGCATCGACCTTCCCACGTGCTCTACAGACTCTTCTCAGAAGGAGAGGGGGAGGGAGACTGTGCTGCCCCCATACTGTCTGTCACCTTTCCTCCTGAGGCCAATGCCATCTGGCTTCTCCAGCCTCCCCTCTTTTTCTTGTCTGTCATCTACTGACAGTCTGGACACACACATCCAAACACTGAAGACACTGCTCTCGGGTCCCAATCTCTCCACCCCAATTCTTGGCATGATCCTTAGTGTCTTCAAAATCCACGCCACCAACCCTCCGCATACCTGACCTCTCAGGACACTGTCCTCTCCTCTCCCGTCTACCACCTCCACTTTCCCTTGCGTCCCACCAGCTCCCTCAGCTGCAGTTTCCCCTTAGGTCAGTCTGAATTACATGGCCCAACTTCATAATCACTTTTTGGCAAATATTCTCAACTCCTTTGTCCTTCTCTCCTTCCACGGTACCGCCTGGCAAACCTCAAATCTGGCTGACCCCGTCCCCCGCCCAGGCCGTGTCTGCCCCGGAGCGGCCCTGGGAGAAGGCCCACTGTCATGAGTCTCACAGCGCCGGGCAGCGGTCTGACTCTGCTTCTCTTCCACTCCCAGACAGCTACTTCATACCTCGGCCACCTCCCAAAAACACTTCCCTCACACCTTTGCTCTCCTCTTTCGCCTGATGGCTTCTTCTCTCACTTCCCTGAGAAAACAAAACCCTCCCGAGAGAGGCCCCTTCAGCCCTCTGTCACCAAACCTTCAAGACTCCCTAGGTTCGTTCTCTTGTCCTACTTCTTATAACAGAGGAAGGGTCCTTTCTTCTAACACAGATAGTTCCTCTGCTTCCTGACAATTGGCAGGCATTTAAAAAGTACCAATAAATACTTTTTAAATATACAGTAACTTCAGGAAAATTTTTATGGCAGTTCTATTTTAAAACAAATCGTGAGCCAAATTAGAGTGGTTTGATAATTTTGGTTTAAAAAAGTTATGCCGTCTCTTTCTAAGCAGAACTTTCTCTCTATATATACTTTATAACTTTTTTATTTATTGAGTTGAAAGAGAGAAACATCAATCTATTACTGTATGCGCCCTGACCAAGGACTGAACCTACAACCTTTGTGTATTGTGACGATGCTCCAATCAACTGAGCTATCCGGCCAGGGCAGCTGAACTTTTTTTTTTTTTTTTTTTTTTTTTGTATTTTTCTGAAGCTGGAAACGGGGAGAGACAGTCAGACAGACTCCCGCATGCGCCCGACCGGGATCCACCCGGCAAGCCCACCAGGGGTGATGCTCTGCCCCTCCGGGGCGTCGCTCTGCCGAGACCAGAGCCACTCTAACGCTTGGGGCAGAGGCCAAGGAGCCATCCCTAGCGCCCGGGCCATCTTTGCTCCAATGGAGCCTTGGCTGCGGGAGGGGAAGAGAGAGACAAGAGAGGAAGGAGGGGGGGGGGTGGAGAAGCAAACGGGCGCTTCTCCTATGTGCCCTGGCCGGGAATCGAACCCGGGTCCCCCACATGCCAGGCCGACGCTCTACCGCTGAGCCAACCGGCCAGGGCCAGCTGAACTTTTTATATTGTGCAAGACTTCAGTTTATATTCTCATGAAAAGCCTAATTAGTTTAAATTTTTTACTTTTCTTTCCTGGTTTTGTTTGATAAGAGTCAACATTTAAAATTATGAAGATATAAAAACTGTGTATTCAAGCAAATGGAATTACAATAACAAAATTAAAAAGGGTTGTTCTTCGGCACTTGACATAACTGTAAATGTAAACTTAATTATTTTCTATCTCTATCTGAGTAAAATCATCAAGATGTCAGTTCGCTGAAAAGTACAACCTTTCATTAGTAATTATGTTTCTCTCTAGTGTGTCAGCTTAAACATAACTTCTAACATCCTTATTAACTTTAAGACCTTGAACTAATATTTCACTTAGTTAATTAATGAATAATCTTTGGGGAATAAACACTTTCTAAGTGGATATAAATTCACAAAGGTAGGAAATTTAAAAACACTAAGTCACTGAGCATAATTGTAATATTTGTATCTTGCCTCTTAGTGTTACACGTAACGGAATGGCCACTAGCGAACAGCTGAGAAGGGTGTGTGGACTTTGGGCCGTGCCACTGTACATGTTACCCTTCTCCAGTTTAGGAGACACAAAGGGTCATGGAGAGTGCTCAAAAATCACAAAGTGCCCTGCTGGTTGGCTCAGTGGTGGAGCGTCGGCCTGGTGTGCAAGGGGTCCCGGGTTCGATTCCCGGCCAGGGCACACAGGAGAAGCGCCCATCTGCTTCTCCACCCCTCCCCCTCTCCTTCCTCTCTGTCTCTCTCCTCCCCTCCCGCAGCCAAGGCTCCATTGGAGCAAAGTTGGCCCGGGCACTGAGGATGGCTCCTTGGCCTCTGCCCCAGGCGCTAGAGTGGCCCTGGTGGGCAGAGCGTCGCCCCTGGTGGGCGTGCCGGGTGGATCCCGGTCGGACGCATGCGGGAGTCTGTCTGACTGTCTCTCCCCATTTCCAGCTTCGGAAAAATACAAAAAAAAAAAAAAATCACAAAGCTGTCATGGTGTCTTTAAAAGCACACTGATGAGCTTGAGGATCTGAGGGAAGAAGGCATAAAACCACAGGTACAGGTGAAACAGATCACCCTAGGCTCATAACAGACAGAACTAGAGGGCAGTAAAAACGCTCTGGCACAGAGAACAAGCACAGGATGGTTCCTGAGGCCTTAGGAAACCTCCAGGAGGAAGCCAACTCCAAAGGTTTAGTGTCATGTAATTCCATCTTGTTAATTATACAGAAGAGTTGTGTGTCTTCAAAAAGGGGGAAGATTTATACAATATGAAGAGAAACAAAAGTATGTGTGTGTATTCATTAACATCACCTATTATACAAATGTAAATAAAACCACCTAAATAAACAAGACAATTAATTAATCAATCCTCTGCTCAGCCATCACAACTGAGCCACATACCACAACGGAGAAACAAGGACAAAAATCACCTGATTTCCAGAGAGTTTGAGAATACTGTCTAGCATTGTCCCCTCAAGATAAATGAAGATTTGGGTCCTTTCTATAAGTATTTAACCTCCTAAATGAAAACAACTTTGCCCCTCAAATTTGCTGCCTATACAAGATGACCCTACAGATGTGATAACCACGAGAGGAAATTGCCAGCTTCCCATCCCAAGGAGACCAAAAGGACCCTGGTGACCTTGTCTTTTCCTTCAACAAGTGCTATTTCCTGTGTTTGGGCAGTCCGACTCTTCCAAAGAGTAAAAACTTTAAGGATGAAATATTTTTCTTAACGCTTTTATCTGCGAATCTGTCTTTCACAGACCCCTCCCCCTTTCTGAAATCTTATAATAATGTTTGTTATAGTATTAGGGCATATTATTCATTTCTGAATAACACTTAAGTCTCCACAAGCTTATGTTTCATCCCTCTGACTGGGTTATAGGCACCCATTCCCCAAAACCCTGCCTCATAGTTCTCTGTACAGCCCACAGAACGCAGCATGATGCTTTATAGCAGCAGATGCCACTAAGAGTTTAGCTGATTGGTGCATCAGTTACATATCTCTGTGATTCATATATTTTCCTGAAAACTAATTTTAAAAGACAAAATTTCTCTGGGCCATCATTAATCTCTCCCTGATATACTTTCATGCATTTGGATGCTCTGAAAAATATACTGCCCACATAGCCATTTCTTCAAGTACACACACCAGAATAATCCATGCTAAAATAATCCCTGCTATTCAATACTACATCTATGTATTACTCTTTTTTCACTTGTTTTTAAGTTGAAACTATATACATTTGTACAACATTAAGAGTCAAATATTCTGTCTACGGCCATACCACCCTGAACGCGCCCGATCTCGTCTGATCTCAGAAGCTAAGCAGGGTCGGGCCTGGTTAGTACTTGGATGGGAAAAAAAAGAGTCAAATATTCTATACTGTTGTCTTACCAGAAAAAGCATTCCCTCTACCCCCATCACTCCCGAGGAAAATCCTTCCAACCCATTTAACTGTTTCTTTTGTTTTTACCTCCTTACCTTTGAACAGTATGTTTATAATGCTATTTAACTTTCATGTTTAAGCATTATCTACTGACTTTCCGCAGTGGAAGGTCTCTCGCTCCCCAACCACACACATATACCGCCTGTCCCTCATCTTCCCCAGACAGTTCTATCACCATGCGGTTGGATCATTATTCTGTTTTTGCATTATTCATCTAGGTAAACATCAGTCAAGCCACATACCATGACAACATTTCCTTTCTTGCACATTTTGTTTTTCAAAAACTGTCTTGTTTTATTCATTTGCTTAGTTTGCTATTATGTACTTATCAATAATTCATCTCTAAACTCTCCCTTAAATATCTGATCTTCTATAAATACACTGAACACTGAACTACACTAGATATATTTTCACTTTTCTTGGCGACAACACCCCGGAAGCTCCACCCTGGGCGGGTCTACCTCCAGGTCTGCCATGTAGATTTCCCTTCTCTGCATTCCGACTCCCTGGTCTCTTGGATTGAATCTATTCCTCCTCCTTTAATAGGCTGAGCATTCACCTTCACACTGATGGATAATTTAGGTGCAGAATCTTAGGTTAGAAATCATTTTGTTGAGAATTCTGAAGGTACTGCAGCATTGTGGTCTAGTTTCCAGTACCTAGTTCACTGCCCCTGAGAAGTGTCGCTTGTATGTCACCTGTTCTCTCTCTCTGGAAGCTCCCGGGTCTCCTCTTTATTTTCTGCCTTTCTTCATTCATTATGCCGGGTGCTTGGCATAACGGGGTAGAGCAAGGGTAGGAACTCGCTCTGAACACTAGCAGCAGGGACCTGGGACCCAACAGAGGCCATCAAACGATACTACAGCTTTTAGCCTCACCTCCGTGCCACTTCCAGACGTACCGGGCACCACGAATTCCAACCAACTCTCAATTATCTTCCAGTCTTTTCTGTCTTAGAATATGGCACCACTATCTACCCAGCTGCTTAAGTTGAACACCTAGGAGTCATCCAAGCTTTGTCTCTTTTCCTCCATCCCACATCCAATTTGTCACAATGAGTCTCCCTCTAACATTTATTTTCAATTCCTCCATCTCTCCCCACTGCCACTGACCTCCCCTTGCCCAGGCCGTCAGTCTCTCTTTGACCACTGACAGTCTTCAAAGAGCCCTCCCACCTCTGTCTCTGCTCCACCAACCCTTTCGTCCTGTAACAGCCAACATGATCCTCTTATAATGGAAACAAGAGCAAGTAACTTACTTCTTAATGCCCTTTGAAGCTTACCATTGGACTTAGAATACAATCCAAATTCTTCATGTACAAGTTCATAGTTCTGCTACTCATCTTATTTTGTATGTAAATATAATATAGATTATAATACAGTGGTACCTTGAGATACGAACAGACCAACGTACGAATTTTTTTTTAAGATAAGAGCTGTGACTCAGTTTGTATTTTTGTTCGAGATCCGAGCGAAATTCTGAGATACAAGTCATGATTCGGGAAGCTGTTGCTAATTGGCGCACGGGTCCAGTATCGGCAGTTAGATATATGAGTTGACTGACTTACGAGCTCAGTTACAGAACGAATTAAATTCGTATCTCAAGGTACCACTGTACTATCAAATTATCTTTTCTATTTGAATTTTATACCACTCTTCTCAATCGTTATGGTCTAGCCACACTGGGCTTCCTTCACTTATGCAAAATGAGCAGTCATCTCCCCACAGGCATGCTCCATCTGCACGGGAGCTCCTCCTGCTGCCCTCAGCACGGCGGCTCCTGACCTCAGACCTCAGACAGGACTCATAACCCACCTCCACACAGCTGCTAAAACCCCCCCTCCCTGCTCTCCTGGCCCCATCATCCCTTTTGTTTGCTATTAATACTGATCACAGTTTTTAATTACTTAATTTTTCTTCCCCACTTGTCTGTGAGTTTCATGAGGAGAAGAAATGTATTAGCTCTGTGCCTAAGAGTTTCATAGATAACTAGCTGAATAAATGAATAAACATTCCAACTTCCATTCAATATCTGAGTATTGTGTATAAAACTACTTCAATTACAATAAATATGTACTGTTGTCATGAAATGTAAAGGTTTTCAGAAGCTTAAAAGAAACTCAGAATACCTCAGAAATTTCTGCTTAAAAATGAGACACCAAAACTTCATCCCAAGTCTTACGTGATGGGTAAGTTAAATGACAGCGGCTTTCAGACAAGGACAGTAAAGAAACAAACGCATGCTCACCAATCCCTTTGTGGGGATCAGGGGGACAGGACACAAACTTCAGCACTTCAGCTCGCTTCTCTCTCAGACCCCAGCGATAGAGGATTTCCCCATAGCACTTCTTAAAGTCATCAAACTGCTGGGTATTGGCAGGATCCAGAAGCCTGGACAAAATTCAAAAGATTCCCTGTCAGTTCCTTTAAGAAAAAACCAGCTTAACAGCAAATGGCACTTTACATACTTTTGTGAATGCAAGAGTCCTGGTTTGGGAGAATCTAAGCACTATGAAACTACAGCTCTCACCTGGGAAGGTCATTACCTTTTATTTTTATCATGCTGGTCACGTTCCCGCTCACGAGGATCGCTGTAGGTCAGACTCCCAAAGCGGATTTCTTCTGGTGAAGACTCTCCCCAGGGTGAAGATATGTGTTCTATCTCTCTCCCTGCTAGAGAAAATCAAAAGGGAAGGGAAGATGGAAATCAGGAAGGCAGGGAAAATATCTAAAAGCTCTCATAAAGTCGTGTGTGTCCAGCTTATTCACCAAGAGAAAAGTAAGCTAAGGTGAAGATACATAAGTTGAGACATATAACACAAAAGAATTCTTTCCTAGCCTTGCCTTTTTTCCCCTTTTTTAAAGGGTGGGGGGAGGCAGACAGGGACAGACAGGAAGAGAAATGAGAAGTTTCAATTCTTTGTTTTGGCACCTTAGTTGCTCATTGATTGCTTTCTCTTATATGCCTTGACCAGGGGGCTCCAGCAGAGTGAGTAACCCCTTGTTCAAGCCAGCGACCCTGTACTCAAGCCAGTGACTTTGGGCTTCAAGCCAGTGACCTTTGGGCTCAAGCCAGCAACCTTGGGGTTTCGAACCTGGATCCTCAGTGTCCCAGGACGACACTCTATACACTGTGCCACCTTCTGGTCAGACTAGCCTTACCTTTTTGTCTAGGTATTTATTATTAAAATAACCTGATAATTAAGTACACATATGTATAATGATTAAGCAAGTATAGTGATATAGTAACATATTAGACAGTCATTATTTAAAGACTTTTCTAAATGATATGAGAAAACACTCATGATAATGAAAGCAGAACACAAAATCTCATATCCAGAATGAACCCACCTACATTTTACATACATGAAGATTGGAAGAAAATGCTCTGGAACATTAACAGATGTTATTTCCAGGTAAGGCAATCAATGATTACTATTTATTCTCTTTTTTTCTTTTTCTGAAGTTAGAAGCGGGGAGGCAGTCAGACCCCCGCATGCACCCGACAGGGATCCATCCGGCACGCCCACCGGGCAACGCTCTGCCCATTTGGGGAGTTGCTCTATTGTGGTCGGAGCCTAATTCTAGAGCCTGAGGCAAAGGCCATGGAGCCATCCTCAGTGCCCTGGCCAGCTTTGCTCTAGTGGAGCCTTGGCTGTGGGAGGGGAAGAGATAGAGAGGGAAGAGAGAGATAGAGAGGAAAGAGAGGGATAAGGGTGGAGAAGCAGATGGGTGCTTCTCCTGTGTGCCCTGACCAGGAATCGAACCTGGGACTTCTACATGCCAGGCCAATGCTGTACCACTGAGCCAACCAACCAGGGCCTATTTATTCTCTTAATATTTCTTGCTGTATTTTTTCCTTCATTGTACATATATTACTTTTATAATCAAGAAAATTAAGATCATCTTTAAAAAGAAACTGTAAAAATCCAGAAAACACAGATACTCATTATAGAGATCTTTCTGGCCAGCCAGAACAGGGTCAGCTTTTTTTCTCTACATTCAAAGAGATGCGTGTAGGAAGTGGCAGGTGACCGTGGAATGGGCATGTGTGATGGAAGAAGGGCAGGGTTAGGTCCTTCTTTGGGGGTGAACACTGGGAAGTCTGTCAGTTTCTCAGGGTCACAGAATGTGAAGCAACCCAGAAAGGCACAAAGACCTTCCAAAAACTGACCTGCTCAAACGTGAAAGTCCATGACTTGCTGACTACAGTATCACACCATCATACTAAATTTAAAGAAAAATTAGAAACAAAGAAAAATATGGGGACTATTCATCAACTAAAGATTACATATTATTAACAATTCAGAAGTATGCTTTTAGAGAACCAAACACACAGGGGAGCCAAGTCGGTTCTGTACCAACCTATGTTCCAGCCACCAGTGTTGAGTCCCGGGTCCGACATGCTTGAGCAGGAACCAGAGGAGGTAAAGCTGGGCTGCAGAACAAATAGAAGCAGCGTAGGAATACCATGCCTCATGAAAATTTACCCTTAGGAAAAGTCAGATACAAACCAGAAAACCACAAGCTTACATATCGACTGTGGGATACCACAAGATTAGTTGAACGACTGGGAAAAGGCCCGAAAGGGTTTGGTATTCCTTGAGGCCGAGACTGGGCTTCAAACACACTGCAGAGCATAGCCAATGTCTGGACATCCCGGAGTTGGCAGTAATGAGCCAACCTGGAGAAAAAGTGAGAGGAGAGAAAACAAGTCAAAAGAAAAGATAAAGGAAGGATACCATCACAATCATGGTGGGTAGAGAAGGGAAGAAAGGATGCTTAATTCTTCCTAAAAACCTCTGTCAGGTACAGATTCAGAGGCTTGATCTACTTTGAGTCCAGCTACATTTGCTTTGGAATACAATATATCAAAGCATTACAAATGACCTAGAAAACTAATCTGAAAGCTTCTGGTTGGCATTAGGAATGGGCTCAGGCTTGAACAAGGCTTCTCTAACTAAGCAGACTAACATCTGAGTGAGGCCATACACACATACACACTCCTAACCCCAAGGCAGAATCACACTACTTTCTGGAAGGTTCCTCTAAACTTCATTCAGGTAACCTAATGCTACAGGAAGGTGCTCAGAGAACACTGTCCGACAACAGTATGGTGTGCAGGCAACAGACTCTGGAGGTAGAATCAGAATATAAGCTATTAAATAAGAACAATAAGGAATAGTTTTACCTTCTAGGTACTCATATCCCCTTTGCTCCTTTTATGACCATTATGCTAGAATGTGAGGTAGGGACGTGAGGGACTTGGTCTTTGAGATGGAATAATATTGATACTTTCCTTCCAAGCAATGTCTAACATTGTTTAAGGTGCTTTTACACTCGCTATCTTATGCGAGCCTTACATGAAGCGTGTAGAATGGCAATCATCATCCCTGCGCTGCTCTGAGGCAACAGAAGTGTGAGCACATGTCCCATGTCTGGCTTCAACCAGGAAGTAAGGCAGAGCTTTCTATTTCTCTGTCAGGACCTGGGCCTCACTGTTACGGAGATTCAGGTGGCTTACCTGGTCATAAATCATTCTGCACATTACATTTCCAGTGTGTCATAGTTCAGGGCAATAAATCAAATACAAATTCAATGTTTTCATAAAATGTCTAATAGGGTGAAAGTTTCATGGCCTTTGGAAAACAGGAAAGCCAAAACACAATTCCCTAATCTGCTCTCTGGGATAAAACTCTACAGCACCCAAGAAATTTACCATCTTAAGAGCTCAGACTCTTCTGTTCAGACTGATGTGACTTATGGGATAAACTATAAAAAGGACACATGAGTCTCAAATCCTTGTTATAGATGACAAACATATAGTTCCTTCACTACGAAAGGTTGGATGGCACGGAAATTAAGTTATTGCAGCACAAAAAGGAAGGCTCTCACTTCCACCTCTCATTTTTCAGGCCTCCGCACTTTTCTCTTCAGACAATAACCTTGAAAGTGTTGACAGACCGAAAATTCATATCACTCATTTTCCGCACTTTTAGCTCTCAAAACCTACAGTGACTCCAGCAGCTGTCGCCCAAATGGATGTCGAGCCCAGGGTATTTCCAAATCTGGATCGGACTTCGGACCAAGGCAAAGATCTGTAGCTACTGTAGCCAGCGACCAAACCTGGACAAATCAAACAGGAACACCCAAACTCAGACGGTGAGGTCAGGAGCAGGAAGCACGAGAGAACCCCTCCTCTCCTCCACATACATCCCGCCCTTGCTGCTCTGAGAGCTGCAAAGCTGAGAGCTTACTGAAACGCAGAATCTAAGGCCCTGGCTGGTTAGCTCATTTGGTTAGAGTGCTGTCCCGATATGCAGAGTTTGCCAGGTGGATCCTAGTCTGGACGCAAGTGGGAGTCTATCTCACTATCTCTCCTCCTCTCACTTAAAAAGTAATAATAATGTCCATTAAGTGTCTATGAAACCCAAGATCTAGCACATGTTAAATATATCATTGTACCATCAACAGAGCCCATTCCCTCCATACCTTAAAAATGGAATATGCTTTCTTAGTAGCATCACATTAGTGTAAACTACAAACTGGAATACACTATACTAAACTCTGAGAAACTCAAAAAGAAGAAGTAAAGACTTTAAATCAAGAAGTTTAAAATATAAGAAAAAAGAACAAGCAAATAAAAATACTGAAAAACAGGCAGAGAAACACATCAAATATGTAAAAACTCAATTTAATTATTTGTCACCAATATAGTTAAGTAATGCATAGAGTATTAGTTCAAATGAGAACCTTGAAGTTACTTTCATCTCTACTATCAATGACCTGCTGCGTGGTTGCTGAAAGGGGCAAGACAGGACGTTTACTATCCTGGCTAACAACTTAGGCATGTTATTTCCTCACTTATAATACACATTTCCTAATAGTTTCAACAGAAACAGTTGACACTTAGGCTTATTTCTGTAACTCTTTTTTTTTTTTTTTTAAGTGAGAGGAGGGGTGATAGAGACAGACTCCCACCTGCGCCCAAATGGGATCCACCCGGCAACCCTGTGTAAGGCCGATGCTCAAATCAACTGAGCTATCCTCAGTGCCTGAGGCCAATACTCAGACTAATGAGCTATCCTCAGTGCCCGGGGCCAACGCTCAAACCAATCAAGCCACTGGCTGTGGGAGGAAAAGAGCAGCAAATGGTTGCTTCTCATGTGTGCCCTGATTGAGGATTGAAGCCAGGACATCTGCACACCGGGCTGACGCTCTATCCACTGAGCCAACCAGTCAGGGCCTATTTCTGCAAATCTTTCCAAAATAGTAGGCACATTATCTTCAACATGTGCATAATGAATACAACATTTTTTTCAAGCACTTGCACTGATCGTTTCTGTCCATTAAACAGTACCATACCACAAATAATGATAATTGCAAGAACGGCAACAGTAATTGCACCATATACTGGATAGTTACCGTAGGTATGGGAATTTTATATGTAGTACTTATTTATCTCTCATAAGGATCTTAGAAATATTGTTCCTACTTTATAGTCAAGGAAACTGAGGTTCAGAAGGATGAGGTAGCTGCCTAGGGTCACACAACAAAAGGACAGAGCCCAGATTTAAACTTGGATCTGTCAAAACACAAAGGACGGTTCTTTCCACTTCACCTTGGACTAGCCTGACCCTCCAAATATAAATAAATTTAAAAAAACACTTTAAAAAGTAATTTTTCCTTGGAGAATATTTTTCAGAACATAAACACAGGATTTGCCTTGGCATTGCACTTACAATATGGGTTGGTTACTCTTCTAACCAACCCATGAGGTAATTATTCTTCTAGTTCCCATAATATAATAATGAATAAATAATAATACAAGAGTAAACTCTGTTTTGCATACTTACAACTGTAAACCTGCTGTTGCCCACCCTGTATATCGGGGCTGAGAGAGTCTGAAATAACTTGCCCAGGAATACAGCACTAGGGTGCTGAGTGGACCTATGCATCCTGTTACACCATTCACAGTATTTCCACTACTTTATTTTGCTTCTGAGTATTCACAGGACTTTAGGTGGCTGAGGCCTTAAAGAAATAGTTATATTCATGACTTTAAATTTCACCTAATAGGGTTTGGGCAAAAACTTGACAGTATTTATTAGGAGACAAGTAGAAATCCTAGGAAACTTTTTTCTTTTAATTTTTCTTTTTTTATCCTAGGGATTTTTTAATCAAATAGAAATCAAGAGAAGGCCATAGCTCAGGTCGTTTGGAGGGTTATAAGGGAAAAAAACTGAGTGGACAGACAGAATAGCAGCTAGTAGCTTACATCGCTCAATCTGATCCTCGCACTAAAGAATAAAGGATGCAATAGAGACAGAGGAGATTAGTGGCTGCCTAGGGCTGGGTGGGGTAAGAAGGATTGAGAGCTAAGGGGCGTGGGCTTTCTTTTTAAGGTAAAGAAAATGTCAAAGTATTTGTGGTGATGGTGGCACAACTCTGTGAATATACTAATAGCCCCTAGATTGTGCATTTTATAATAGTCCTTTTTTTTTTTTACAATTTATTTATTTATTTTTACATTTTATTTATTCATTTTTTTACACTTGATCTTAGCCAAAAGGCCGAGAAGCGATTATTCATTTTTTTAGAGAGAGGAGACACAAAGAGAGAAAGAGACAGACAGAGAGAGGAAAGAGAGAGAACAGAGGGAGGAGCAGAAAGCATCAACTCCCATATGTGCCTTGACCAGGCAAGCCCGGGGTTTTGAACCGGCGATCTCAGTGTTCCAGGTTGACGCTTTCACCCACTGCACCACCGCAGGTCAGGCAGATTGTGCATTTTAAATGGCTGAAGTGCATGGTGAATGAACTATATCTCAATAAAGCTGTTGAAAACCAACATAGGAGCACCTTGTTTTAATACACTGAGGCGTTCCTGCAAAAATGAAGATTTAAATTTTTGTCAGATCACATCATATTTTAACTGAACATGTCTATTCTAAAAGAATGTTTTTGTAATGAAATGAAGACATACAGAATAAATTTTTCTGTTATGAAATGCAGCATTTTTTAAAGTAAAAAAAAACAGAACTGAGAGTACAAATGGTAAAGATACAGATACCCAAATTTAGGTGGGTAACAATCACCATGGTACTAAAATAGAAGAGATGAAATAACAAATACTTAGTAAGTGCTTTAGGGTCCTCTCAATCAAGCACAGATAAGAAAAGTACCTAAGAGATTTAGAAAGCTGCTCTAGCCCTGCAGTTTGGCAAAGAAAATGGGAGAGGACCTGCAAAATAGTGGACACATCTTGAAATGTCACTAAACCACTGTATAAAGTGAAAACAACTGCTCAAAAGGAAAAACCCAGCTCTCCACCAAAAAAGATGAACAATACCTGGACAAGATCCTTCCTTCCAACAAGCAAGGCAGAAGTGGCATTCTTCTGACACGTTTCTTGAATATCATTTACATTTAATCTGAAATTTTAAAAGAATTAAAAATTTTCTTTCTAGTTAATTTTTTTTTTTCGTATTTTTCTGAAGTTGGAAACAGGGAGGCAGTCAGACAGACTCCCGCATGCACCCGACCGGGATCCACCCGGCATGCCCACCAGGGGGTGATGCTCCACCCATCTGGGCCATTGCTCTGTTGCAACCAGAGCCATTCTAGCGCCTGAGGCAGGGGCCATAGAGCCATCCTCAGCACCCGGGCCAACTTTGCTCCAATGGAGCCTTGGCTGCGGGAGGGGAAGAGAGAGACAGAGAGGAAGGAGAGGGGGAGGGGTGGAGAAGCAGATGGGCACTTCTCCTGTGTGCCCTGGCCGGGAATCAAACCTGGGACTCCTGCATGCCAGGCCAATGCTCTACCACTGAGCCAACCGGCCAGGGCTCTAGTTAAATTTCCTAAATCAACTACTCCTGGTTTAACAAACAGACTAAAAACTGCCTCTTTGGTTGTCACTCAAAATGTTGTATTTGTATTGGCCTAAAGATCCCTTTGTACATAACATGAAGAAAATGCTTAACTATCAGCTGAGGTCATGCTGTGGGTTCCAGCCTGGGGCAGGTGAAATCGCTCACTTCTTTGAAGACAGGAGAAAAGCCAGGTTCAAAAACCAATTTTCCAACCTCCTTCTCTGTGGAGTTCTCCAGGCTTGACAGTTGAATAAAAATGGATTGCAATACATATAACATCATAGTTTCTAACACAAATAGTAGTATGCTGTGTATATACTATAAATAAATACTTTTTATAATGTGGTCAAGTTCAGGAAGAAGGGGAAGCACTGGCCAGCCTCTGTATGCTAGTCACTCACCCACCAACTCCCTTCACTCAAAGTGGCTCTGCTCTACCTGTTTTACTGGCTGGCAGAATTCTGAGACTGTTCCTAAGATTTCTCCCTCCTGCTGTATTGTTTATAACTCCCCCACTTTAAGTGTGGGCAACACCAATGAATACTGCCGGGATATCACTCCCATGATTAAGTTATTATTAATCAGTTGACTTGGAACTTGTAAAAAGATAATCCTGAGTAAGCCTGACTTAATCAGGTGATGCCTTAGAAAGGAGGTGAAGTGACAGAGAGAAATGCCTGCTGACCTCAAAGGAGATGAAATTCACCTGGTTAAATGGCTACCAGAACCTGAATCCTGCTCATAACCTGTACGAGCTGGAAGAGGCCTGGAGCATTAGATGAACATACTGCCTGGTCAACTCCATGAGTTCAGCCTGGACCCAGCTAAGCCACACCCGGGCTCCTGACCCTTGGAAATTGTGAGATAATAAATAAATGTACATTGTTTTAAGCCACTAAGTTTGTGGTAATGTGTTATGCATCAATATAAAGCCAATACCCTGAGCTTCTCCTAAAACTGCTCTTGAAGAAAGAGTTCTAGTACTTAAAAAAAAAAAAAAAAGACTCTTTGATATCTTTGATAATCATGACAGCACGGCATACATCAAGTTTTGGACTTACATGTATAGCTCTCCCAGTGACTTGTGAACAGGAAGAAGGCACGCAATATCCTGGATGATAACCTTCCCTGCAGCCTTGATCGGTCGATTGCCAGAGTCCAACCCCTCGCGCTTGCTTTTCCATCTCCTTGATTTCTGGGGGAGATGACAAGGTATAAGTAATGGGGACATTGATGCATGGAGACCTACAGTTGCAGAGCACATCACAGTTGGGTCATTGGTAATTTGCAGAGACTTTGCATTATATCATGCCCACAATTATATGAATCAGCATCTGTAGGAAATAAAAGGATGACAAAGGGCATTGAGCTCTTGGTCCAAAATCCTAACAGAACTGTGTACACTGTGCAGGTGCTCAAAAACAGACACCTTGAAGTCAGAATTTTAAAAATAAAGAAGAAAAAGAACAGTAGGTAAATATGTTAGCAGAGATCACAAAAATGTGGGAGAAGAGCAACTCTTAAGGCTGGGTTCAGCCCTGGGTTCAAAGTTCTTGCTTGAAACTAATCAAAGTTTTTTTTTTCCTTCCAAGAGTTTTAATAGGATTTGTTGAGAATTTAATCCAGACATAGCAGTGTGGGTTCTGTACACTTTAATCTACGGTAGGCAGACAGGAAAATTTAGCAGCTCAAGGAGAATTACCCTGTTTTTCCTAGCAGACTTGATTTATTTCTAAAAGTGGTCACTTTAGAATGTCAAAAATACTTGAGCACAGGGACATGACTAATGGACATGACAGATCACGAGCAATTATCTTATTTCCCCAGAGCGTCGCCTACAAATGGCTGTGTAGGAGCACGTATGTGGGAAATGAGAGATATTTTTGAAAATGAGAATTACTAGAGAGTAGCACCATCTGGTCTCTTCAAAATGACAACCAGCCAAGGGAGTGATATTCTATTTTATTTTATTGCCAGAAATTAAAAAGGGGGCCACCAGAGCGACTCAACTCATGAGGAAGGAGATATGTTTATTTTAAAAGGATGCAAAAGGAGCTAGTGAAAGGGCCTGCAGTTTGGAGTCAGAAAACCAAGGTTTACTGGTCCTTTTGCCACACATACTGGTTCGAGGTGACCCTGGCAAATTCACAAATATTTGCTGCGAATTTCATCCCATGGCACTCTTTCTTCATTCACTGATAACATGGGGCTCCGGATGAGCTCTGTCATCCCAATCTCACAGGTTAATAAGCACAATGAAAAGGAGAGTGCAAACTCTGAAAGCTGAAAAAGTGTAATTTTAAAATTTGTACTTTTCATGAATGTGTATAAACCTTCAGAAATTTAGATTAAATCATTATTTAGATTCCTCATAAACTCATTCTCCACAAGTGATTTTTATACAATCACTCTTTCATAAATTAGTCATGGTCTATATTCAGACATCTCTGACCCCTGATGTCCCATCTAATTCCCAGTTGCCCAATGCATGTAACTTCCTATAAGATTAATTAAGTGGTATGGAACCTACTAAATCCAGGTCACCTGGACTTAGTTCATAGAAGGTAAATGAAGAAATTTAGCTGAAATATTTGAATTGCTTATCATAATGGTTAATACATATCCTACATTATCAATTTAGACCTTAACCCATTTGTTCTTAAGAAGCAGTTTGGTTACTATATACTTTATATTCACACAGAAAACATTCTGCAACAAAAGGGGAAGCTTAATCTATTATTGTAGGGTAGCCCTTCAATTCTCTGCTAGCCCTGGTTATTTTCTAAGTTGAATTGTGTGTGTACTTACAAAAAAACACTATCCTTTTAGCCACAAATATCCTGACGTGGGTGCAAAGGGAGAGTGTGCTAAAGAGCAAACAGCCTGTCAGAAGGGACTGGAGCCAGGCAGTGTCAACCAACACAAGATGATGCCGTCATGCATGCACTAGCACTATGATATGCCTGCTTTTAGTAGGAAAGGTAATTTGGCAGAGACAGGAACAGCACAACGTGGTTAACTACAACAGGGAGTATAAGTACACATACTCATTTCATTGTGATTTTCATCCAGGTTTCCAGTACTTTAAAAATCCCAGGAAATGACAGACCCATTGGTCCCACATAACTAGTCAGCTCACAAGAGATTTAGGGTACCAAATTAAAAAAAAAAAAATCTTCACTAAAAAGATTCGACCAGGAAGGGAATCCATCTAATTCCGTCTCCGAGGTGGTCAGAAGGCTTCTAAAACACTGTTCCAGGCAGTCACAAAGGAAAAATGAGAAGTATTTAAACAACTGAGCAATGAACTAGCCCTGTTTAATTAAACAGGTGGCTCACAAGGGAAAGGGTCTACACTAGCTTTCAGACCACAGTGAAAACCACAATCCCTGACTTTGTAGCAAATCCAACAAAAATATAATATTAAGACCCATGTGCCAAATAGTTCATTTGCAAATAGACTAGCTTGTTTTAAAATGTTTTTCCTAGCAGACTTGAATTATTTCTAAAAATGATCATTTTAGAATGTCAAAGATACTTGCACAGAGGGACGTGGATAATGGACATGGAAGATCATGAGCAAGATCTTATTTCCCCAGAGCCTCAGCTACAAATGACTACATAGGAGCACGTATGTGGAAAATGTGAGCTGTCCTGGACACAAGTCCAAGTGGAGACATTTGACTTAGGATTTAAAGGCTTGCTTGTCATTACTGACTTTGGCTTCTGATACGGACTGCTCACCTTACGTGAGTGTCTCACTACTGCTCCCTAACAAGGCACTGTTGCCTCCATTACTCAAGGCCACATTCGCAAGAGGTGAGATTTGAACACAGGCCCAAATTTGTTAACCTGTTCTTAAGAGCATAATTTTAGATCAAAAAGAAAAAATTTTTAAGTCCTGAGTAACCTACCTGTTTATATGTAAATATAATAGTTTGGTCCATTTTTAAATGGATCCATTTCTTCATATAAGGAGACCAGCATCTGATTCTAACAAGGCCCAAACAACACACCATCCTCTACAATTACTCACTGCTAACGTCACCTCTCTGCCGAGCACTGTGACTCTGTCCTGCTAAGCCTGGGCATGCTGCAGACTGGCAGAGGCAAGCAGCTCCTGCAACCGCATGGCTCCACCTGGGCATGCCATGCTCAGTCCCAGGTGCTGCATTTCAGGCCAGCCTCAAGAGCCAGTACCTCACATTGTTTAATCACCTCTATGGATCTGTTAGGATTAGGAGCACTCAGAAAGAAGATTCAGGGTCCAGTGAGGTGTCTTAAGACTCTTCCCCCATTTGCAGTCCTGGGTTACAGAGATCAGTAGAAACAAACCAGTGAGTCGTCAATAGGTACTTGGAAACGTACAGATAGTGGTCTTGGACAACTATCCACAATTATCCTGCACTGAATTATGGAAATCACAGTCTGTATTTCCTGGTATTTCCTTGTCAACATCTTGAGACACCAGGCTTCTAGGTGCTTCTCCATTTGAGCTGTCTGATGTGTAGGTGATGTTTTATGAAATCTCAATTAAGCTGCCTTTCAGTCTAAAATTAACACATCAGTCTGAGTATGGCCGATCTCTTTCCAGGCGAGGGGAGGGCACCAGCCCAAGTGCTCCCTAATCCTCCTGCATTGCTCCAGTCCCACTCTGACAGGCTAAAACGTGAATACTTTTCTGCACAGTAAAATAGTACCCCTGGGAGACAAAGAACTCTGCATTTCTCACATCTTCTCAATGCCCCATCAAGAGAAAATGCCCTTTCCCCACAGGTTATGAGCAGGATTCAAGGAAGAAAGACAAAGCAAGACAGACAAATTATCACATAATGAGCACCAGATGCTCCCCTGAACATACCAAGAAGGCGTTCATGGAATTATGGGCAAGAGGACAAGGAAGAAAGGAGTCGGGTGGGAGGGCGGGGGAGGGACGCATTGGTGCAATTAGCACTGAATGACAACCAACAGCCAGCTTGCGACTGTACCACCAGTATTACTGCTACAATCGGAGGCAACATGGATGCCAATAAATGGGTAAAATGTAAAAACAGCCCAAGAATAAGCCACCAACTGCTTTGCAGCAACCCCATCAATAATGCATAATCAGCAGAGTGGGCCGTGAGTCAAGATGAGTTCCTGTTCAAAAAGCGGCCAGAGCGGGGACTGCTGGAAAAACCAGTGAAATTCAGCAGTCAGGTTGGCTGGGACAGGCGCTTTGAGGCAAGGTGGCCACACCAGCGGCTCCCCCTGCAAGTTGTTGGCAGTGGTGGTACTTGCTAATCAGGGCTCCTGATTTCGACTGGTTTTTATATGAAAAGGCTATAGAACTATTCCCCTCAATATTTTTTTATACCATATGAAATTTGTGCTAAAGCCTCAAGGGTGCTTTGCACAGCTTGAGGTCACCATGGTACTAATGACACATAGAGGGGGCAAGAGAGGAAGACAGAAGAGGGGAGATGGCTAATAGGAGTAAGAAAGGAAGAAAAGGAAGAGAGGATTCCACAGTACAGGTTTTACTGTCAATGAAAAATACTATAGGTTAAAATAAAAAAAATTTGTTCCAGAAAATTTCCAAAGGATAAAAACTAGCTTATGTGTCATGCCAATGAAGCAGGTGGGCACTTCCCTCTTTG
Organism: Saccopteryx leptura; assembly: GCF_036850995.1. Taxonomy (NCBI): domain Eukaryota; kingdom Metazoa; phylum Chordata; class Mammalia; order Chiroptera; family Emballonuridae; genus Saccopteryx; species Saccopteryx leptura. The sequence goes on from NC_089511.1 coordinate 24,450,607, forward strand.
AATTAGACCAAGACAATAAAAACAGACAAGATGGTGGAAGCCTCTCATCTCTTCCTCTGCTTCTCCCAATGCCAAAGGTAGGCTTTTGAAAGCTCTATGAAATTATACAAAATAGTCCAAATGAAATCAGGTTAGCTAAAGGCTTAAATTCAGGGTTCTTTCCAAGAAACCCAGTAGTGAGCTTCATTTTCAAAGAACTCCATTCACAATTCTTAATGGTATCGGCATTCACTCATTTGAACCTGTCAGAGAACAAGGAGGCAGTCCTTGGAGCCTGACTCCCAAGAATGAAAATTCACTGTTGCTGGTCCTGAAACCCAGCCAGCCTGTCACTTCAGGTTCCTCAAAGCCAGGCAGGTGGCATTTTATTCTTGGGCCTTTGGGCAGAGAGACAGGATTAGTCAAGGAGAGCATTTGCACAGCGCACAGTACCGGGAAGTCGTTAATTGCTTGTATGGACCAACGTCGCCGGGCAGAGCGAGGAGACATCTGTGCGTGAAAACGTTACACCCAGGAGGAGGGAAGAAAAACACCAAGAAAATTAAAAGGGAAAAATATAGAATAAAATGAAAGCTTCCTACACATCTGATGGGTTAAAAGGTACCATAATATACTACAAAATCAGGATTGAAATGACTACAAAATCTGAACCTAAACACAGCAGTTGGTGGATTCCCTCACCTCCCGCCCAACCCATCATACTCCAGAGCCAGCGCCAATGTCATTGTTCTTCAGCCCAAAACACATTTCAAGATACATGAAGGCTGACGTCCATGCTGCTCTGACAAAAGAACAGTGATCAAGGTCTGTGGCTCTTTAACAAGGACAAGATCACAGAGCAAGTGGAGAAATGGTGGAGGACTCTCCTTTCCCCAATGTCAGGAGCATGCTCATATGTGAGAAGATTCTCATTCCTAAAAAGGAAGTTCTCCCATATACTCAGGACCACATTTTTTTGGTGTGTGGATAAAGGGCATTGGAGAAATTGGAAATCTCGACCTTGGGACTGCAGGACTATTTTTAGAGATGCCATGGGGAGGCGAGAGCCCCAGAGAAATGCAGGGAGGAGGGAATGAAAGCTGAGGACTCAGGTTCTTAAGGGCATTCTCGCTAACAACATGAGCATCAGTGTGAAACTGGGAGCATAGACACTGTTTATGGAAATCAAAATTATTCTAGCAACTTCAAGACCTCCTCAGTTATCTACATTAGAGTTATTTTAATAACATAAACTGAAGTAAACATGGGCAGCTGCAAAAATGTTTTAATGTTTATAGGGTAATGCCTAATGTTTCTCAGAAGTTTTGGGCCTTCCAATATACCCTTAGAATAAGCAGTATTTCATCAACTATTAATAGTTGATCCAGTTACCAAATGAATGTTAGCATCTCTCTGTGTTTTCTAACTTCCTATACAAGGTGTCTCACATGTATTTTTAGAAGTAACCTTGGAATTCCATCTGGAAAACATCTGGCTGAATATAAGTGACCTAAGTAGGGCAGGTTAAAAGCACCAAAACAAGAGAAGGGGACAGTAATCCCCAATGGCTCTGCACATTCTTTTCATAAATGACAAAATATGCTATAATTCCTTCACTGCTATATATTTATATTAATGCCGTTGCATTTTTTTCTTTGTTCTTATTCACTTAAAGATCTCAGGGATAGAGATCTAAAAGAGAATAGAAATACATAGGAGAAAGATCTGGGCTGAAAATAAAAACAGGGAAATTTAGTAAACTGGAATTATTTCTAGAACCAATGTAATAAAAGTGATATTATTTGCTCTGTGATACTAGACATCTGAGAATCAGAAAATACTCCCTAAGGCACAAAGCCCTCTTGGCTGCACAAGGAAGACAAGATGGCCTACGTTCAGTGTCACGGCTCTGCTTTACTTCTTTAACCCCTACCCTTTGCCCCATGTAAATGGGAAGGACATGAACATGCTTCAAGGACAGATGAATGTAGTTCAGATTCACAACAAAATAACTGACGTGCTCATTATAATGTCTTATTAGATTGAATCACCCGAAACTTTAAGGACAAAGTGGTCAAATATCACCAATTTCATACAATTTAACCGAGTAATTACTATATGTCATCCACTGAAATGTGCCTTCCTTCCCCACAGCTTTTAGGATCCTTGTAATGTTCGATTTCCTGGCTGGTATGATTGTTAATTCACTGAATTATATGCTTATGATTTGTGAATTTTTCTGTACATAGGTTATATAGCAATATAAAAGTTTCATACAAGGGTGGTGGAGGGGAGGGACATAAAGAAAACCAAATAAAAGGTGATGGAGGACAATTTGACTTTGGGTGATGGGTATACAACATAATCGAATGTCAAAATGATCTGGAGATGTTTTTTCTAAATCTATGTACTGTAGTTGACCAGTCACCCTGTTAAAATTAATTGTCTAAATAAAACTATATTAAAAAAAAGGTTCATACAAAATTATAATAAAAGTGTCTCCCCCATTTTACCTGCTTGCTATCTGAAATAAAACTTAAAGATCACCTAACAATCATCCTTGGGGACAGAGTCCAGTTTCTGTAGAGAAGCAGCACAGTGGGAGCCACTACAAACTGAAATATCACAATCCTTTCTTTGGTCTCTCTTTATGATTATGGTGTTTGTAATAAAAGAGGCCAGACCATCAAAAACACAAATGGAGGCATTACAACCCTGGCTGGTTGGCTCAGCGGTAGAGCGTTGGCCTGGCATGTGGAAGTCCTGGGTTTGATTCCCAGTCAGGGCACACAGGAGAAGTGCCCATCTGCTTCTCCACCCTTTCCTCTCTCCTTCCTCTCTATCTCTCTCTTCCCCTCCCACAGCCAACGCTCCATTGGAGCAAAGTTGGCCCGGGCACTGAGGATGGCTCCATGGCCTCCACCTCAGGTGCTAGAATGGCTACAATTGCAGCAGAGCAATGGCCCAGAGGGGCTCAGCATCACCCCCTGGTGAGCATGCTGGGTGGATCCCCATCAGGCATATGCGGGAGTCTTGTCTGTCTGCATCTCCCCCTGCTTCTCACTTCGGAAAAATATAAAAAACAAACAAACCACAAATGGAGGAATTACAAATGCTTCTGTATAGCTAAATTCCCAACTTGGAACTAGAATTATTTTGACTCGACATGGCCTTTACATATTGTCACAGAGTACTGTGTCACAGAGTACTGTGACAGTGTGTAAAGGCCATGTAGAGTCAAAATAATTCCAGCCTGGCATGCAGGAGTCCTGGGTTCGATTCCCGGCCAGGGCACACAGGAGAAGCGCCCATCTGCTTCTCCACCCCTCCCCCTCTCCTTCCTCTCTGTCTCTCTCTTCCCCTCCCTCAGCCAAGGCTCCATTGGAGCAAAGTTGGCCTGGGCGCTGAGGATGGCTCTGTGGCCTCTGCCTCAGGTGCTAGAATGGCTCTGATTGTGGCAGAGCAACGCCCCAAGAGGGGCAGAGCATCGCCCCCTGGTGGGCATGCCAGGTGGATCCGGTCGGGCACATGTGGGAGTCTGTCTGACTGCCTCCCTGTTTCCAACTTCGGAAAAATTAAAAAAATTAAAAAAATAATAATTCCAGTTCCAAGTTGTTGCCCAGTCTGAATCCAAGCATAAGTAGCACATGACATGATTCAAAAAGAATTCAGAACTGCCCCTTTGAGTAAAAGATTTGCTCAACCTGGCCCTGATGCTAAAGTAAATTCCCATATTTACACAGCCATGAGTTTGTCTGGCAAGCATGCATGTCAAATTAAAAAAGAAATGCCTCAGTTCCAATCCATTTATCAAGTCATCTAACCAGTTATTGGCTTAAAAAAACTTGCATTAAAAAAAAAAAAAAAAAGCCATTTTTTGAATGTAAAAGATTTGGGGAGATCCAGTGTTCCAAGGTCTGTCACAGAGGGGGAGTGGAAGTCATTCCAGCTGAGATGTGAAGAAGGGGACTATAGAAAGATGGACAGAAAGGCAACAACAACAAAAAAATCACTACCCCTATTTAACTAAATGGTTTTGCTCAAGTCTGGTCCTGTCTCAAGCATCAGTTCCTGCCACTCATTTCAGATGACAAAGTCAGAGATGGGTAACTACCAGGATGAACCAAGGTTAGATAGTAAACTGCAATCAAAGTGAAAACAGCTCTAACACTTGCTAGAAATTGGTTTATTTAAAATAATTCAGCCCTGGCCAGGTAGCTCAGTTGGTTAGAACATTGCCCTGATATGACAAGGATGCAGTTTTTTGTTTTTATTTTTTAGGTGAGAGGAGGGGAGAACGTGAGGCAGACTCCCACATGCAACCCGACCAGGATCCACCCGGCAACCCTACCTGGAGCCAATGCTTGAGTAGCAAGCTATTTTAGGAGCCTGAGGCTGACATACTCCAACAGAGCTATCCTCAGTGCCCAAGGCCACGCTTGAACCAACTGAGCCACTGGCTATAGAAAGGGAAGAAGGGGAGAAGAGGAAAAGAAAGCAGGTGAGAAACAGATGGTCGCTTCTCCTGTGTGCCCTGACCGGGAAACAAACTTAGGACATTCACATGCTAGGCCAACGCTATATCCACTGTGCCACTGGCCAGGGCCAGGTTGCAGTTTTGATTCCTGATCAGCACACATACAGGAATCGGCTCATGAGTAAATGGATGGGTGAATAACAGGTCAATGTTTCTCTCTCTTTCCCTTTCTTCTTTCTCTTTCTCTAAAATCAATAAATAAAAATGTAAAAATAAAATAATGCAAAAAATTTTAATCATAGTCAATCCATCATTTCCTAACCAGTGGAGGAAAACAACAAAGAATCCCTAAGGACTGAGTTTGTGAGTAGCTCAGTGGTAACTGTTTAAAAACATCACGTGAGGTAAAAATCAGCTTAAGCCAGACTTTTAAATCTGACAAGAAAGAATTCTCAGAGTCTTTCCTACGCTCTGCCAACATTCTCTACATTGTCATTACTAAAGGCTTCTGACAGCTCAATAGCTACTTTAAGGACGATGAGTTCCTTAAGAACCCAGGAAAAAAAGAACAGATGCAGATGATTTTTATATAAACTGGGCTATTCAAATGGGTATTTCAAGCCCTGGCCAGATAGCTCAGCTGGTCAGAGCATTATCCTGATAGACCAAGGATGTGGGTTCGATCCCCCGTCGGGGCACATACAAAATCAATCAATGAATGCATAAATAAGTGGAACAATCAATTTCTCTTTTTCTCTCTCTTTCCCTTTCCATCTCTCTAAAAATTAATTTTTTTTCTTTCTAAAAATTAATTTTTAAAAAATTAGTTCTTTAAGTGTAGACTTAGGAAAACTATAAAACCTCTTAGAGATCAACTTTAAAGCTTCTCAAGAAATGAAGTTGCAAATATATCAAGATCCCAAGCCTTCAGAAATACCTCTTAATTTAACAAACATCAGAATACCAAGGAATACCAGAAGCTAAATTATTCTATCTGAAAGAATGAGGATCAACTTAATGAATGGGGATTACAAGAGCAGGGTTAAATGGGGAGAGAAGACTATAGATTATAAGAACTAACATTCCCCCCACATACAATTTACAGTAGTTAAAACCAATGCAAGGGCACAAAACAATGGTCTTTCTTTAACAAACTATGAAAGGGAAAGACTATAGGGGATTACTAATTTAGCTGCTGTGTGTACAAGCAGGGAGACAAAGAACAAGAATCCAGGGAAGGGGTAAGAATCAAAGGCCGTGGCTCTGCTGCTTACCCGCTCCTTGTAGTAGAAGGAGCTGATGGAGACCTGCTCTTTCTCACTGCGAGTGGGGCTCCCACTGTATAAACGGAGGTTCCCAGGGGCCTCTGTGCGGATCTTCATTGGTGCAATCAAGCCAGTATGATAAGCAGACAAGGCCGAGAGAGATCTGTGGTTGAAAATGCAGCATTACCCATACTGGCTTTAACCTTTTCATATTTCTAAGTAGTGCCATTCTTAGCACTCGATGAAACCAACAGGAAAAGGTGGATAAAATGGGGGGGAAATGGAAACTCCAAAAGAAAGGACCAAATAGAACTTTCAGAACTGAATAAAACTTTATCTGCAGGAACAGAGAATATCTCTCTGATTATATACAAAGAAAACTCACAGGAATCTACAAACTACCCACACTCATAAGTGAATTTAGATACCAAGTCAATCTACAAAACTCTACTGTATTTCTATATATTAGAAACAAACATTTGGAAAATAAACATTTAAAAAAAATTTAATTTACAATAGGTTAAAAACACATTAAATAGCTAGGAATAAATTTAATTTTAAAATGTACACTGAAAATATAAAATATAACTGAGAAATTAAAGATGACCCACAATGGCAGAAAAGTATATCATGCTAGTGTCTTGAAAGATTCCATATTGTTAAGATATCATTTTCTCCAAATTGATCTATAGCGTCAAGACAATTCCAATCAAAATTTGAGCTTTATCACAGGAAACAATAAACTGACTGCATCTTTTACAGAAATGTAAAAGACCTAGAAAATAGCCAACCCAATCCTGAATAAGAATAATAAACTTGGAGGACTTACACTACCAGATTAGAAGACTTACTATAGTATATAAAGCTACATTTAAGAGTATAATGTTGACTTTGCAATAAGGAAAAACCAATAGATCAAAGGAAAAAAAAGTCCTGAAATAAGAAAAGTCTTTTTTATAAATGGTGCTGGAACAATAATATCTCTACTAAAAAATAAAAAAATAAAAAAATTTTTTGACTCCTACCTCACATCATACACAAAAATTAGTTTGAGACTGATTATAGAACTTTATAACAAGGAATTTTAAACTACAAACTTTTGAAAGAAAACACAAAAGAATAGTTTCATGACCTTGGGGTAATCAATTTTTTAGATAGGCTACACCAATAAAATTTTTAAAGTGATGAACTGGATGGACTTCATCAGAATTAAAAAATACTTTTATAAAAATCGCTAAGGAGGGAAAAAGACAAGTCACAGATCAGAAGAAAATCAATACTACATACATATATCTAGCAAAGGATTTGCAACCAAAATGAAAAACTACCACAAATAAATAATAAAAAACAGTCCCCCAAAATGGGTAAATACTTGAAAAGGCATATCATGAAAGATAACCAAATGGTCAATTAGCACAGAAAAGTGGTTCAACATCATTTCTCATCACTAGGGGTGATGCAAATTAAAGCCACAGTCAGATAATACTATACACCTACCACAATGGCTAAAGTTAAAACAATGGAAAATTTCAAGTTTGGGAGAAGATATGGAGCAACTGGAACCCTGAAACATTGCTGGTCAGGAGTGTAACTTGGTACAACCACTGGGAACAGACTTTTTGCCAATTCTAATAAAATTAAACATACACCTATACTATGACCCAGCGATTTGACTCCTTGGGTAGAGAAATTAAAACACATGTCCATAAAAAGACTTATATTTGTAGGTCAACACAAAATAGCTCAAAACTGGAAATAATCTTTATGTTCATCAATAGGAGTATGAATAAACAAACAATTAGTTTCATGCAGTGAACCGATAGATACATGCAACAATTAGGATTAATTTCAAAAACACTGAGTTGAGCAAAATAAGCCAGACATAAACTAGCACATGCTGCATGAGTCTAAGTGAAATTCAAGCATAACTAAACTACAATGATGGAAGTCAGAGGAGTGGTTTCCTCTGGACTAAGGGATCCGGGGACTTTTAGAGTGAGGGCAATGTATCTTGATCTGGGTGCTTGTCATCAAGGTGTACACTTCACATTTGTGTGCTGTAAACTGTAACTCAATAAAATACTATCAGTATGAAAAACATTTGAATAGGAACATATCAGAAATCCTCTGATCCAAAGCTCAGATGTAGATATTCTTGTTTTCCTTTGATAGTAGGTGACTGTTTTCTAGCCAAACCTTTCAAATAAGGAACCCAATATAATGTAAGGGGTCTCTAGCACTAACTCCTAGTTCTTTCAGGCCAAGGTCTCATCTGCCTGGGTGACTGCAGGCTGGCAAACTCCCAAGACAGCAGCAGCGCCTGCTCATGCACTTCATTCAACCTCCTTTCTTTCTTTCCTTTTATTTTTTTTTGTGGTTAAATATAATGGGTAACATTGGTTAACAGAATCATAGAGGTTTCAGGTGTACATCTCTATGATACATGATTTGTATATTGCATCTCTGCCCCTTTCTTTCTTGTTAGATCAGCTATTCATTCATAAGTACACTAATATATTACACCAATATATGGTGTTCAGAGCAGGAGGGTTTAGCAGTCAGTTATCATGGTCACCACACCAAAGAACCAGAAGTCTATGGTATATAACTTATAATATTTAGGTTTAAAAACCAATAATATGCCTGACCTGTGGTGGCGCAGTGGATAAAGCGTTGACCTGGAAATGCTGAAGTCGCAGGTTCGAAACCCTGGGTTTGCCTGGTCAAGGCACATATGGGAGTTGATGCTTCCAGCTCCTCCCCCCTTCTCTCTCTGTGTCTCTCTCTCCTCTCTCTCTCTCTGTCTCTCTTTCTCTCCCTCTCTCTCTCCTTTCTAAAATGAATAAAAATAAATTGAAAAAAAAAAACAATAATATGGAGGATGTTGTGTGAATGTGTGAGTGTGTGAGGGGGGAACCAGTGTATATAGAAACTCTCTATACTTTCCATTCAATTTTGCTATGAATCTAAAATTGCTCTAAATAAGAGTTTATTAAGAAAAAAAACTTGGCCCTGGCCGGTTGGCTCAGTGGTAGAGTGTTGGCCTGGTGTGCAGGAGTCCCGGGTTCGATTCCCGGCCAGGGCACACAGGAGAAGCGCCCATCTGCTTCTCCATCCCTCCCCCTCTCTTTCCTCTCTGTCTCTCTGTTCCCCTCCTGCAGCCAAGGCTCCATTGGAGCAAAGTTGGCCCAGGTGCTGAGGATGGCTCCATGGCCTCCACCTCAGGTGCTAGAATGGCTCCAGTTGCAACAGAGCAATGCCCCAGATGGGCAGAGCATCGTTCCTTGGTGGGCATGCCAGGTGGATCCCAGCTGGGTGCACGCGGGAGTCTGTCTCTCTGCCTTCCCGCTTCTCACTTCAAAAAAATAAAATTAAAAATTAAAAAATAAAGCCTGACCAGGCAGTGGCACAGTGGATGGAGCGTCGGACTGGGATGCAGAAGACCCAGGTTCGAGACCCCGAGGTCGCCAGTTTGAGTGCAGGCTCATCTGGTTTGAGCAAAGCACACCAGCTTGGACCAAGGTCGCTGGCTTAAGCAAGGGGTTACTCGGTCTGCTGAAGGCCCATGGTCAAAGCACATATGTGAAAGCAATCAATGAACAACTAAGTACCACAACGAAAAACTGATTGATGCTTCTCATCTCTCTCCATTCCTGCCTGTCTGTCTCTACCTGTCCCTCTCTCTGACTCTCTGTCTCTGAAATAAGTAAATAAATAAATAAATAAATAAATAAACAAACAAACTTCAGGCAACTCTATGGAGCAGGCCCATGCCTTCCCCCACCTACTTCTTTCCCCAGTATGCTCTCTCTTTTTTCCGAAGAACACCAAGTGCCTCTCCTTCCTCTTTCATCCCTCAAGGCCCGTATCTCTCTCTCCCTTTCTCCTAAGCTCCCAAGGCCCTTATACTATCTCTTTACTTTTCTAAATAAACTTTCCCTTATACTTTGAAAAAAAAAAAGAAACAAACTTTACAATATGATCCAGCAATTCCGCTCCTAGGTAATACCCAAGAAAAATGAAAATACTTGTTCCCACGAAAGCTTGTATACAAATGTATATAACAACATTATTCATAATAGCCAAAAAGTGGAAATAACCCAAATGCCCATTGAGTGATGAATGAATAAATACAATGTGTGTGTGTGTGTGTGTGTATGATAGACTACTATTTGGCAATAAAAAGAAATAAAGTACTAATACATGCTATAGTATGTATGATCCTTAAAATATTACATCAAATGAAAGAAGCCAGACACAAAGGACCACATATAACATACTTCATTTATATGAAATGCAGAATGGGCACATTTCTGACAGAAAGTAGGTTAGAATTTGCTTAGGGCTGGAAGAATAGGGGACTTCAGCGGAGGGGTAGCAGCTATGGAATATGGAGTTTCTTTTTTTTTTTTTTTTTTCTTTTTTTTTCTTTATTCATTTTTTTAGAGAGGAGAGAGAGAGGGAGAGAGAGAGAGACAGAGAGAGAGAAGGGGGGAGGAGCTGGAAGCATCAACTCTCATATGTGCCTTGACCAGGCAAGCCCAGGGTTTCGAACCGGCGACCTCAGCATTTCCAGGTCGACGCATTATCCACTGCGCCACCACAGGTCAGGCTGGAGTTTCTTTTTTGGGTAATGAAAATGTTCTAGAATTCGGTTACAGTGATGGCTGCACTTATCTGTGAATATACTAAAAACCACTCAATTATACGCTTTAAATGAGTTGACTGTATTCTATATAAACTATGTCTCAATAAAACTGTTAATAAAAATTTTATTTTAAATAAAAGGCAGTAATAATAAGAAATACAGAACACTCACTATGTGCCAGGCAGTGTTCTAAATGCTTTACAGGGACTAACTCATTTAATCTTTACAGTAAGTAAAGGAGGCAGGTGCCATCACCATCCCCAAGTTACTGTTGAGAAAAATCGAGCCCAAGATTTGGATCCAGCAGTTTGGCTCCGAAGTTCATATTCCCACTTGCTACACTAGATTGCCTCTCAAGTAAAAAGGCAAAAAAATAATGAAGACTAAACAGAAAACACATTAAATTGTTAACAGTGCCTTTCCCCAGGGCATGTTTAAAAAAAAAAACCAACCCAACAACTTTCATTATTTTACTTTAAAACTTCCTACTGTTTGAGTTTTTCCAACATACTTACATAATTTTGAAAAATTAAACATGTTGCAGTAACGTTAGAGGTGGTATGTTACTATTGTAGGACTACTTATTATTTTTTCTAGTTTTATTTAATATTCAAATAACACTTTAGCAAATGGAGGAAAGCACATTAAAAAGAAACTTGTTTTGTCAACAGCTTTAATGAAGCTACTCCTTCTAGTGGTCTGGTCATAACTTCACAACAAATATCTCAGCTTAGTCGCAACTTAACGAATCTTATCTTTCTTGAATAAATCTTATAACAGATATCTACTGAAAATAAAACTGCCCAAAGACAAACTCAGGGGTCATCCCCAGATGAACGCCCACTTCAGGAGTGTAGCTTACATCTGTATCTCCCACTCACCTCGGAGTAGGTTCTGTCGGGGACACTGCTCGATGCATCGTCATAGGCCTTGTGAAATACACCAAATACCCTGACAAGGAGACATCACATGTGCACATCAAGGTCAAAGAGCTGGATGTGGAAAATCCTACGGCAGCCCCGGTCAATCTTTTTTTCTATCTCAATATACCTGAAGGACAGGACACACTTCCCTGAGGTGCAAAGGCTCATGATGATAGCCATGTTTAACAAAGACAAAGGTCAAAATCTCCAGGATCCAGGAGAGACGGATGTATGTGGTTTGGAAAAAGTCTTCACAGGTACTTTATATTACCCGACTAGGGGACCTGTCCTGTTGAGACTCAGGACTCTTAGTAAGATGCAAATTCATCCTCATCAAGAATAATTCTGGTGAACATTCATTGGACATGTCCACAGACACCATTTGGCATCAGACCATATAACACTACTAGAGAAGGCTTTTAAGTTCTCAGGAAATAAAAACAAAGAAAAATTGCTCTCTCTCATAATCTAGAATCAGAGAACTAAAAAGGGACCAACCTGCTCCACAGAACCTGGCCCCCGAGGTCCTGGGGAAGGGAATATTGGCATCTTGGTATGACCCATAGGCAGTGGTTACCCGGGCAAACGTGGGTAAGGGTGGTGTGACGGAGTTTGGGAGTGCAAAGGGGTTGCTTGAAGCACTGTCTTCTTGATTCTGAAATTTAAAAATCAACAGACTAAAAGCTACAACCTGTCTCAAAATGGAATTACAAAATAAAGATACATTATTACAAAATCAGGGTGTGCCAGAGTTAAGGGAAAAAGAAAAGAAACAGAACTCCAAAGCCTAGGTTGGTACAAGAATCTCACCACAAAAGACTCAAGACAGGAGACCAGCTGGCGCAGGCAGGGCTCCAAACAACTCTGGTTGCGTTTTACTTTCTGCAGGGAAGTGTCTTTCAGGATCTGGAAAAGGTACAAAACACAGTCAAGAATAGCAACATTATTTATCCTGATCCATTTTTTTTTTTTTTTGTATTTTTCTGAAGCTGGAAATGGAGAGGCAGTCAGACAGATTCCCACATGCGCCTGACCGGGATCCACCCAGCATGCCCACCAGGGGGCGATACTCTGCCCATCTGGGGCAGCGCTCTGTTGCAACCAGAGCCATTCTAGTGCCTGAAGCAGAGGCCACGGAGCCATCCTCAGCACCCGGGCCAACTTTGCTCCAATGGAGCCTTGGCTGCGGGAGGGGAAGAGAGAGACAAAGAGGAAGGAGAAGGGGAGGGGTGGAGAAGTAGATGGGCGCTTCTCCTGTGTGCCCTGGCCGGGAATCGAACCCGGGACTCCTGCATGCCAGGCCGATGCTCTACCACTGAACCAACCGGCCAGGGCCTGATCCGCTTTTATTCTTCACAGCAGTCAGAAGCAGTGAGGATGTAGGGAGACTGAGGCGTCCCACACAATATCCTACTTTCCACCTTCTATAGAAGCTCAAAGAAAACTCATTTCTGCCTGACCTGTGGTGGCACAGTGGATAAAGCATCAACCTGAAACGCTAAGGTCGCTGGTTCAAAAATACCCTGGGCTTGCCTGGTCAAGGCATATATGGGAGTTGATGCTTCCTGCTCTTCCCTCCTTCCCTCTCTCTCTCTTTCTTTCTCTCTCTATTTTTTTTTTCTCTCTCTCCCCCCTAAAATGAATAAAATTTTTTTCTTTAAAAAAAGATTTATTTCAGAGTCTACTTTGGGGAGCTCTTTCCCTAGCCAGGGCAGGCACACACGCTGGATCTGAGGGTGTATTTCTAGTAATGGAACAAATATTCTTTATTTATAGTGAATTCTACTCCTTTTTTCATCCCCTACACTGCCTCCCCCCCATGAGAAATCTCAGTAGCTTAGAAGTAATACCAGCTGGGCTGAACTGAAAATTGCTCTGAGTGATACTGAGAAGCCAGAGGAAACAGATCTCACTTTAGTGAAAGTTATAATGCATCTTTCTTTGTTGTTGTTGTTGTTCTTTTTTTTTTTTTTTTTTTCATTTTTCTGAAGCTGGAAACAGGGAGAGACAGTCAGACAGACTCCTGCATGCGCCCGACCGGGATGCACCCAGCACGCCCACCAGGGGCGATGCTCTGCCCATCCTGGGCGTCGCCATGTTGCGACCAGAGCTACTCTAGCGCCTGAGGCAGAGGCCACAGAGCCATCCCCAGCGCCCGGGCCATCTTTGCTCCAATGGAGCCCTGGCTGCGGGAGGGGAAGAGAGAGACAGAGAGGAAAGCGCGGCGGAGGGGTGGAGAAGCAAATGGGCGCTTCTCCTGTGTGCCCTGGCCGGGAATCGAACCCGGGTCCTCCGCACGCTAGGCCGACGCTCTACCGCTGAGCCAACCGGCCAGGGCTGTTGTTGTTCTTTAAAAATATAAATCCCATCATTTTAAGGCACATGTTGTACATATAAATTGACACAGTAAGTAAAATTGGACCTGCGCTGTCCAGTGTAGAAGTCATACCCACACGGGGACACTGAGCCAGGGAGTGTGGCTGTCCGAACTGAGATGTGCTGTGAGCATACAATTCATACTGAATATTAAGACTCAGTACAAGCCTGACCTGTGGTGGCGCAGTGGATAAAGTGTTGACCTGGAAATGCTGAGGTCGCCGGTTCAAAACCCTGGGCTTGCCTGGTCAAGGCACATATGGGAGTTGATGCTTCCAGCTCCTCCCCCCTTCTCTCTCTGTGTCTCTCTCTCCTCTCTCTCTCTCTCTCTCTCTCTCTCTCTCTGTCTCTCCCTCTCCTCTCTAAAATGAATAAAAATTAAAAAAAAAAGACTCAGTACAAAAATAATGTAAACTATCTCGATAATTTTAATTTTCATATCGATTACATGTTGACATGAGAATACTTTGGGTATATTGGATTAAAATTAAAATATTATAACGATTAATTTACCTCCTACTTTAAATTTTTGTGTATGTGGCTACTAGAAATTTTTAAATTACATGTTGCATGTATTATATTTCTATTGGAAAGCACTGATTTCAACCTTTAAAGATATCTCCTGATTCTATCATTTTTATATCAAAAGGAAAATCTACCTTTTTTTTTTGTATGTCTCAACAAGACAAAATATTCAAATTCTAAGTACAAAATGTCAAATATCACAAAATGTGAGTAATTAGCATTTCATAGATCCTTACAACACTTGAAAATTTTCTTGATTATGTAACTAGATATGGTGCTTGAAATGGGTACTTGAAATATTGGGGAATCACTTAGTAAAGTGTATGACTGTGTAACCCCTATGCTGTACAGCTGGCATGAAAACAAAATGATATTGACTATAAACTGTAGTTAAAAAATAAAATAAAAATTTCTTGATTACAGGTCATACTCCAAGAAGACAGATCAAGTACATATGAAACAAACTAGACAAAGGTAACAGCATTCAGGTTAGCTTGGCTTTGTCAGAACTTCTCCGTGACTTCATGTGTGATGCTGCTCACACTGCAAAAGGTACGTGACCCCAGCTTGTGGGTGTTCTCATGGGAACTCTGCCTCATCTGCTCTGTATGAAATGATAAAGCAGGTTCTGAGTCTGTAGGGGTGAAGACCAGATGCCAGGCTGGACCACCTCTCTCTGACACCGCCACCTCTTCACACACTTGCCCATGCCACCAGCCAGCCTCACTTGAAGATGGCGCTATCTCTTTCTATGGAATGAATTTTTTTTTTTTTTTTTTTTTTTTTCTGAAGCTGGAAACGGGGAGAGACAGTCAGACAGACTCCCGCATGCGCCCGACCGGGATCCACCCAGCACGCCCACCAGGGGCGACGCTCTGCCCACCAGGGGGCGATGCTCTGCCCCTCCAGGGCATCGCTCTGCCGCGACCAGAGCCACTCTAGCGCCTGGGGCCGAGGCCAAGGAGCCATCCCCAGCGCCCGGGCCATCTTTGCTCCAATGGAGCCTTGGCTGCGGGAGGGGAAGAGAGAGACAGAGAGGAAGGAAGGGGGGGTGGAGAAGTAAATGGGCACTTCTCCTATGTGCCCTGGCCAGGAATCGAACCCGGGTCCCCCGCACGCCAGGCCGACGCTCTACCGCTGAGCCAACCGGCCAGGGCCGGGTCCCTAGTTTTCATCAGATTTTCAAAGGGTCTCTATGACACAAAAAGGTCAAGAACCAATGCTCCTTCCTGGCCACGTAACTCAGTTGGTTAGAATGCTGTCCCAATACACCAAGGTTGCAGGTTTGATCCCCAGTCAGGGCACATACAAGAATCAACCAATGAATGCAAAAGTAAGTGGAACAATAAACTGATATTTCTCTCTCTCTCTCTTTCTCTCTCTCTCTCTCAAATAAATTGTTATAAAGCCTGACTTGTGGTGGCACAATGGATAGAGCGTAGAGCTGGAATGCTGAGCTTGCTGGTTCAAAACCCTGAAAACCCTGGGCTTGTCCAGTCAAGGCACATACAAATGCCTCTTGTTCCCTCTTTCTTTTCCCACCCCCTCTAAAATTAATAAACAAAAATCTTAAAAAAAAAAAAAAAAAAAAGAACCACTGCTCTAATGTTTTCTATAAAAAAAGAATGGCAAGAGTTAACACTCTGGTGTTGGCATATCAGGACAGATGACTTGCTAATCTTCATGGGGGGTTTTTTTGTTTGTTTTTTTGGGTTTTTTTGTATTTTTCTGAAGCTAGAAACGGGGAGAGACAGTCAGACAGACTCCCGCATGTGCCCGACCGGGATCCACCCGGCACGCCCACCAGGGGGCGATGCTCTGCCGCGACCAGAGCCACTCTAGCGCCTGGGGCAGAGGCCAAGGAGCCATCCCCAGTGCCCGGGCCATCTTTGCTCCAGTGGAGCCTTGGCTGCGGGAGGGGAAGAGAGAGACAGAGAGGAAGGAGAGGGGGAGGGGCAGAGAAGCAGATGGGCGCTTCTCCTGTGTGCCCTGGCCGGGAATCAAACCCGGGACTTCTGCACGCCAGGCCGACACTCTACCACTGAGCCAACCGGCCAGGGCTAATCTTAGTGTTTTAATTCAAATCTACTACTCAGCTCAGACACTTGTGCTCATGAGCGGAGATCTCTTACAAACACCAAGGAGAATATGTGAACACAGATTCCCCACCTTTAGCAGCTTAGCTTTCATCGTGGATGTGATGGTTGTGGGGTTGATAAACTGGAAGGAAGGGGCAGCATTGTTTGGGTACTGCGCAGGGAACTTCACCAGCATCTTCACACGATGGTTGCTACAGTGCACGGACACTGTGCAGCTCCTATCTGCCGCGTCCATCTGCAACAGACAAAGCAACAACTACTTTGGAGACAAACCAGAAAGGGTCTTTAGATGTAAATGGATTTAAATCAGCTAACTGAATGCTCCTACTCCCTGAAATCTTCAGAGATGAAGACAGAATCTCCAAAAACAAATTAATTTGGAAGATTTGGACAACTCATTAATTTTAGCACTGATTTAGTAGTTCAAAGTATTCTGACTTAAAAAAAATCTTCATCCTAAAGTTATAAGGTAGGCTAAAATTTATGTTTATTTTGAGAAAGGAAAGTCATGCAGGAAGAAGTTAAATATCTGACTCAGTTTAAAAAGTACTCCTTGAAGCCTGACGAGGTGGTGGCGCAGTGGATAGAGCACTGACCTGGGATGCTGAGGACCCAGGTTTGAAACCCCAGGCTTGAGCATGGGCTCACCAGTTTGAGTGAAGGGTCTCTGGTTTGAGTGTGGGATCATATATATGATCCCAAGGTCATTGGCTTAAGCCCAAGGTCACTGGCTTGAGCAAAGGGTCAGTGGCTCAGCTGGAGCCCCCCGGGTCAAGGCACATATGAAAAAGGAATCAATGAACAACTAAGGTGCTGCAACTATGAGTTCTCATCTCTCTCCCTTCCTGTTTATCTGTCCCTCTCTCTCTCACTAAAAAATAATAATAAAGTAAAAAGTACTCCTTGGAAAACCATAGAAATGGACAGATTAGTGGTTGGCAGGGGATAGGGAGAGAGGAAAATGGGGAATAACTGCTAATGGATAGAGGATTTGGGGCGGGATGATGAAAATGCTCTGGAATTAGTGGTGATAACTTTGTGAATATATTAAGGACCACTAAATTATATCCTTTAAGAGATTAAATTATGGTAAGTGAATTATATCTCAATTCAGAAAGCACTTCTGGGAGAGGAATCAAGATTTCCTTCTTAAACTAGATCACCAGGTATCCACATTGTTTTCAACTGAGCTGACATAGATAACCAATTAATCTGAGGATCCTTTCTTCTTTTCATTTCTAATCATACCAATTAGAGAAGATACCTGGATCACAGTGAAAAGAGCCACCATGGGAAATGTGGGGACTTGAATTCAAATATCATCTCCTCCGCCAAATAGCTGCTGACCTTGGACAAGTCATTTCATCTCTGGGTGTCTCCGTCTTCTCATCGGTAAGTGGGGATAAAAGCACTTGTTGCAGAGCTGGGGGGTTTTTTTGTTTTTTTTTTTTATTTTATTTATTCATTTTTTAGAGAGGAGAGAGAGACAGAGAGAGAGAAGTGGGGAGGAGCTGGAAGCATCAACTCCCATATGTGCCTTGACCAGGCAAGCCCAGGGTTTCGAACCGGTGACCTCAGCATTTCCAGGTCGATGCTTTATCCACTGCGCCACCACAGGTCAGGCCTGCAGAGCTGTTTTAAAGCCCGAATGAGGTAATTATGCAAGTGCTTATCTCCATGCCTACTGTCAACTGAAGCTGGGCAAACAAAAAGCTAATCAAGTTATCCAAGTCCTTTAGAGAGAGAGACTACATTCTCTGAAGCAAAGAATTTCATAATCTACCCAAAAGGAAAAAGAGCAAACCTCTCCACGTGTAAAGTGAATAAAGAGGTTTGATTACCTTCTTACCACAAACGTAAATCACCCAAGACGTTACCGACTTTAAGGGAAAGTTGAACAGCAAAGCACAAAAGCCGCTAGAGAATTGGGAGGCCTAGCTTCCAAACTCAACTCTGCCATTAACTTCATTGGTAACTTTTGCCAAATTGCTAAGCCTTCCCAGATCTAAGTACCTTCACATTCAGTAAAATAATAAGGTATGGAAGCTTCTAAGATTTTAAGACATATAAACATTAGTTTATCTCTTAGTTCATCTTATAAGAAAGTAATATGGCCTGACCAGGTGGTGGCGCAGTGGATAGAGCGTCGGACTGGGATGCGGAAGGACCCAGGTTCGAGACCCTGAGGTCGCCAGCTTGAGCGCGGGCTCATCTGGCTTGAGCAAAGAGCTCACCAGCTTAGACACAAGGTCGCTGGCTCCAGCAGGGGGTTACTCGGTCTGCTGAAGGCCCGCGGTCAAGGCACATGTGAGAAAGCAATCAATGAACAACTAAGAAGTCGCAACGTGCAACGAGAAACTGATGATTGATGCTTCTCATCTCTCTCCGTTCCTGTCTGTCTGTCCCTGTCTATCTCTGCCTCTGCAAAAAAAAAAAAAAAAAAGAAAGTAATATGGCTAGAAAAAAATCTGCATTTGTAAAACATCAATTTCTTTAGAAAATGTAGGGGGGAAAAATAAAAGCAGAGAGACTTATCTGTTACAACAGCAAAGCTATGTGCTAGCCGAAATCAGAGCTGAAGTCATCCTCTCTGCCACCAACTGCCATCCGCAAGCACAAGACACAAGCCAGTGAACTGGGGAGTACCTCCACATTGACGTTCCGGATCTGCACATTGATCAGGGAGAACTCCTGCTGCAGAGTCTGAGGCAGTCCCAGCTGATCTGACTTCTTCTCTTCCAGGAGACTGCCTGGGGGGTCCTCCTTTAAGACTAGCAAGAGAGAGGGGTCCAGTTCTTGGCAAACATCTTTGGAATTGAGTCAGAGAGCAGTTCTAAGATATCTTCCACAACTCTGAAATGCGTAGCGGGCACCTCACCCAAAACATCAGTTTGACCAATTACCTTCTTCCTCTCCATGGCTGAAGTTGTGCTGGTGATCCGTATCTTGAGCATGAAGAGTCTTCTCTGGTTCCGGCAGGAGAGAAATGCTCTCGATGAACTCATCAACACCATCTAATATGTCATTTGCACATAGCTGCAACAAAGGGTAGAAGATCTAACTCTAGAGCAGTGGAAATGGTCACCGTGTTTGGTTAGAGTTCTGACTTAAAAATGGGAATTACAAAGGATAGAGATGTTAGCCAAACACTGATAAAATCAAAATAGGTTTCATCCATCACCAACTCCCTCTAGTCAGATACACAGGAGAATTGGTTCTATTATTCTACCCTGGAATTTTTTCATCTTCTTTATAGTTTATGCAAGCCTCAGACAACATTCTTTTAAATTCGAAACATTGATAGGATTATTCAGCTAACCCCCAAAATATCATAACCTTCAAAGCATTTGCAGGGGTCCCCAAACTTTTTACACAGGGGGCCAGTTCACTGTCCCTCAGACCGTTGGAGGGCCGCCACATACAGTGCTCCTCTCACTGACCACCAATGAAAGAGGTGCCCCTTCTGGAAGTGCGGCGGGGGCGGATAAATGGCCTCAGGGGGCCACATGCAGCCCGCAGGCCATAGTTTGGGGACGCCTGAAGAGCAAATGGTAAGGTGATGATAATCGACCAAAATGCTCTCAAGAATGACTCCATACTTGGCAGTGCTGCAAATTTCACCCAGCGTCTTCTATCCCTCCGCACAGTGCTGTGATACAGTAAGACATGGCCCCTGCCTTCAAGAAATGTAACTTACTAAATCAGGTTAAGGCAGGGCAGAGCAGTTCACACCAGGTACCAATGTGGTTCATGTAAGAAATTGATGTCAGCCTGACCAGGCAGTGGCACAGTGGATAGAGCGTTGGAGTGGGACACGGAGGACCTGGGTTCGAGACCCTGAGGTCACCAGCTTGAGCCCAAGGTTGCTGGCTCAAGCAAGGGGTCACTCAGTCTGATGTAGCCCCCACCCGCACCCCCCCCCCCCCGCGGTCAAGGCACATATGAGAAAGCAATCAATGAACTAAGGTGCCGCTACAAAGAAATGATGCTTCTCATCTCTCTCCCTTCCTGTCTGTCCCTATCTGTCCTCTCTCTGACTCTCTGTCTCTGTCACAAAAATAAAAAATTAAAATAAAATAAAAAAGAAATTGATGTCATTCATGGGGTAAAAACTGGAAAAGGCTTCACAGAACAGGTGTCACTGATGGACACAGAGGGCTCAGAACATTAGTGTGTAAGGGTAAACTTCCTGGCCCAAGTAGAAAAGAAAGCAGTGAAGACCACAGGCCATTTGCCAAGTCTGCTACCCATACCCTCTTATACCAGGACAAGAGAAAAAGAGACATCCAGAGATGTTGCAGCCTTTAAGTGCTGAATACTGAAGTTGGTTCTTGAAGACCTCAAAGCTTCAGTGTGGTATACACAAGCCACTTGACCATCAGCAAGTACATATTAAATATCTATCATGTATCCTCTAACTCCCATAAATACCAAATTTTGTACTTTTGAAAGTTTCTAGTGCATCGGCTTACACTCCTCCACGGCAGCAACGTATACATACCCTCTGCATCTGGGAATCTACCCGCCACATTCTCAAGGTCTGATCCCGTGACCATGTAACCAGTTGGTAGTCCTTGGACCCTAGAAATCACCAAATAAAAATCCTGGAAATTTTTCCGGATTCAACATCAATTTTGCCACAGGTTGCAATGGAGTGAGAGTCATTCATTCACTCAGCCATCCACTTGACAAACATATATTTATTAAACATTTATATACCAGGCACTAGCCACTAGGACTACAGCATGAATACAATGATCTCTGCTTTTATACATCTCACATTCCAATGGTGAAAAAAGACAAACAAATATATAATAAAATATCCGGTAATGATACTGTTATTAAAAAAAAAAAACACAGAGGACATAAAAACATAAGAGGACAGAGACTGATGGGGGAGGTATTTTTAGAGAGGACTCCCTGAGGAAGTCACATTTGAGCAGAAACTTAAATGAAGTGAAATAATAACCAGCACATTAGCAGGTGAAGAGCAGTGCTGGGGTTTAATGTCACATTAAACTTTCACCTCCACAAATGTTCCTCTTTTATATGCTCCAGAGGAGCTGGGGATAAATAAATTTTTGTAAAATGAATTGCTTTAAATGCATCATGACATCTTACTGTTTAAAATAATTTTTGGTAGAGATGCATGCATCCCTTTATAAAATGAATAATAAATCTTTAATGTTCTGAGTTGACAGAATTATGTTTCCACTATTAGGTCTGGTCAAAGGGAAATTATTCTGAAAAGGCTCAGGGTGCTTTACGAAAGAGCTTTATGAGAGGCTGCAACTAAATCTGCATGGTGAGTTGGTGGAGAAACTGAGGCCGAGGGCTTCCTGATTCCCACTGCAATTCTGATCCCACAATCAGTGACAGCTGGCTGATTAAGCTGCAATAACAAAAATACCCCAAACCTCAGTGGGTTCATGTTCACTGACTCTCTCTACCTCGTCCTCACCCCGACCAGAGCAGCTCCATCTGGAGTTCCAGAGGCCGCTATGGCCAAGGCAATGAGTTACACTTCAACCAGGAGAGACCGCACCGTGTTTCATGTTCAACGCCAGTCATTTGGCCAAACTTATCTTCAAAGGGATGGGAGGTAAAATACCACTATGTGTTTGTGATGAGACTGTGAATATGGGGTGGGCAGTGATCACCTCGCATCTCCCTCATCAACAGAGTGCCGAGGGGCAGCTGCCAGAGGGTTCTGAGGGTAGTGACTCCAGAGTTTTCAGCCCTAGAAATGATCCAACAGCAAGTCTATCAATTTCTCATAGGTCTCTTCCACACAGGAGAGAGAATACACTGAACGCAACAGAAGAGGAGGAAGCTTAAAAGAACCCCAGCCGCACGGCCCTTACCCATCTATGATTACAGGGAGTGGAGCCCTGATTCTCTTGTCCCGAAAGCCCAGCCCTGT
Source organism: Saccopteryx leptura (assembly GCF_036850995.1). Classification (NCBI taxonomy): domain Eukaryota; kingdom Metazoa; phylum Chordata; class Mammalia; order Chiroptera; family Emballonuridae; genus Saccopteryx; species Saccopteryx leptura. The sequence goes on from NC_089511.1 coordinate 24,472,822, forward strand.
TTCCCTACCCTCCTCACAGGATCACTCAGGCAGTCCCGGATCGAGCTGCTGCTGAAGATGCTGAAGAGGGCTCAAATGAAAACCAGGCAGCAGTCTTCTCTCCCACTCACCTTCCTTCTGCTTCCTCCACTGGAACTCCAGCACCACGTCATCGTGCCCCACAAAGGTGTGGACTGGGGTGTTCAAGTCAAAGACATTCCACAAGAGAAGACTATTCTCCCTGCGCAGCTGGGGAACCATCACAGTGACCAACCCATTGCTGAATGGCTACAGCAAGAAAGAGACGAGCAGGTGATTATTCCAGGGAGAATTAGCTAAGTCTTGAGTAACAAAGTTGGAATTCTTTCCCAAAATAAATTGGATGATGGAAGGCCCCAACCCATCTGAGGAAGTTTTCCAAATACTGTAAGTTGACCATCTTACAGTACGTTTTACGTTTTCTTTGCTTCTGGAAGGGACCACAGCAATTAAAAAAATAATAATAAAGCTAAACTAAATACCTGTAGAATCTCAAATATATTCTAAAATAAGCAAATGTTCTGACTGCTGCACATGGGAACGCAATGTTTCACATCCCAGAGGTTCTCCCTGAGCTCTCTCTACACGCTACTGAGCACTTGCCCAGACTGAGCGTGCTGGCAAGCTAGGGGAAAGCCCAGAGCGGCAAGCACTATTCTACCTGTGGAAATGCTCAGGGCCATACCATCCATGTGAAGCACAGCCTCCACATTGCCCCAAATACTACAGCTAATAGGAGAAAAAAATCTTCCAGCCCCGGCCAGGTAGCTCAGTTGGTTAGAGCATCACCCAGATACACCATGGTTGCAGCTTTGATCCCTGTTCAGGGCACATAAAAGAATCAACCAAGAGGCCCTGGCCGGTTGGCTCAGTGGTAGAGCATCGGCCTGGCATGCAGGAGTCCCGGGTTCGATTCCCGGCCAGGGCACACAGGAGAAGCGCCCATCTGCTTCTCCACCCCTCCCCCCTCCTTCCTCTCTGTCTCTCTCTTCCCCTCCCTCAGCCAAGGCTCCATTGGAGCAAAGTTTGCCCGGGCACTGGGGATGGCTCTGTGGCCTCTGCCTCAGGCGCTAGAATGGCTCTGATTGCGGCAGAGCGATGCCCCAAGATGGGCAGAGCATCGCCCCCTGGTGGGCATGCCGGGTGGATCCCAGTCGGGCGCATGCGGGAGTCTGTCTGACTGCATTCCCGTTTCCAACTTCAGAAAAATACCAAAAAAAAAAAAAAAAAAAAAAGGATCAACCAATAAATACATAAATAAGTGGAACAAAACAAAAACCTTCCACTTAGTTTGAGGTCTGACAGGTCTTATCTTCAACACCCAATCTGCGAGGTAGCTAAGGGGCCTATTTGACTGACAACTGGACAGTGAGTGTTCTTTAAGGAATAAACCATCATCACCTCCGAGCACATTTATCTCCACCTTCCCTCTTGGCAGTACTCCTGTACTTCTCTGTTTATTTTAAAAAGCAAACATAGTAATCCAGAGAAGTATTTCAATTCATAAGAACAACATCTGTTGTTGTCAACATCTGCTGTTGACAAGTATTCCCAGATGCAAAAACCATTTAATACCCAAATTATCTTCTATGCTCAAAAATGCCCTAGGGTGACAGCTTAATGTATAAGGGTAGCTTTAATCATCCCCGCACTCCCTTTCAAATTGACACTAAGAGAAATATATTGCCTCTAATCAGCAGCTATCAATGTGGCAACGGAAAAGTTGTTGGAAGGCTAATAGGCTGCCCCCTATAATTCGTGGCATTTTGTGGTTTATAAAGCATTTTCATACACAATTTTTCAAAAAGAAGGTATGTTGTGTATGTAGTAATGTAAAGCCAGCAGGCAGGGACGGGGCCACTATCACAGCAGCCCGGCCCATGCAGGTTCACATTGGATTCGGACAGTCGGTAAAGAAACCATGGAGCCAAAAACTGATGGGCCATAGCCTTTAATCCTACCTTGCACCCGGCGGGCAAGTAAAAATACACACTGGGCTCCAAAACCCAGTCACACTCAGTGCTCACAAAGCCACTGACTTATCCGAGTTTCCTAGAATCAAAGGTTTCTAGCTCACCAGCCTTCTTCTCCTCAGTTCCCCATCTCCTTCCTTATCCCAGATACAAACTCTACACAAACTGGCATCTCACTCAGCACTCCGCCATCTTGGCTGCTTCTCCTGGCCTCCTCCACGTGGCCTCCTTTAGCTGCTGGCTCTACTCTCTCCGCTCTCTCATGCTAACCTCAGGAACCCAGAGCCAAGTCCCGTTTTGCCCCCATTTTATAGTGTAGCTTCACAACCTTTAATCCAATATACAAAGTAGGGAAGTCTCCAACCCAAAGTCACCTTCTGAGGCATGATTGGATTGCACCACCCCACATCAAAAAGGGTAGGAAAGGCTTAATCCCAAAACCAAGCCCCAGGCTACAAGGATTCCGCCTGCCTTTAGCCCACCCCAACACACATTAATATCACCTGGGCGACGGCTTCCTCATGTTATCTTTAACAAAGTGAGCATAATACATTTTATCTGCCCAACAATCCACCCCTATGCTCACTTTACTACCCACAATCTATACCACCGGCATCCCTGTGCAAGGAAATTAGAACATTACACAAATTACAATAGCAAAAATCATACAGTTTCAACAATTACAAAGGTACATTTCACCAGTCTCTGAGCACTTTGCCCAAAGCGCAAAATGTCCTCAGCCTATGGGAAAAGTTTCCCGGGGCAGGGGAGTGCTTCCAGCAAAGCCACCCCCTACCCCCATCAGGGTATTTCACATTGTCCAAAATCGGTAATCCATAAGTCTATCCAACAAAGGAGCCAATGCCCACTCCAGTCGTAGTCCAGGAAATCAGTCCACGCACATAGGGCGTCAGCCACCCCCCTCATCCCTGCCGTCCTCGCAGGTCTTACACTGTCCCAAAGAGGAGCACGTGGCAATGGCAGTCAGCATTTCCATCTCTGCTCCGAAAAGCATGTCCCCAAATCGCAGACCTACCGGGGCCATAGTAGGTGCTCCTTCCAGCTGGGCTCTTATCTTATGGAGACTGCAGATTGCAACTCCAGCCCGATTCTCCTCATCCTCCAAAGAGGAACTGAAAACACCAGCTCCCGCTGCCGGTCTCGAGCCCCGGGCTGCCGCAGCCTTCTGCTCCGCAGACCTTGCAGCTCCGGGCCCGGCCTCAGCTTCAGCCTCAGCCTCAGCCCCGGCCTCCCGCTGCTGCTGGCTCTCCGCAACATCCAGGGCAAGCTGCAACTCACGAACCTCTGAATCCTCCTCCAGCATTTGCTCCATTTCCAGGCGAATCTCGAACACCTGGTCGGCCTCCTCCTCCAGCACTTCCTCCAGCTCCAGGATCAGCATCGGTTTCTCCTGCGTTTGCTCCAGCTCCTTCTGCTGCTCGGTTTGCAGGTCCTGGGCAGCCTCTTCTACAGAGCTCTCAGTTTCCTCACGCATGGCTGTAAAAGTCAGCCAGCCTACAATCCCCAAAAGGACAGCCATGGGGAACCCTAAAACTAGCCAGTCCTCTACTCCACCACTCAAAGGCTCCTTGCCGATCTGTATCGAATCCTGCCACAGACTACGCCAAATGTAAAGCCAGCAGGCAGGGCCGGGGCCACTAACACAGCAGCCCGGCCCTTGCAGGTTCACATTGGATTCGGACAGTCGGTAAAGAAACCATGGAGCCAAAAACTGATGGGCCATAGCCTTTAATCCTACCTTGCACCCGGCGGGCAAGTAAAAATACACACTGGGCTCCAAAACCCAGTCACACTCAGTGCTCACAAAGCCACTGACTTATCCGAGTTTCCTAGAATCAAAGGTTTCTAGCTCACCAGCCTTCTTCTCCTCAGTTCCCCATCTCCTTCCTTATCCCAGATACAAACTCTACACAAACTGGCATCTCACTCAGCACTCCGCCATCTTGGCTGCTTCTCCTGGCCTCCTCCACGTGGCCTCCTTTAGCTGCTGGCTCTACTCTCTCCGCTCTCTCATGCTAACCTCAGGAACCAAGAGCCAAGTCCCGTTTTGCCCCCATTTTATAGTGTAGCTTCACAACCTTTAATCCAATATACAAAGTAGGGAAGTCTCCAACCCAAAGTCACCTTCTGAGGCATGATTGGATTGCACCACCCCACATCAAAAAGGGTAGGAAAGGCTTAATCCCAAAACCAAGCCCCAGGCTACAAGGATTCCGCCTGCCTTTAGCCCACCCCAACACACATTAATATCACCTGGGCGACGGCTTCCTCATGTTATCTTTAACAAAGTGAGCATAATACATTTTATCTGCCCAACAAGTAAATACCACTGGATTCCACACTTTAAAATGGTGAATTTTATCACAATAGAAAAGGAAGGCATCGTAAGGACTATTATTCATATTTTTAAAAAGACTTTATTTATTGATTTTACAGAGAGAAGAGGAGTTGATACAGATTATTAAATCAGAGTTGGTTCACTTTAGTTGTTCAGTGATTGCTTGTCATATGTGCCTTGACCGGGCAGGGCCAGGGTTTCAAATTGGCGACCTCAGTGTTCCAGGTCAACACTCTATCCACTGCGCCACCACAGTCCAGGCAAAAATTATTATTCACATATTACAAAGGAGAAAACCACTGCTCAAAAACATTAAATGGCTTGTCCACAGCCACACAAATATTAAATGTCTCACTGCAGCATTATTCATAATGACCAAGGTATGGAAACAACCTACGTGTCCATCAACGGAATATTATTCAGCCATGAGAAAGAAGAAGATCCTGCCACTTACCACAACATGGATGAACCTTGAGGGCATTGTGCTAAGTGAAGTAAGCCAGAGAAAGACAAATACTGTATAATATCATTTGTATGTAGAATCTAAAAAAGGCTGAACTCATAGAAACAGCAAGTAGCATAGCAGTTACCAGGGCTGAGAGGTTGGGGAGAAGCGGAGATGTCAGAGAGTGTGGTAAGGTGCCAGAGAACTGTAAAACTCAGTATTGGCAATGCCATTTTATAGAGGAAAAGTCAGGCTTTCTGTCCTGTCCTCTCTTTGGAAAATGGAGGGAAAAGGATATAGAAATCTCTTGACTTACAAGGACAACTGGGTCATTTAGTTTTAGTTCTCTGAAAGGATCAAGGTTATCTGAAGAACTTCCTTTCCCTTTCAATAAGAGACAAAATTTATTATTTTTTTTTATTTTATTTATTTATTTTTAGAGAGGAGAGACAGAGAGGGAGAGAGAGGAGAGAGAGAAGGGGGGAGGAGCAGGAAGCATCAACTCCCATATGTGCCTTGACCAGGCAAGCCCAGGGTTTCGAACTGGCGACCTCAGCATTTCCAGGTCGACGCTTTATCCACTGCGCAACCACAGGTCAGGCAAGAGACAAAATTTATATACCACCCTACACTGATTTTAGCTCTCCCTCCCTTCCTGGAATCCTGAGATTAACATGTACCTAGGCAAAGGAGGAAAGATAGACACTAAGGTTTATGAATGTATTTTGATATGTAAAATAACATCACCATTGTGTTACCTTGAAAGTTTTAACGTTTTTTTAAATCCCCTAGACAAATGTTATAATCTTGTTAATGATTGTGTCATGCTGTCATGCCGCCCCAACCTGTGTGTGGTCAAAGGGTATATAACCAGCCTCTGAGATACATTTGGGGCTGCACGATTTGGATCTGCAATGCCCCGTGTTAGTCATATGCAGCCGGCATATTTAGTAATCTCCTCCTTTAATAAAACTCCTTCAAAATTCATCTGGACTTGGTGTCTCTACGTAAACCCGCGGAAGTGAGGTACAGTACTTTACAACTTCACAACAGAATACAAACTTCCAGTTATAAGATAATTAAGTTCTGAGGAATCTAATGTATAGTGCAGTGATTAACGTTAATAATACTGTATTATAGGGGTGGTCAACCTTTTTATACCTACCGCCCACTTTTGTATCTCTGTTAGTAGGAAAATTTTCTAACCGCCCACCAGTTCCACAGTAATGGTGATTTATAAAGTAGGGAAGTAACTTTACTTTATAAAATTTATAAAGCAGAGTTATAGCAAGTTCAAGCATATAATAATAATTACTTACCAAGTACTTTATGTCGGATTTTCGCTAAGTCTGGCAGAATAAATCTTTATAAAACAATTACTATCGTTAAATCTATCATTTTATTTATACTTTGGTTGCTCCGCTACCGCCCACCATGAAAGTTGGAATGCCCACTAGTGGGCGGTAGGGACCAGGTTGACTACCACTGGGTTAGAGCATCATCCCGAAATATCAAGTTTGCAGGTTCGATCCCCAGTCAAGGCAAGTATAGGAAGTGACCCAAATAAACACACAACTAAACGGAACAACAAAGGAATGTTTTGCCCCCCCCCCCCTTTCCTCTCTCTGTCTCTCTAAAAGCAATCAATTTAAAAAATTTTTAATAAAAATATGCCCTGGCCAGGGGGCTCAGTGGATCAAGTGTCATCCCAGTACACTGAGGTCTTGAGTTCGATTCCCAGTTACGAGAGGCACATACGAGAGGCAATCAATGAGTGCACAACTAAATGGAACAATTAAGTGGAACAAGTTAATGCTTCTCTCTCTCTTCCTCCCTCCCTCTCAATTCAATGGAAAAATTAAAACAAAAAACACAAAATCCCACATGCTGGGAAATCCTTCCATTCCAAGCAAACCAGGATACTTGGTCACCCTAAAACATCTCTCTGCCTCCTTTTCTTCTGTTAAATGAGGATAATAAAATGAGTGAGTATATTGAGGTGTTTGGAACTGTGCCTGGTGAGACTGGTAAACACTGGTGAGTGTTAGTGCGGCTGAGCTAGAGCCCTATTTTTTTATTCCTTCATCGACATTATGCCATCTAAAGTTTATTTGTTAACTAAGTAAATTTTAAGTAAGTATAGTGCCTGGAGAACAGTAAATGCTCAGTAAGTCTTAGCTATGCTCATTCTTCTTCCTATTAACTATTAGCTAATATTATTTGGCCACAGCTGAGTCTAAGTCCCAAGGAACAATCAGAGCAAACAAAGGAACCATCAGAGCAAACAATTAGAACAATCCCAACTACTCAGCTACCCCACAGAATCCTAAATATCAATGCATTCAATCCTACTAATGTTTTTTCCTTCCGTCCTCAGTCATTATATGATGAAGTGTGGTAAGGTACCAAAAAGTTGCAAAATTAATATTGATATTTTAGGAAGAAAGGTCAGGCTTTCTGTCCCGTCTTTTCCTTGGGAGAGGGGAGGAAGAAGAATGTAGAAGCTTCCTTACTTACAAGGACAATGGGTCATTTAGTTTTAACTATAGAATAAAGGTTGTCTGAGGAACTTCTTTTCTCTTTCAATGGGAGAGAGAATTTACATACCACCCTACATTGATTTTGGCTCTTCCTCCCTTCCTGGAAGTCTGAGAGTAACATACCTCCAGGCAAAGGAGGGGAGACAGACACTAAAAGATTTGTAAATGTCCTTGGCTGTATTACCTTGAAAGTTTCAATGTTTTTGTGGATCCCCTAGACCAGTAGTAGTCAACCTGGTCCCTACCGCCCACTAGTGGGCATTCCAACTTTTATGGTGGGCGGTAGCAGAGCAACCAAAGTATAAATAAAAAGATAGATTTAACGATAGTAAGTTGTTTTATAAAGATTTATTCTGCCAAACTTAGCGGAAATCCAACATAAAGTACTTGGTAAGTAATTATTATTATATGCTTGAACTTGCTATAACTCTGCTTTATAAATTTTATAAAGTAATTTCCCTACTTTATAAATCACCATTACTGTGGAACTGGTGGGCAGTTAGAAAATTTTCCTACTAACAGAGATACAAAAGTGGGCGGTAGGTATAAAAAGGTTGACTACCCCTGCCCTAGACAAATGTTATAGGCTTGTTAATAATTGTGTCACTATGTCATGCTCCCCCCAACCTGTGTGTCATCAGGAGTATATAACCAGCCTCTGAAATGTATCTGGAGCACATGATTTGGGTCTGCAATGCCCCGTGTTAGTCATATGCAGCCAGCATATTTAATAAATCTCCTTTTTTAATAAAACTCCTTCAAAATTCATCTGGACTTAGCCCTGGCCGGTTTGCTCAGTGGTAGAGCATCGGCCTGGCGTGCAGGAGTCCCAGGTTCGATTCCCGGCCGGGGCACACAGGAGAAGCGCCCATCTGCTTCTCCACCCCTCCCCCTCTCCTTCCTCTCTGTCTCTCTCTTCCCCTCCAGCAGCCAAGGCTCCATTGGAGCAGAGTTGGCCCAGGCACTGAGGATGGCTCTATGGCCTCTGCCTCAGGTGCTAGAATGGCTCTAATTGCAACAGAGCGACGCCCCAGATGGGCGGAGCATCGCCCCCTGGTGGGCATGCCGGGTGGATCGCGGTCGGGCGCATGCAGGAGTCTGTCTGACTGCCTTCCTGTTTCCAACTTCACAAAAATACAAAAATACAAAAAAAAAAAATCATCTGGACTTGGTGTTTATATGTAAATCCGCGGAAGTGAAGTACGGTACTTTACAACAGAAGGTGTTAGCTAATGCTATGGTGGTAATCATTTTGCAACACATAAGTGCATCAAATCAACATGTTGTACATCTTGAACTTGCACAATGTTATGTATCAATTATAGCTCAATAAAGCTAGGGGAAAATATTAAGTGGCATTGCTGGGCTCAAAACCCAGGTCTTCTGCATCTAAAGCCAGAATTCTTTCCACCACAATCCAGTGACCACAAACCTATAAGCCTCTCAACCCTTTACAGCCACCTCACGCTCTTCCCCTGCCATCAGTGACCACCTTCACACCACCTAGCTTTCCAAGTCTTGCCACAGTTAGCGATTCTATTACAGATTCTTCCTCAACTTCCCAAGGGCCAATTTTTAAGTACAAAACACCTTTTATACCATCATGATCACCTTTGTCCTACCCCTAAATCAAGACAGAAAGAGAAAACTGCCTCATAAAGTAAGAAATGGCCCTTTGGCCCCTGAGTCTGGAACACCAAGACGGAAGTTGCCTCGCACAAGACATGTCACACTCACAGTGTATCTGGCCTTCCAGACAGGCACCTGGCAAGGGAGAATGTTGAGGTATTTCCTTGGCTGGCGGTAATCCCAGAACTGGAAGAAAGAAAGCAGGATAATTTGTGAAATAAATGCCATAAAAAAAAAGAACTATTGAAACAAGAACAGCCTTGGGAACCCATTGCATTCATTTGTTCTCTAAGGACACATTTCAATAGTGCATTGCAGTCAGCCACCAGGGTCTACGCTACTGTGACAGAGAGACAAAGAGAACCTGCCTTTCACATTTATAAACATTACAGGAGAATTTCTGGACTTTACAAGGACCACCCTTGGGGTAGATCACTGTCAGTCTGCCTATTAAACAGATTCCTAGCTGAAAGGTAAGAGTGATGTGTTTTCACCCTTTATCACTTTTACACCAATAGGGTAATTTAACCAATAACAATAGCTGAAATGTACTTCTTCATGCATTCCTGACAAATATTTAGAGCTTTAAGTTTTTTATCCCATTTAATCTTTACAAACACCACATAATGGGTGTTATTAGTATCTTTTGCAAATAAAGCGAAATTACTAAGCCATGTAACCTGCCAAAGTCATGCAGGAAAAAGGTGGCCATGTGACTATCTACATGTGTACCAAGCTACTCACTATACCAGTGGTTCTCAAAGTGTGCGCCAGGGCGCACTGGTGCACCCAAGAAGATTTCCAGGTGCACCTTATGGTATTCCAGAGAAATATGTGCCTGTTGGGGACCAGAAAACCAACAGGGTTTTTGGAGTTTAGATTTTTGGGGGACAAAGGTGTGGGGAATTGGCTGTAAGATACAGTCTGCCCAACCCCTCACCTCACTTCCTGATTAGGTTGCAAAAGGCTGTTCGGCTATGGTGCTGGATTGTTTACACTACTCCCCCCATGTTCCCCAGAAAGACTAGAGGCAAGTTTCTTCTATCCTTTGTTTGGTGTAAAGTTAAGATGATATGTATGGTGGGGGTTTTGGATTGATGATTAAATACAATCTCTTGAAGCCTTTTGGATTTTTATAAAAGAAGAATATGTGGCAATATCTAAAAAAAGCTTTGAACATTTTACTACAATTTTCAACATCCTATTTATGTGAATTAGGATTTTCTACCCTTGTTCGAAACCCTGGGCTTGTCTGGTCAAGGCACATATGGGAGTTGATGCTTCCAGCTCCTTCCCCCTTTTCTCTCTCTGTCTCTCTCTCTCCTCTCTAAAAATGAATAAATAAAATTAAAAAAAAAAAAAAAAAAAAAAAGAAGGATTTTCTACCCTTAACACAATTAAGAGTAAAAAGAGGAATTCTTCAATGTACTGATGAGGAAATGAGTTTGCCTTTCAAATATATGCCCAAACATTGAAGAAATCACTAGGATACATCAGGCTCATGTTTCTCATAAACACAAGAATGAAAAAACTGAACACATTCGCATCAGGACCTGCCGAACTTACTAAATCTTACTAAGAATGTATCTATATATATAAAAAGATAACTTGTCATTTTTTAACCCCTCTTTTTTATGAATTCTAAAAAGCATAATTCAAAAAATGTAACATAAAAATGTTTTTTAATGTCAGAATAAATTTAATTTTGTCGTATTTATTTCATTTTATTACCATAAAAGCATGCTTGGACTTTATAATTTTTTTCTTTAATATTTGACTTAATTATTATAAAATATTTCTCAGAAATTTGTATACAGTACGCTTACAATTATTTGTAGGATTTTAAATGCGCCAACTTCAAAAACTTTTAGGAACCACTACACTATACACTTACTTGCCCATGCCTACATGGAAAGTGTGGAACTTGAAATTGTAGTTACATAAAGGTGAGCCAGATACAAACTTTAGCTTAGAGATGCCTATGCTTTCAGTGGCGAGACAAACACATTCAGAGTTCAAGGACTTGTGATGAAAACTGAAAATGGCAGAGCACCAGAGGCAGGAGGACCATGACTAAAACTGAACTATCAGGGTATTAAGAAATTATTTTCAATAACAGAGAGCTACTCTGAAGAAGTTCGACATTTTCTTTTACTTATTTTATTTTATTTTTTTAGAGAGACAGAGAGGGAGAGAGAGTCAGAAGGATATAGACAGACAGACAGGAATGGAGAGAGATGAGAAGCATCAATCATCAGTTTTTCATTGCAACACCTTAGTTGTTCATTGATTGCTTTCTCATATGTGCCTTGACCACAGGCCTTCAGCAGACCGAGTAACCCCTTGCTGGAGCCAGCGACCTTGGGTCCAAGCTGGTGAGCTTTGCTCAAACCAGATGAGCCCGCGCTCAAGCTGGCGACCTTGGGGTCTCAAACCTGGGTCCTCTGCACCCTAGTCTGACGCTCTATCCACTGCACCACCGCCTGGTCAGGCAAGTTTGGCATTTTCTTTAAAAGTTCAACGCACACCTATCCAAGACCCAGCATTCCCACTCCTACACTAGTCCTAGAAAACTGAAAATTTCTATTCACAAAAAAACCTCACGTGCATGATTATAGCAGCTGTATTCAAAATCACCAAACACTGGAAACAGCCCAAAAGTCACACAACAGGTTAATAGATATCTGTGTTAATTTACAAAGACTGTCATGACAATTTACAAAATTAGTCCCTTTTTTTTTGAAGCGAGAGGAGGGGAGATAGAGGACAGACTCCCACATGCACCCTGACCAGGATTCATCTGGCAACCCGTCTGGGGCTGATTCAAAATCAACCAAGCTATTTTTTGCACCTGAGGCTGATGCACTGGGGACCAACCAAGCTATCTGGGACCAATGCTCGAACTAATCAAGCCACTGGCTGCTGGAAGGGAACAGGGAGAGAGAAGGGAGAGCGAGGGGGAGAGAAGCAGATGGTCTCTTCTTCCGTGTGCCCTGATCAGGAACTGAACCTGGGATGTCCATATGCCAGGCCAACACTCTATTTGCTCCTTTAAAAAAAAATTTATTTTGGGCCCTGGCCAGATGTCTCAGTTGGTTAGAGCATCATCCCGAAATGCAGAAGTTGCCAGTTTGACCCCCAGTCAAGGCACATATAGAAACAATCAAAGTTCTTGTCTCTGTCTCTCTTTCTAAAATCAGTAAAATAAACATAAAAAAAAGAACAAAAATATGCAAAATGCAACTTCAAAAAAATTTATTTTGGCCCTGGTTGGTGGCTCAGTGGATAGAGTGTCAGCCTAGTTTATGGACATCCTGGGTTCGATTCCCAGTCAGGGCACACAGGAGAAGCGCCTATTTGCTTCTTCCCCACCTCTCTTCCTTCTCTCTCTCTTCTCCTACAGTTAGTGGCTTAGCTGGTTTGAGTGTGGTTCCAGGTGCTGAAGATAATTTGGTTGGTCTGAGTAGAAGCCTCAGGCATTGATGTAGCTCTATTTGAGCACATCAGCCTCAGGCACTAAAAATAGCTTTGTACTTGAGCATTGGCGACAGATGGGGTTGCCAGATGGATCCTCATTGGAGCACATGAAGGAGTCTATCTCTCTATCCTCCTTCTCTCACCTAAAAAAAAATTATTTTGGGACCTGGCCAGGTGGTACAATGGATACAGTGTCATCCAGGCATGCTGAGATCACAGGATAGATCCCTGGTCAGGGCATGTATGAGAAATAACCAATGATTGTACAACTAAATGGAACAACTAAGTGAAACAACGAGTTGATGCTTCTCTCTCCCTCTCTCAAATCAATGGAAAATTAAAAAAAAATAAATGATTTTGTTTCTAGGTTTAAATATGCACATCAATTCTTGACAATTATAACATATACCTGATGGGATATACTGGAGGACCCTGAAGATCTGACAAAGTCCTCACTGTTCATAACATGTTATTAAGGCAACAAATAATGGAGTCTTATGAAATAATCACGTTATATGTGAATAAAGGTCTTCACTACATTTCTATTTGATAAAGTTGGTTGCTGTAGTAAATTAATCAGAGCCATGCCATCCTCCCATTCATGGGTGATTTCTGCTTTTCTCTTACCATTGACAAAGGGCCCCTGTTACAAGCTACATACAGATCAGAAAGAAAGTTTTCTGAAGAAATATAAGAAAGGCCACAATCGCCTGACCTGGCGGTGGCACAGTAGATAAGAGCATCAAACTGGGATGTGGAAGACCCAGGTTTGAGGATCCTGAGGTCGCCAGTTTGAGCGTGGGCTCATCTGGTTTGAGCAAAGCTCACCAGCTTGGACCCAAGGTCGCTGGCTTGAGCAAGGGGTTACTCAGTCTGCTAAAGGCCCACGGTCAAGGCACATATGAGAAAACAATCAATGAACTAAAATGTCGCAATGAAAAACTGATGATTGATGCTTCTCATCTCTCTTTGTTCATGCCTGTCTGTCCCTCTCTCTCTCTGTTAAAAAAAAAAAAAAAAGGCCTCAATCAAGTAAGAAACAGCTCCTTGAACAGCCTCAGGGGTACAGGATTCTCAATAAGGCTGACCTTGACCTATGGGCAGACATACATCTGTCAGAATGTACCAAGGGACTGTCTGGATTTCCAGGACTCTTAGTCTAGAAGAAGGCAATTTGGTGAAACAGACTGCTTAAAACAAGATCAGGAAGAAAACAATTACCTAAAATGATCTAAACTAATTTCATTGTGGTTAATGTTCTATTTTTAATGGCCGTATAAGAAAAATCCTATTCTTTCTTTTTGATTCAGCTCTAACCCTCAATTCAACAGTTTTACAGTTTAACAATTTACAACTAAAGTGAAACATTCAGTAATATCTTGTTCAACCTGACCCCATCAAATTCAAAAACTAAAAAATATAATAAAAATGATTACTACAAATTATAAGCGAATAAGCTGTCAGGCAAACGTGAGAAAATAATTATGTAAGGAGAGAAAATGACATATTCATCCTTGTCTACAAATTACTAAAAACAATGGTTGAATATTATGCAACATGCCTCTAAATCACTTTACTTTCTACAATTTTGTTATTTATAAGTAACATTGGATAAAATCTGTCCTCCTTCTTACCAGGATATAGTATAATAAATAAAGTACCATGGGCCCTGGCCGGTTGGCTCAGCGGTAGAGCGTCAGCCTAGCGTGCGGAGGACCCGGGTTCGATTCCCGGCCAGGGCACACAGGAGAAGCGCCCATTTGCTTCTCCACCCCTCCGCCGCGCCTTCCTCTCTGTCTCTCTCTTCCCCTCCCGCAGCCAAGGCTCCATTGGAGCAAAGATGGCCCGGCCGCTGGGGATGGCTCTGTGGCCTCTGCCCCAGGCGCTAGAGTGGCTCTGGTCGCAACATGGCGACGCCCAGGATGGGCAGAGCATCGCCCCCTGGTGGGCAGAGCCTCGCCCCTGGTGGGCGTGCCAGGTGGATCCCGGTCGGGCGCATGCGGGAGTCTGTCTGACTGTCTCTCCCTGTTTCCAGCTTCAGAAAAATGCAAAAAAAAAAAAAAAAAAGAAAGAAAAAAAAAAAATAAATAAAAAAATAAAGTACCATGCCAAAAATCTCATCTAATTCATAAGCTACACCTACCAGTAAGGAACAAGAATTGTGTTTCATACGTGAAACTTGCCTGTTACCTGCTTTACTACCTATGGAATCCCAGCCTCACAAGTAGTAAAGGTGTCAATGATCACTGGCAAACCTGGGGACCTCAAAGAAAGAGGCAGAGGTCAATTGGTTGACTGCTGGTTCCTGAACTTGGAAAATAAGCTGATAAAGGAGAGGTACAGGAATAAAAATCCAAACCAAAAACAAACAAACAAAAAAACAAAAAAAAACCCCCACTTCTGGCACATAAAGTAAACTACAAGCCAAGATTTACAAATCTCAAGACAGAAGTTACCTTTTAGTGTATGATTCTAGTTTTTCTAACCATACAAAAAGACGTACATACCTATGTAAGTAAAACAAAGCATTAAATTAATAATGCTGAATCACAAAATTTCTAAGCAAATTATCCGTGGTCAGATCTCTGTCCTTCCGGCCACAGACCTGACCACAAGAAGGAACTGTAGGACGAGCTGACTGTGCCCTGCATCCTTTCCAATAAAGGGGCACAACACATCCCACAGGAGGAGAAGAAAAACAAACAAGAAACACTACACTCTGAGACAAACCAAAAATAATAGTGTCACTGAAACACAAAATCTTTGAGCATTTCCTGTAAGCTAGAGAATATCTAATAAACCAACTCTATTCCTGACTTCTGTGAAGCTGACATCTGAAAATGTCTTAATCTGGCAGACGTCCTAATCATTTGAGAAAATTGTTGTTTTCTACTCCAGATAGACTAATTGTAAACTTAGTAACCTTAACAATTCTATGGGTTTCTCTCCTTTACTTATAGAGCTGTTGTGTTTCTTCCTTGCTGAGCCAATACTTCTGAAATCTGATTTACGGACTTCTTTTCCTTTTTTTTTTTTTTTTTTTGTATTTCTCTGAAGCCGGAAACGGGGAGAGACAGTCAGACAGACTCCCGCGTGCGCCCGACCGGGATCCACCCGGCACGCCCACCAGGGGGCGACGCTCTGCCCACCAGGGGGCGATGCTCTGCCCCTCCAGGGCATCGCTCTGTCGCGACCAGAGCCACTCTAGCGCCTGGGGCAGAGGCCAAGGAGCCATCCCCAGCGCCCGGGCCATCTTTGCTCCAATGGAGCCTCGGCTGCAGGAGGGGAAGAGAGAGACGGAGGGGAAGAGAGACAGAGAGGAAGGAGAGGGGGAGGGGTGGAGAAGCAGATGGGCGCTTCTCCTGTGTGCCCTGGCTGGGAATTGAACCCAGGACTTCTGCACGCCAGGCCGACGCTCTACCACTGAGCCAACCGGCCAGGGCCAACTTCTTTTCCTTTCTAAATGCTTTTGTTTCTGACTTCCTTTCACAAGGCAAAAGGAACAAAGTCCAGGAACCATATCAGATGTATATCTGATCTACTACATCCCTCCTGCTGGTTTACATAACCAGGCTTACTTGTTCAGCTCCCCAAGAAGCATATGCAACTCTGAAACACACACACTATGAGAACACACTATAGCTTTCCTTCAAAAGAGAACGCCTCCTCCCAAACACAGACTGATGCTCCCATACACAGCTCCCGACTTCCCCATCAGGGCACCACTCACCTTGACAGAATTGTCTTGACTGGAGGTAGCAAGAATGTGCTCGCTGTCTGGGTGCCAGTCCAGGCCATGGATTTTGGAGAGGTGGGCTGCTAGATACTCCACTGCTATACTGGGTTTCTGCAAAGAATCAGCACTGAGTGTTGGCAGTTAAGAAAAAACTCATTAAGTGTCTACCAGGAGACAGTCTGCTGGGTGCTGAGTGGGGACACAAAAATACTACAGATATTGTCTCTATTTTTAAGAAACCACTGTTTTGCTTACAACAAACAACACTTGCCCAACTCTCCTTCACACATGCTCTGTATATGGCCTGGGAGCCTAATTCTTTTCTGCTCAGATATGAAATTGTAGGTGCTTTTCCCCATTAGTATTACAGTCTGCAATTCTTGCTCCCCTTCTTCACAATCACCCAATAGGACCTGTAATGTCCAAACAGATCCAACCTCAATCCTGAGGCTAAAACTATCAATCTTAATGTGACAAGACCCCGAAAGAGAATGAACACACATCTCAAAAGAAAATAATACACAATTAATAAACATATACAAAATGAACTCAAAAGGAAAACTCAAAAAAATACATTAAAAGATTTTTAAGCTATTAAATTAGAAGACATCTGTAAATAATACTCAATGCAGTGAGCCTGTATTTATCACTGCTATTGTACCTACAAAATATCACAGCCTTTTTAGAAAAAAACTTGACAATTGTTATCAAGGGACTTAAAATTTTCCTTTCTTAAGGGGATATTCCAAATTCACAAAACCTTTACATACAAAAGATGTTCAAACAATACAAACAGTAAGTGGGGAATAATTTAAAACTTTTTTTTTCCCCCAAAGTTAGAAGCGGGGAGGCAGTCATACTCCTGCATGTGTCCGACCGGGATCTACCAGGCATGCCCACCAGGGGGCGATGGTCTGCCCATCTGGGGCATTGCTCCGCTCCAATAGGAGCCATTCTAGCACCTGAGGCGGAGGCCATGGAGCCATTCGTCCTCAACACCAGGGCCAACTTTGCTCCAATGGAGCCTTGGTTGCAGGAGGGGAAGAGAGAGATAGAGAAGAAGGAGAGGGGAAAGGGTGGAGAAGCAGATGGGTGCTTCTCCTGCGTGCCCTGACCAGAAATCGAATCCGGGACTTCCACACACCTGGCTCTACCGCTGAGCCAACTGGCCAGGGCCAGTTTTAAATTTTAAATAAATTATAGTACAGCTATCTGATACAATATGATGCAGCCATTAAAATTTATACTTAGAGATTATAATATGAGAAAAATGCATCTTGTAATGTCAAATAAAAAAGTATTTGTAACGATGTATATTAAATGATAAACCACAGTAAAAAAAAAAGCAGAAGAAAGTAAAATACAAAATGTTACTTAGCATTTGTTAACTATGAATTTTATTTCCCCTTTAATATTTGCTACAAAAAGCATGTATCACTTCCATAATTAGCATTAGTCTATGAGGTTACAAGTGCAGTCTCCAGAACCAGCCTCCTTAAGTGAAAATCCTGGCAACAAACTGTGCCTCAGTTTACTCATCTGTAGAATAGAGATAAAAATAGTACCTACTTTAAAGACTGGTTATAAAGAGAAATAGATCAATTCACACAAAGTTCTCAGAACAATGCCTGCACATAGTAAATGCTTAGTAAACATTAGTATCAGTCACACATGAGCCTGAATAAAACCCAGTGTTACCGCTGATATTGTACTGTTTCAAGTCTATGAGGCTTGCTGCCTCCAGTGTTGGTTTTTTTTGTTTTTGTTTTTGTATTTTTCTGAAGTTGGAAACAGGGAGGCAGTCAGACAGACTCCCACATACGCCCGACCGGGATCCACCCAGCATACCCACCAGGGGGCAATGCTCTGCCCATCTGGGGCGTTGCTCTGTTGTGGCCAGAGCCATTCTAGCGCCTGAGGCAGAGGCCATAGAGCCATCCTCAGCGCCTGGGCCAACCTTGCTCCAGTGGAGCCTTGGCTGCGGGAGGGGAAGAAAGAGATAGAGAGGAAGGAGAGGGGGAGGGGTAGAGAAGCAGATGGGCGCTTCTCCTGTGTGCCCTGGCCGGGAATCGAACCCGGGACTCCTGCATGCCAGGCCAATGCTCTACCACTGAGCCAACCAGCCAGGGCCTCCAGTGTTGTTTTGACACTACAAAGTGCCACAGAAGTAAAACCAAAGAGTTTTACAATCTGTCTGAGTAGAGGTCCTAAAGTATTAACAGCAAAAAATAAAGTTAAAACCCTTTAAACAAAATAGATAAAAGGCTTGCTGAGGGAAGTCAGGGTTATTAGTGGACCAACCAGAAGACCAGGAAGGAACAGTTTGGTAGTATGTACAAGAGAAGGAACACAGGTATTGTTTTGGAAAACAGGTACTGACAGAGTTCCTGGGGAAATGTCAAATTGTTTATTTTGCCTATGGCTCTGAAAATCGTCTATAACAAATAATTCTGCACTACAATTAACCACACATATTAATTTAAACCACTTACTATACTTAAATGCTGTGCTAGTGACAAGAGTAACAAAATCAATCACCAATTTAAGAAATAAAGTGGCCTGAAGAATGGCTATTACCAGACTGGATTAAAGAGACAAAAACTAGCACAGGGAAGATGCGCCTGTCCAACCTCTGCTTCTAAAATTACCTGCACACCTAACAGGAACCTAAGGCAGAAAGCTTCAGCCAGCCCACCGCTTCCCCAGCAGGTGCTGGCACCCAGTCCAGCAGACCCCAATGCTGTTTCACTTCCCTCTCCACTCCACAACTGTAAGACCCTATTCCCTGCTAGGAGTGGGAGGGAGCTGGGCAGCCAGAAGCAAAACTGAGACTTTCCAGTCAACACTCCAGTTGGGACAGCCCTGGTTAAGTTTCAGGAAAACTCAAAGTAGATGCTTCCCACACAGGCAGAGGGTTTTCAGCCTCAGGTTTCAAAGAGCAGGAAGCGGGACTCAGAACCCAGATCTTACAGAACCCAACTGCTCTATGCATTATTACCCAGTCGTCTGGCAGTTAGATGAGGAGGAGGCCCTTTTCCTGTGCCATTACTGTCACTGATGACAACATACCAAACGTCCAACATACTTTCCATTACAGCCGCAGTCTAGAACCTCGCACCTTTCATGCCTGTCAGTTACACGAGCTGCTGTGGAGAGAATACATGGTCTGGAGGCTCTTTAGAAGCTGATGGGACAGCTAGGCTCCTAAGGGAAGATTCGTGCAACTGAGTACCCCACACCTCAGTGATTTTTACCCGAGGTATTCAGGGTGGTCTATGTCCTCCTAGGGCAACTAACTAGTTTTCACTTTGCAATCTGGGGCAGCTGACCATCCTAGAATAGTGTCTGGTCCCCTAGGCTTGACCTCCTCAATGATACACTCACTATTATTATCCTCTCTACTTTGAAGGTAAGGAAAAGGAAGCTTAGACAAGTTTAGTGGCTCACCCGATATCATACTTAGGAGGCTGCAAAATGGGTCTTTAACTTTGGTCTGGCCAAGTTCACTTTCTCAATCCCTGATCATAATGCCTCACATCCCTAGCTTCCTTCAACACCAGTTTGATCAGGAAGCAAATGTCATCTGGTACTGTGATCCTCAAAGGGCAACTGACCATTCTCTCTGCACAGGGCACCCTGGACTCCCAAGAAGCCCTGCTGCTCACAATATCCTCTTCATACCCTCTGAGAGGGATTAAAGGACGGCCAGGGGGAAGAGAAATTACTCACCCGTTTGTCCCATATCCGTACATCCCCGTCGTGACTGGTGGCAAGGCAATTAGCATTTTTTTTATTCCATTTGACCTGAGAGGCACCCGCTGCAAAGAAAAATCAACACCTTCAGAACCAGAGGGCAGCACATTCAGGGGAGCTGGATAATGAGTTCTGGTTGAAATAAGCACAGAACTCTTCAAGTTTCTACAACTGCACCAACTATACCAGAAAGAGAAAATAAAACCAAAGAAAAAAATAAATGAATTAAAGAACATATGGAACAGGATCAGAGTCACCTAATTGAGAAAATAACTTCACTTGGAAAAAAAATATGTTACCTCTGAGCAGCATCAGCAGGAAAAAGTACTTTCTTTCTTTCTATTTTTTTTTTTAAGCTGAGAGGAGGGGAGACAGTAAGACAGACTCTGGTGCCCCAACTGGGATCCACTTGGCAACCTTGTCTGGGGCCAATGCTTGAGTACCAAGCTATTTTTAGCACCTGAGGCCAATGTGCTCCCATGGAGCTATCTTTAGCATGTGGGGCCATGCTCAAACCAATCAAGCCACTGACTGTGGGAGGGGAACAGGGTAAGAGAGGGAAGGGGTGAGAAGTTGATGGTTGTTTCTCCTGCGTGCCCTGACCAGGAATTGAACCCAGGATGTCCATATGCCAGGCCGACGTTCTATCCACTGAGCCACTGGCCAGGGCCAGAAAACACAGTTTGTAAGAGAACAGAAGTTGAACATGGCTCTGTTGGCTGCTAATTGATTCATCTCACAACCTGGCTCTTCATCATCTCCAATGACCACGTCTGCACTCCCAACCAGAAGAGCCTCGGCTCAATGCCTACTAACTTCTCCATCTTTTTTGTTGTTGTTGAGGGATAGTCTTGAAAACCAAAGCCTGCAGCTGAAGCTCTGATGAAAAATAAGCCTTAGGATTGCCCAATTCTGCCCTCAGAGGGTATGTGCACCCCCTCCGCCTCCCCAATAGTGGTTAGACATGGCCACTGGCCCTGCATTGAGTCAGGGAAAGGGAACATTCAGGCAATGTGCAGACTCAGGCCTTTCCCACTCTGCAAATACAAAGAACAACAATGACTAAAGAGCTACTACTTAAGGGGCACATTGTAAGATAGCAGAAAAGGCTGAGAGATGGGGAAACTATAACATAATATAGCTCTTACAGCTGACTCTTTAAAATAATCGAGTTAAGTTAAATGAGAACTAAATGATCCTCCCTCTCATCTCTTCTTGTTCTTGCTCAGCTAACACATGTTATTTCTGCTTTGAAATCTCTCCCTTTCGGTGGGTATTTATGGTTGCGGACACCATAGTAGTTCCAGGGCTTTGGAGAGCAACCTGATCCAAGAAGTCTGAACAGCACAATAGAGAAAGCAAGGACTCAGAATCTAACAGGAAACAGAGGGAAGGCCCAGGACTTATCCCTGCTTGGTTTTGGTTGAGGGTATTTGTTTGTTTTACTTTTTCCCTTGAGATACAGGGAATCTTAAGTCATTTAAAAAGAAGTGGTGGAGACCCCTGAAAATGAAGAAAGGGAGTGTATTACTTAGTAGATCCAGTTTTGGGGGGTTTTCTGTTTTTTGCAAGAAGGCATATCAGCTAGAGAATGAGCAAGAAGAGCCTGCTCCATCTCCTCATGACAGTTACTTGAAAAGTTTCAAGAAAATACTTTTCCCAGTGGGAGATCCTTCAGACCAAAAAGCCTCCCAGAGATTCTGGGAACACTGTAATTCCATCTGCTCTCCTAGGATTGTGACACCAGAATCAAACAGAGGTCCCAGACTATAAGAGTTCCCAGACACAGAGAACACTCTGGAGCACACATGAACGTGTTCTCACTGAACCTCTCTCTACCCCGAAGGCATGACCAGTGTGTTCCCAGAGCTGGAGACCACAGCCGTGGGAGCGGCAGCATCCAGGACTGGGCCACTCGGACAGTGGTGGATGGGGCAGCTAATAAAGGGCTATAAGCTCTCAAGTGCCTCTTTTTTCCCAGAGCAGCTTTGCCGCCACTGAGAAACTCGCTTAGGTACAAAAATGAAAGAAGTCTCCTACTTCTATTTTTTAGAAGGACCTATAACAAAACAAAGCAATTTGAACAATAAGCCTGAAAAAAAAAGGAACTGTCTTTACTGTCTTTGTTTTTAGGGTCCTCTATAACCAATCTAACTTAGAAACCTGTTAAGTAAAAATTATACAGTCAGAGGAAAGTGAGTGAGGCATTTACAGACCATTTATATTTCTGCTCAGTTAGTCCTCTGCAACCATGTCTGTGACCCTTCTGTGTCTGAGACCGCGAGTGCCAAAAAGGGGGGTGGGGGCACCAGATAAACAGAATTGTTAAGCCCTTAGCACAGAGGCACTGGTGCTTGACTCCTAAATCCATGTAACAAACATTTACGGAGCATCCCTCTGGTCATGCTGACCGTGGTCCATAGCACTGAAGCAGAGATGTTGTCCCTAACCTCATTCAGTCTTTAGATGATGAGTGTCGGGGCACAGAAGGAAAGAGAAGAATCAGGTAATCTTTTCTGGAACAAATATCAAATGGGAATTCAAATGTAATAGGAAGATACAAAGAAGCAAGCAGGATTTAAGAGACAGATAATACATGTTTTTATCAAGGATGCCAAGATATAACACTGATGATCGGCCTTCATCCCTGTAAGATAAATCAGTTCTACACCCAAGTTTGACTCTCTGGAACTAGTGGGAACACTCCATTAAGAGCCTTAGTGCAGAATCCCAAGTATAATCCATTCCAATAGAGCGATGAGAACAGGAAGATCAGCCCTCGCCAGGTAGCTCAGTTGATTAGAACTTCCTCCTGATACACCAAGGATGCAAGTTTGATCCCCGGTCAGGGCACATACAAGAATCAGGGCACATACAGGAACAGATGCTCCTGTCTTTCTCCTGCTCTCTCCTTCTCCTCTCTAAATTCAGCAAAATAAACATTAAAAATAAGTAAAGAAAACAGGTAGATCAGAAAGTAATTTCAAAGACTCAGTGCATCCATATTAAGTAACACCTTGAGAACACAATCAGCATCATCTACATCAGGCATCCCCAAACTGCGGCCCCCTGAGGCCATTTATCCGGCCCCCACCACACTTCCGGAAAGGGCACCTCTTTCATTGGTGGTCAGTAAGAGGAGCACTGTATGTGGCGGCCCTCCAACAGTCTGAGGGACAGTGAACTGGCCCCCTATGTAAAACGTTTGGGGACCTCTGATCTAGATTGTGGGGAAACCACAGGACAAATAAGCTGGTTTCTTCAATAAATAAATTGCAGAAAAAGAAAAAACAAAACAAAAAAGGAGAGTGAAAAGAACCCCACTGATTAAAAAAAATGAGAAATATATCAACCACTTCCAAGTGTGGACTGCATTTGGGATTTGATTCAAATAATTGTTTAAAGAGAGAGAGATATTGTGGAAATTTGAATACTGTTTAAATGTATTACGATAATAAAGAGCTACTGATAATATTTTTAGGTGTGTTAATAGTACTATAATTATGTTTTTTTAAAGGATTCTTCTCTTGTAAAAAAACTACTTACTGAAATATTTGTTGATGAAATGACGGAATACCTGAAATTTGCTGCAAAATAATGACAAAGAGGATGAGGGGCAGTGGGGGACAGTGGGTAGAGAGAGATGAAATAAGATTGGCAGCATGTTGACGACTGTTGATGCTGGATGATGAACACAAGGAACTTCAATTTCTTCTATTTTTATTTACATTTGAAATTTTCCACAAAGAGTTTAAAACAAATTCATTTGGTTCTTGTCCTTGCATTCTGAAATAAGTTCCTGACCACAATTCAACAGTACTGACTCTAAGAGCAGCCTGAAGCAAGCCCTTCGCAATGCGGGACTGACCATTCCACCCAGCCGTGACGGAACAGGGGGCATGGGGCAGCTGGTGTGAGGGAAAGAATGGAAGGAACAGAACAACGAAAGGCCAGGGGAGGATACACTCACCTACAGCAGACAGTGCAATGGTAGGTTTCCTTGTGTCTCTGAAATATAAAAGTCAGAAATCAAATTCCCAATTCGTATGCCACCATCCACCTGGTGCTTTTCACCCTCTGCATGCATTTCTTCATTTTCCTTTCAGTAGGTACTTGGAGTCATTTAGGAATGTGGGGGCCTTAAAAATAGTGTAAAGAGCCTGACCAGGCGGTGGCGCAGTGGATGGAGCGTTGGACTGGGATGCAGAGGACCCAGGTTCGAGACCCCAAGGTCGCTAGCTTGAGCGCGGGCTCATCTGGTTTGAGCAAAAGCTCACCAGCTTGGACCCAAGGTCACTGGCTCAAGCAAGGGGTTACTCGGTCTGCTGAAGGCCTGCGGTCAAGGGACATGTGAGAAAGCAGTCAATGAACAACTAAGGTGTTGCAATAAAAAACTGATGATTGATGCTTCTCATCTCTCTCCGTTCCTGTCTGTCTGTCTCTATCTATCCCTCTCTCTGACTCTCTCTCTGTCTCTGTAACAAATAAAAAATAAATAAAATAAATTTAAAAAAAAAAAAGTGTAAAGAGAAGCTTGTTTCCCTCTGGGTAGATGAACTTTGTAAGTCACATCAATCGAGGCTGAGTCTGAATTGCAAATCATACAGCTGTATCCACAGATAATGAATTAAATGATTCAGCATGGCCTCAGCCCATGTAGAGCAGAAAAAGACAAAAGAAAGCCCTGGCCGGTTGGCTCAGCAGTAGAGTGTCGGCCTGGCGTGCAGGGGACCCGGGTTCGATTCCCGGCCAGGGCACACAGGAGAAGCGCCCATCTGCTTCTCCACCCCCACCCCCTCCTTCCTCTCTGTCTCTCTCTTCCCCTCCCGCAGCCAAGGCTCCATTGGAGCAAAGATGGCCTGGGCGCTGAGGATGGCTCTATGGCCTCCGCCTAAGGCACTAGAATGGCTCCGGTTGCAACGGAGCAACACCCCAGATGGGCAGAGCATCGCCCCCTGGTGGGCATGCCAGGTGGATCCCAGTTGGGCACATATAGGAAGGAGTCTGTCTGGTTGCCTCTCTGCTTCTAACTTCAGAAAAATACAGGGGAAAAAAAAAACCTACTCTGCACATTCACAATAGACAAGAGATAGAAACAACCCGTGTCCACAGCCTAATTAGTGGACTTAAAAAAATGTGTTCTCTACGTACAATGAAATATTATTAAGCCTTAAAAAGAAAAAAAATGCACCTGACCAAATGGTGGCGCAGTGGATAGAGCGTCGAACTGGGATGCTGAGGACCCAGGTTCGAGACCCCGAGGTCGCGAGCTTGAGCGCGGGTTCATCTGGTTTGAGCAAAGCTCACCAGCTTGGACCCAAGGTCGCTGGCTCCAGCAAGGGGTTACTCAGTCTGCTGAAGGCCCGCGGTCAAGGCACATATGAGAAAGCAATCAATGAACTAAGGTGTCGCAATGCGCAACAAAAAACTAATGAGGCCCTGGCCGGTTGGCTCAGTGGTAGAGCATTGGCCTGGCGTGAAGTCCCAGGTTCGATTCCCAGCCAGGGCACACAGGAGAAGCACCCATCTGCTTCTCCACCCCTCCCCCTCTCCTTCCTCTCTGTCTCTCTCTTCCCCTCCCGCAGCCGAGGCTCCATTGGAGCAAAGATGGCCCGGGTGCTGGGGATGGCTCCTCGGCCTCTGCCCCAGGCACTGGAGTGGCTCTGATCGCAACAGAGCGACGCCCCAGAGGGGCAGAGCATCACCCCCTGGTGGGCATGCTGGGTGGATCCCGGTCAGGCACATGCGGGAGTCTGTCTGTCTCTCCCCGTTTCCAGCTTCAGAAAAATACAAAAAAAAAAAAAAAACAACTAATGATTGATGCTTCTCATCTCTCCGTTCCTGTCTGTCTGTCCCTGTCTATCCCTCTGTCTGACTCTGTCTCTGTTAAAAAAAAAAAAAAGAAAGAAAATCCTGTCACATGCTGCAACATGGATGAACTCTGCAGATATTACACTGTCAAATAAGTTATCAAAAGAGGACAAATAGTGTGTGATTCCACTTACATGAGGTCCCTAGAGTAGTCAAATTCATAGAGACAGAAAGTGGAGTGGTGGTTGCCAGGGGCTGAGGGGAGGGAGAAATGGGAAGTTGTTGAATGAGTACAAAGTTTTAGCTTTGCACAACAAAAAAGTTCTGGAGATCTATTGCACAACAATGTAAATGTACTTAACACTATTGATTGTATACTCAAAAATGGTGCCCTGGCCGGTTGACTCAGCGGTAGAGCGTTGGCCTGGAGTGTGGAAGTCCTGAGTTCGATTCCCAGTCAGGGCACACAGGAGAAGCACCCATCTACTTCTCCACCCCTCCCCCTCTCCTTCCTCTCTGTCTCTCTCTTCCCCTCCTGAAGTCAAGGCTCAACTGGAGCAAAGTTGGACCAGGTGCTGGGGATGGCTCCATGGCCTCTGCAGCAGGGGCTAGCATGGCTCCGGCCACAACAGAGCAACGCCCCAGATGGGCAGAGCATCGCCCCCTGGTGGGCATGCCGGAGTCTGTCTGACTGCCTCCCCACTTCTAACTTCGGAAAAATACAAAAAAAGAAAAAACTGGTGAAGATGGTAAATTTAATGTTTTGTTTTATAATCATAATTAAAAAAAAAAGAAGATAAAACTACTTCTGGATACAACAGGGAATCTCTTGGAGAGGTAAACAACAGATCATGTAGCTATTATGCCTTTTAATCTTTCTTACTTGATATCCCAAATGTAGATGTAGGTGTCCACAGAGCTGGTAACTAGGAGATCTGGTTCAAACACCGCCCAGTCCAAGTCACTGGGAACAGAGAAATAAATAGAACAATGCAGGGACAAAATTTTAGGGTCTGGTTCCAAAGCAATAACAGATTTAGTCTCTAATGGCTTCAAAAAGTCACTGTTAATGGACCTCTTCACAGTTTAGTCTGGGAGTCTCCAAAGTTTTGGGGAATGAACAATACTTAACTGAGCTCTGAAAGAAACTGTCACTTCCAGTTATATTTCACTTACTCCCAAAAAAGAAATGCAGTATTTCAACTTAAAATACACACACGTGTGTGCACACACATGCACATGAAGGCACAAACACTAAAGATAAAACAAAGGAAAAATTTTGACTTTTCATGTTCTAAATCAGACTCACCCACAGGTATGCTGAGTGAACCTAACATCTCTTAAAGAAGTGGCAAACTAACTGCCATGTTGCCACACAGCTTTCAAGGAGGACAAGCAGGCCTCTGGTCCCCCTACTCGTGTCCTTACTCCCAGAAAGGCAGTGACCACATGAACAGTGAGCGCAGGCTGGGGGCCAGCCTTTCCCATCACGTCCCAGGTCACTTCACCGCTCCTGCACTCCCTGCTGCTACTTCCCAGAACAAGTTTTCCCCAGCCAGAAACAGGGACCCAGGGGAAGGGTGGATCAAGGAACACTCCAGAAGCCAACTGGAAAGTCCTGAGTCAAAGGCAACTGTGTATCTGCATAATGGACGGTGATGCAGGCGCTCCACGCGGCGACTCACAGTTGCCACAGGAAGAGCAAAAGGCTGCTCCCCGATGTCTCTACTTCCGGGCACCGCCGACTGTGCCTGAGGGATTCCGTTGGCACTTCTCCCTTCCACAGCAAAGATCAGCTCTAATCCTTACTCTGTACCTGTCTAAGTATTTTCTGGGATCGGGGTTAATACTACATGGATGATGGTTCATAAATACCTATTGTTCTTTGCTGTGAAAGCCATCATCTCAGTATAAGCTGACAAACTAACAGCCACCCAGGACTAGCACAACACCGAGAGTCAAGCTGTGGGAGGAGGTAGGTGTTTTCATTTCACTTCCCAAAGGACCATGGCAAGGAGAGTTAGTCCAGGGAGCCGTGCAGGGCTGGTACCTACCTGATCACACGAGTATGGCCTTGTAAGGTTGTGCCAACTTCCCCACTGCCATCTTTCCACTTATACAGGTCGACCCGTTGATTACTCTGAAAAGAAACAAAGGAAAGAAGGCAGCAGGTAGTACATCAGAATATATGCTCTCACCCCAATCTGCTTAAGGCTAGAAAGGGAAGCCATGCAGAAAACAACTTGTATGGCAAAGATCTCACAGGTTGAGCATGTGAGTGATAGGTAACGGGATGTCCTCAGACCACCGGAGGAACCTCCTCCCCATCCGACAGTCCCACACCCAGCTCTCTCCAGCTGCTGTCACACCACACTTTTTAGCGTACTCTTCCCATTACCAAGTGCCTGGAGTCTATTTACCATACCTTAAAACACAGATGCACAGGAAAGAAAACAGAAATACCACCCAAAGGGTGTCCTAGAGGCAAAATTACACAACATTCCTTAAAATAGGCCTATGACAAATTTCTTAGACTTAAACAGAAGGCCATAGAGAAAATGGGCCAGAAGAAACAAAGGCTACAATAGGAAAAAAAGAAGAAAAAAAGGCTACAATAGGAAAAAAAGAAGAAACAAAGGCTACAATAGGAAAAAAAGAAGAAAAAACGGCTTAGACAAAACTATATTTCACTTAAACAAAGGTTCCTTAACTATCATGAGTTTATGAAACACACTGAAAATAAATAAAGGTTGGTAACAGGCTGTTTAATAATTCCTGAACTTATATACATACGACTGATTTTCATTTTCATTCAGTCAGATACATATATAACATTTTGAGATTCTTATCCTGAAATGCCTGATTCCAATTTTAAATCAGTAAGATTCCTGTGAAAAGATTAGAATTCAAAATAGCTTCCAATAGGACAAGGTGTGAAAAGAAATTCCCTTCATTTTATAATATTCCCCACCATTTCCAAAAGGTCTGCTAGTGCCAGTCTATGAACTAGGCACCTTAACAAGCCTGTCCCCTGCTCTTCACCACTGCACTGCACACTGGGTGTTATCACCCATGTCTCACATAGGAGAGACACCTGAAACTCAATCAACTGAGGCTCAAACAGAAAAAAAACCAATAAATTGAACTTCATTAAAATTAAAACTTTTATGTTATCAAAGGACATTACCAAAAAAGTTAAAAGACAATCTGTAGAACTAGTGAAAATATTTGTAAACCATACATCTGATGAGAGTCTAGACCAGGGGTCTCAAACGGGCCGCACGCGGCCCGCCGAACAATTTTGTGCAGCCCGCAGACTAATCCACAAAGTTCAAAATATTTTGGATAAAATTAAGTAAGCCTAGGGGCCTACTTGCATTTTTCATTTCTCTAGCATCCTAGCTAGATATTAGCTTAGTTAACAGCAGTTGTGATGCGAACTACAGTTTCTGGTCGTTTTGTGACACTGAGTAAACTGCATGTACGATCGTGCTTGTTGTACTGATTTTTTTTTTGTTTTCAACTGCAGTGAGAAAAGTGTTGCGTAACAGTTGCCTTTTGTAGACCTAGTGCGGCCCGCCTAATGGCTGTGATCTTGCTCTGCGGCCCACATGCTGAGTTGAGTTTGAGACCCCTGGTCTAGACTAAAGCATATAAAGACGTTTTGCAACTCAAAGCCTGACCTGTGGTGACGCAGTGGATAAAGTGTTGACCTGGAATAAGACACAAATGCGAAGCAACTACTACAAGTTGATGCTTCCCACTCCTCGCCCCCCTTTCTCTCTCTCTTTCTCCTCTCTCAAAAATCAATAAATAAAATATTTAAAAATATATTTTAAAAAAAGAAGTATTATATAACTCAAAGCAAAAAGACAAACAACCCAATGTAAAAATGGACACAGAATTGGAAGAGACATTAAAAAAAAGAAAAAGACACAGAAATGGCCAACAGGGGCATAAAAAGATGCTCAACATCATTAGTCATTAGGAAAACGCAAAAAAAAAAAATTTCACAGTGAGATACCACTTTATACCCACTGGGATGGCTATAATTTAAAATAACTATTTTTTTTTTTTTTTTTTTTTACAAAGACAGAGACAGAGTCAGAGAGAGGAATAAGTAGGGACAGACAAACAGGAACAGAGAGAGACAAGAAGCATCAATCATCAGTTTTTCGTTGCGACACCTTAGTTGTTCACTGATTGCTTTCTCATATGTGCCCTGACCATGGGCCTTCAGCAGACCGAGTAATCCCTTGCTCAAGCCAGCGACCCTGGGTCCAAGCTGGTGAGCTTTGCTCAAACCAGATGAGCCCGTGCTCAAGCTGGTGACCTCGGTGTCTCAAACCTGGGTCATCTGCATCCCAATACGACACTCTATCCACTGCGCCACTGCCTGGTCAGGCTAAAATAACTTTTAAAGTAGAACAGGAAATAAATTTTGATGACAGTGTAGAGAAAATGGAACCCTTGTGCAATGCTAGTGGGACTGCAGAATAGTTCAGCCACTGTAGAAAAGTTTCAAAGGTCTTCAAAAGTTAAACACAGCCTGACCTGTGGTGACGCAGTGGATAAAGTGTCAACCTGGAAACGCTGAGGTTGCTGGTTCAAAACCCTGGGCTTGCCTGGTCAAGGCACATATGGGAGTTGATGCTTTCTGCTCCTCCCCCCTTCTCTCTCTCTCTCTCTCTCTCTCTCTCTCTCCCCTCTCTATAATGAATAAATAAAATCTTTATAAAAAAAAATTAAAAAAAAAAAAGTTAAACACAGACTATTATAAGACCCTGCGAGCCCACTCCTAGGTATATGCCAAAAGAACTGAAAACATGTACTCAAAAAAAGTACAGGTAGATCGATCCTTTTGTGATTCATAAGCATGATAACTGGGTGTTCATGCTCTTATGTGACATGTGCCTCCCTCAAACTTTGTTACGACATCAACACATTACCCGTTTGATGTGACAAGAAATAAGTACATGTATACTCATGTTTGTATCAGCACTATTCAAAAAAGCCAGCCCAAGTGTCCATCAGTGGACAAATGGATAAACAAAATGAGCTCTTTCCATACAGTAGAATATTATTCAGCCATAAAAAGGAGTGAAGTACTGATGTAACTTGGATAAAAAAGCCAGTCACAGCCTGACCAGGCGGTGGCGCAGTGAATAGAGCGTCAGACTGGGATGTGGAGGACCCAGGATCGAGACCCCGAGGTCGCCAGCTTGAGCATGGGCTCATCCGGTTTGAGCAAAAAGCTCACCAGCTTGGACTCAAGGTCACTGGCTTGAGCAAGGGGTTACTCGGTCTGCTGAAGGCCCACGGTCAAGGCACATATGAGAAAGCAATCAATAAACTACTAAAGTGTCGCAACAAAAAACTGATGATTGATGCTTCTCGTCTCTCTCTGTTCCTGGCTGTCTGTCCCTATCTATCCCTCTCTCTGACTCTCTCTCTCTTAAAAAAAAAAAAAAAAAAAAAAAAGCCCTGGCCAGTTGGCTCAGTGGTAGAGCGTCGGCCTGGAGTGCAGGAGTCCCGGGTTTGATTCCCGGCCAGGGCACACAGGAGAAGCGCCCATCTGCTTCTCCACCCCTCCCCCTCTCTTTCCTCTCTGTCTCTCTCTTCCCCTCCCACAGCCAGGGCTCCATTGGAGCAAAGTTGGTCCGGGCGCTAAGGGAGGCTTTATGGCCTCTGCCTCAGGCACTAGAATGGCTCTGGTTGCAACAGAGCAACGCCCCAGATGGGCAGAGCATCACCCCCTGGTGGGCATGCCCAGTGGATCCCGGTCGGGCGCATGCGGGAGTCTGTCTGACTGCCTCCCCATTTCCAACTTCAGAAAAATACAAAAAAAAAAAAAAGCCAGTCACAAAAGGTTATACATTACATGATTCCATTTATATGAAATAGCCAGAAGAGACAAGTCCATAAAGACAGAACACAGACTGGTGAGTGCCAGGGACTGTGGGGAGGGAGGAATGGGGAGAAATTGCTTAATGGTAAGGGGTTGTGCATTGGAGTGATGGATATTTGGGAACTAGATAGAGGTGGCAGTTGAACAACACTGTGAATGTAATGACATTGAATTTTCACTTTAAAATGACTGTCTTTAAAGATAAAAGCAGGAAGCCCTGGCCAGATATTACTCAGTTGGTTAGAACACTGATCCAATATGCCAAGATTGTGGGTTTGATCCCTGGTCAGGGCACATACAAGAATTAATCAATGAATGAATAAATAAGTAGAACAACAAATTTATCTCCGCCCCCTTTCCTCTCTCTAAAATCAATAAAAAGGGAAAAAAGAAAGAAAAGAAAAGGGGAGTCAGGGGACTGTCTTCCTCACCACTCTTAAACAAATGCAGTGTTAAATCACTTGAACTGAGTACTAAAGGGGTTAGCCTATACCATGTTTCCCCAACGGGTGATTTTGCTTCCCAGGGAACATTTAACAATGTCTAGAGACATTTGGGGTTGTCATGATGGGGGGGATGCTGCAGGAATCTAGTGGGTATGGACAAGAGATGCTGCTAAATCTCCTACAGTGCACAAGACAGCACCCACCACAAGGAGTCATCTGGCCTCACTTGTCAAGGTTGAGAAACCCTGGACCAAATGATCACAGACTGAGGGCTAAAGGGTCTTGAGGTATAAGCCAACAAAAAGAACGTTCTTCCTAACACACGTCTACTTAAAGTCAGATGGTCAGATTCTATTTAGAAATGATGGGGAAGAGCGGCTTTTTGTTCCTTCTGAAGCTGACAGGGTTGCTCTGCTTTCTCCTCTCAGAAGTGTCCTGCTCACAGACTGTCATTCCTGATAAGAACGCCCTAGGCAGCACTGTGAATGTGCATGCCTTAGACAGTAAAAGGGGTTCCTTTAAACACTGTCCTTCTGGCCCAGTGGAAAAGGAGCCAAAGGTTGAGAGCTCTAAGTGTTCTAGGAGAACAGAATGCTGATAGAGGAACTATACCAGAGATGATCTGCCCAGAATCTTTTTTCAACCAAGAGTACCTTGGAAAACCTAATAAAATGTAAGCGTCTTTTCCCTGAACAAAATTCACATATAAACAGGCACATAAAATTTCAGAGGACTGACCAATCTATTGAATCCCAAACAAGAAAGAACCCCTTCCTTTCAGTGGAAGGGTGTATGGAATCTTCTGATTCCTCTGAAAGCAATGAGGGTCACAGATGAGCTCACTAGGTCCCCCTCAGAACGTGTTTCAGTCACTGGCCAGTGACTCTGCTAAGGAAAACAGGTTCTCCTCATACACAGAAATGGAGGCATCTACCCATCTCTCCTGCAGAGCTGGATTCAATCCTTAGAAACACAAGGTCTAGTCTGACCTGTGGTGGCACGGTGGATCAAGTAGGCCCAGAACACCGAGTCCGTCACTTCTAAACCCCAGGCTCACCTGGTCAAGGTACGTACAAGAAGCAATCAGCCCACAACTAAAATGAAGCAACTATGAGCTGATGCCCCTCACTCTCTCTCCCCTCTTTCTCTCTCTAAAACTCAATAAATAAAATAAAATTTTAAAAAGAAATAAGGTCTGACATCTATGGTGCCAGTAACAACTTTTCATATACTTTTTTTTTAATCTAATTTGCCTCTATCTTCCCTTTTTCTGCCTGAGAAATGAGGGCCACATTCTCTTCTCCACACAGGACATACACCTTTGAGCCCCAGACCACATGTTGAGAGACCTTTTCTTGTATTTCTTAAATATGAGGGGAATAGGGGGAACTACCTATGTCAACCCAATAAATTTCAAAATAAATTTAAAATAAATAAGTAAAAATAAATGACACAATTAAAAAAAAAAAGCTCACTGAAGCTGCAAAGTAGTGTGCAAAGCTGTCATGAGGGTTCCACTGCACAGCTCCAATGTCCCATTTGCTCTGGCGAGAGATCTTTCGGTGACCTTCAAAAGGGGCATCTAGATTAACGATGTACAGGAACCGGCGACTAGGAGAACAACATCGACATGATGACCACATAACAGCATTAGCATTAAGATAGAAAAGCACATTTAGAATTACATACGATTTGCAAGCAGTGCTCAAAAAACCCCAGATATATATGACCATTTATTTACTCCGAAAGGCTTGCAAGTGACAAGAATAATTCAAGGTGGCTGTTAGACAAGCAGGAGCCACTTCGCTGTGACAGTCTACCTCTAGAGATCATCTTCCCTACCATGTCTGTGAAGGTCTGACCTATTCCTACCACACTCAGCTCCAACCCTGCCCCTCACCCAGCCTTTCCCAACCCCCCAGCGAGGACAGTCATCCAAACAAGTGTTTGATTTATAGACCATGTCTCGAATATTTTTGTATGTCTAGAATCACTGGGCACAGTGCTTTGCTTTAAACAAATCTGTGTTAAATTCAGTACATCACTTATCACTTAGCCAAATATCCTGTAAAACATCTCAAATTCCCTTGCAATTCAACTACCTGAAAAGAGAACTAAATGAAGTCTGTCAGGAGGGGAAATCACAACAACAACAATAATGAAAATAACATATTAAGTGCCAATAATGTTCAAGGTACCAGTCAATATAAAGAAACTGAACACAGGGCTGTCCTGTGTTCATTTATTGTCCTTTTCTTTTTTTTAAGTGAAAAATCTTTGGTATGTGAATTAACATCTCAGTAGCCATTAGCTATCGATTCACTGCTAGAGAGCTCTCCAAGCCCTTGGATATCAATGAAGACAGGTGGGCTCAAAAATAAAGAAAAAAGATCACCTGACCAGTGGTGGCACATTTCCATTTCCCAGGGTTCCCAATTCTGAGAAGCATCAATCTGGAACACTGAGGTCCCGGGTTGAAACCCCAAGGTCACTAACTTGAACGCAGGCTCATCTGGCTTGAGCACAGGCTTACCAGCTTGAGTGCAGGCTCACCAGCTTGAGGGTGGGGTCACCGGCGTGAGTGTGGGATCACAGACATGATCCCATGGTCACTGGCTTGAGCGCAAGGTTGCTGGCTTGAGCAAGGGTTCATGGGCTCAGCTAGAGCCCTCTGGTCAAGGCATATATGAGAAGCAGTCAATGAAAAACTAGAAGTGCCAGACTGACCAGGCAGTGGCACAGTGGATAGAGAGTCGGACTGGGATGCCAAGGACCCAGGTTCGAGACCCCGAGGTCGCCAGCTTGAGCACGGGCTCATCTGGCTTGAGCAAAAGCTCACCAGTTTGAGTCCAAGGTTTCTGGCTCAAGCAAGGGGTTACTCGGTCAGCTGAAGGCCCTCAGTCAAGGCACATATGAGAAATCAATCAATGAACAACTAAGGTGTTGCAACGCAGCGAAAAACTAATGATTGATGCTTCTCATCTCTCCGTTCCTGTCTGTCTATCCCTCTCTCTGACTCTCTCACTGTCTCTGTAAAAAAAAAAAAAAAAAAAAAAAAACCAAGTCCAGGGAGGCCAAATGAAATGTCAAAGGGCTCATAATTAATGGCATTGCCAATCAAGAACTGGGATTCCCTGAATCCTAGAAACTACTTGTTAAACTACACCAGCTGGCATCCTTCTGAAGAGTCTGTGCAGTCAACAGAAAATTGCAATTTTAATACCAAACTACCAGTCACTAAAATCTCAAAGGAATTTTATTGCTTACCTGTTAGAGCAGAGACAAAAATAACTGCAAATAATCTCTAGAAGTACCCCTGAGGTCACCAGGGTAGCAGAACTCAACCCTGTGACAGTAGCTCTTAAATATAACAGTATTTTCCAATTTCCCAGAAATTTCTTAATTTGCTATTTGTTCCCAGAAGTCCCAGCAGATAAACAGCAAGCTCACTTACCCGGAAAGCACCGCATGCTGCCCCAAACAGTCCACAGACATTGCAGTTGCCTGTGAGAGAGAACACAGATTTAGTTCTGCTAGCAAAACCAGCTCAGGCTGCAGAAGACAGGCAGGCAGTCAGTCACCACGGGGGCCTCCTCTTCCTGTGGCCAAGGCAGTCCTCAGCTGGCAGGCATCATTAGTTTTCTATAGTTTGTACCTTTAAAAGACACACACACACACCATGCCTTTGCAAAGGGCATGGACTCCTCCAAGTTGAATGGCAGTGGTAACATTCAAATACCACCCCTGCTGAATCCACAGTCATATTCTAATTACTGGGATGTCTAGTTTCCATTCAATCTGAGTTTTCTAGCACAGTTCACTAGTTCCCATTTCCCAGGGTTCCTGATTCCGAGGAAGCATCATCTTTTCCAGATCCAATGTCTAATTCCCAAGAGACGACACCCGATCAAATAACTGCATTCAGGCTAACACATGAGGCTGTTTTTAATCATGACAATTACAGCCCTAAATTCTCTTATTTGAACATGTTCAAATCCTGCTGTATTCTCAGGTCATTATCTAAAACAATTTGAGGCATTGTTTTGTTATTAAATGCTCTAAGTTATTTCTAGAGACTATCAAGAGAGAATCTGTTTTGGCCCTGGTCGGTTAGCTCAGTGGTAAAGTATCGGCCTGGCGTGTGGAAGTCCTGGGTTCGATTCCCGGCCAGGGCACACAGGAGAAGCGCCCATCTGCTTCTCCACCCCTCCCCCTCTCCTTCCTCTCTGTCTCTCTCTTCCCCTCTCGCAGCCGAGGTTCCACTGGAGCAAAGTTTGCCAGGCGCTGGGGATGGCTCTATGGCAGGGCTATACTCAGCATGTGGGCCGCAGAGCAAGATCACAGCCGTTCAGCGGGCCACACTAGGTCTACAAAAGGCAATGGTTACGCAACACTTTTCTCACTGCAGTTGAAAACAAAAAAAAATCAGTACAACAAGCACAATCGTACATGCAGTTTACTCAGTGTCACAAAACGACCAGAAACTGTAGTTCGCATCACAACTGTTAACTAAGCTAATATCTAGCTAGGATGCTAGAGAAATGAAAAATACAAGTAGGCCCCTAGGCTTACTTAATTTTATCCAAAATATTTTGAACTTCGTGGATTAGTCTGCGGGCCGCACAAAATTGTTCGGCAGGCCACGAGTTTGAGACCCCTGCTCTATGGCCTCTGCCTCAGGCACTAGAATGGCTCTGATTGCGGCAGAGTGACGCCCCAAGATGGGCAGAGCATCGCCCCCTGGTGGGCGTGCCAGGTGGATCCCGGTCGGGTGCATGCTGGAGTCTGTCTGATTGCCTCCCCGTTTCTAGCTTCGGAAAAATACAAAAAAAAAAAAAAGAAAAAAAAAAGAGAGAATCCGTTTTGCACATGCTGCTACACTCACAAATCCAAAATGATAAACAGAAATTCTCTTCCTCATTCCCACTGGTCTTATTAATGGATTTCTTATACTCAAACACCCTCAAGAATCATGTCATATGTAATACTGGGGAAAAGAAGCCAGAGTACTCTCACTGAAGACTGGAAAGTGCTTATAAGCATCCTTCATCCCACTCGAGTCATGACCAGAAAAGAGCCCAACTGGATAGGCAGGCAGTGAAATGAGAAGCCATTCTCAGAACTCTTCTGTGCAATTTATAGATTAAAGGTATGAAAGAAAGATGGTACCTCCAACCAGGTGTAGTACAATCTTTCAAGAGAATGTGTGGTAGGCAGAATTCTAAGGTATCTTCACCTGACCAGGCAGTGGCACAGTGGATAGAGCATTGGACTGGGACGCAGAAGACCCAGGTTTGAAACTCTGAGTTCACTGGCTTGAGCGCGGGCTCATCTGGCTTGAGCGGGGGCAGGGTCACTGGCGTGAGCATGAAATCAGAGACATGACCCCATGGTCGCTGGCTTGAGCAACGGGTCACTCGCTCTGCTGTAGCCCCAAGGTACATATGAGAAAGCAATCAATGAACAACTAAGGTACTGCAACAAAGAATTAATGCTTCTCATCTCTCTCCCTTCCTGTCTGTCTGTCCCTATCTGTCCCTCTCACTGTGTCTCTCTCTCTGTATCTGTCACAAAAAAAAGTAATAATTCTAAGGTATCCCCAAGATTCTGGGCTTTTGGGATACACACACATTCTCCCCATTATTCAAATAGTAATCAAGGTACTACTGTAAAGGGATTTCATAAATGTAATAAGTCCCAAATCAGTTGAACTTTTTTTTTTTTTTTTTTTTTTTGTATTTTTCTGAAGCTGGAAACGGGGAGGCAGTCAGACAGACTCCCGCATGTGCCCGACCGGGATCCACCCAGCACGCCCACCAGGGGGCAATGCTCTGCCCATCCGGAGCGTCGCTCTGTCATGACCAGAGACACTCTAGTGCCTGGGGCAGAGGCCAAGGAGCCATCCCCAGCGCCCGGGCCATCTTTTGCTCCAATGGAGCCTCGGCTGCGGGAGGGGAAGAAAGAGACAGAGAGGAAGGAGAGGGGGAGGGGTGGAGAAGCAGATGGGTGCCTCTCCTATGTGCCCTGGCCGGGAATTGAACCCGGGACTTCCACACGCCAGGCCGACGCTCTACCACTGAGCCAACCGGCCAGGGCCCAGTTGACCTTAACATAAAGAGACCTGAAACAAACCAAATATCCATCAGCAGATGAATGAATAAACAAAAAATGGTACATACATACACTAGAACACATGCTACGACATGAATGAACCTTGAAAACATCAGGCTAAATAAAATAAACCAGGCACAAAAGGACAAATACTGCATGATTCCACTTTTATGAGAGACCTAAAACAGGTATATTCTCACACACACACACACACACACACACACACACACACACACATACACACTAGAATAGAGGTTGCCAAGGGCTAAAGAGAGTAAGGAATGGGGAATTATTATTTGACTGGAGTTTTCTGTTTGGGATGATGAAAAAGTTCTTGGGAGTGGAGGGGGGAGGAGGCAAAGAGACTGAATCATATCAGCCCTTTAAGCAGAAGAGAATAAATGCTAGCTATTATAGAAAACATAGGTCTTAAAAACTTACGCAAGCCCGACCAGGCAGTGGCACAGTGGATAGAGCGCCGGACTGGGACGCAAAGGACCCAGGTTCGAGACCCCAAGGTCACCAGTTTGCGTACAGGTTCATCTGGTTTGAGCAAGGCTCACCAGCTTCAGCCCAAAGTCACTGGCACGAGCAAGGGGTCACTCAGTCTGCTATAGCCCCCCACCCCCAGTCAAGGCACATATGAGAAAGCAATCAATGAACAACTAAGGTGCTGCAATTAAGAATTGATGCTTTTCATCTCTCTCACTTCCTGTCTGTCTGTCCCTATCTCTGATTCCGTCTCTGTCACACAAAAAACATACCTGATACAAAAATTTTTTTTTTTATATTTTTCTGAAGTTGGAAACGGGGAGGCAGTCAGACAGACTCCCACATGCGCCCGACTGGGATCCACCCGGCATGCCCACCAGGGGGCGATGCTCTGCCCATCTGGGGCCTTGCTCTGTTGCAACCAGAGCCATTCTAGTGCCTGAGGCAGAGGCCACAGAGCCATCCTCAGCGCCCAGGCCAACTTTGCTCCAATGGAGCCTTGGCTGCGGGAGGGGAAGAGAGACAGAGAGGAAGGAGAGGGGGAGGGTTGGAGAAGCAGATGGGCGCTTCTCCTGTGTGCCCTGGCCAGAAATCAAACCCGGGACTCCTGCACGCCAGGCCAACGCTCTACCACGGAGCCAACCAGCCAGGGCCACGTGATACAAAATTTATACACAAATGTTCATGGCAGCATCATATTCATAATAGCCAAAAAGTGGAAACGACTCTAAATGTCCAAGAACTGATGAATGAATAAACAAATGTAGTATATCTATACAGTGGTAAATAATTTGATCATATAAAGGAATGAAGTTCTGGCCCTGGCCGGTTGGCTCAGTGATAGAGCGTCAGCCCAGCGTGTGGAAGTCCTGGGTTCAATTCCCAGCCACAGCACACAAGAGAAGCGCCCATCTACTTCTCCACCCTTCCCCCTCTCCTTTCTGTCTGTCTCTCTCTTCCCCTCCCGCAGCCAAGGCTCCACTGGAGCAAAGTTGGCCCGGGCACTGAGGATGGCTCCATGGCCTCCGCCTCAGGTGCAAGAATGGCTCCGGTTGTAACAGGGCAACACCCCAAATGGGCAGAGCACCGACACCTAATGGGCATGTCGGGTGGATCCCAGGTGGACGCATACAGGAGTCTGTCTCTCTGCCTGCCTGATCAATGGTAGCACAGTGGATACAGCCTCGAGCTGGGACACTGAGGTCCCAGGTTCAAAACCCCAAGGTCGCTGGCTTGGATGCGGGTTCATCCGGCTTACGCGCAGACTCACCAGCTTGAGTGTGGGGTTGCCACCTTCAGCATGGGATCATCAACATGACCTCAGGGTCACTGGCTTGAGCCCAAAGATCACTGGCTTGAAGCCCAAGGTCGCTGGCTTGAGCAAGGGTCATTGGCTTGGCTGGAGCCCCCAGGTCAAAGCACGTATGAAAAGCAAACAATGGGCCTAACCTGTGGTGGCACAGTGGATAAAGCGTCGGCCTGGAAATGCTGAGGTCGCCGGTTCGAAACCCTGGGCTTGCCTGGTCAAGGCACATATGGGAGTTGATGCTTCCAGCTCCTCCCCCCTTCTCTCTCTGTCTCTCCTCTCTCTCTCTCCCCATCTCTCCCTCTCCTCTTTAAAATGAATAAATAAAAATTTAAAAAAAAGAAAAAGAAAAGCAATCAATGAACAACTAAAGTGATGCAACTACGCTTCTCATCTCTCTCCCTTCCTGTCTCTCTCTCTCTTTCTCTCCCTAAAATAAATAAATAAATAACAGGTATAATAGTTTATAATGTAGTCAAATAACAATGAATTTGGAGATGGATTGCATTTCAAATCCATTTAGTATTTACAGTTAAATGTTGATATAAACACAAGGGTTCTGTTAGACAGGTGATCTCTCTGGGAATAATTCGTAACAGAGCTTCACAGGACAATCTTTCTACTCTGATTCAATGCAAAGAAAAACCGCTATAGAAACCTTTGCTATCTGTAGAACAAAATCTGGGGTTTGTTTATTTAAAGGGACTAGGAGAGAAATTATCTTTTCTTCTTTCGAGCTCAGCTGAATTATAAAGAGGTGTTCAAATAAAAAAGGAAAGCACTTTGCCTATTCATCCTTCCAAATGATGCAAAGTGGAAACATTCAATCAATGCAAATCAGAGCTAGATCAGTTCCCCCAATATTAGTTAGTCATATGTCTGAGCAAAGATTATAATGTATGCATTATCAGATTTTTATTTTACTTTGAGAGTACATTTATTAAAGCTGGGGACAACGAAACAAAGAAATGGCTTAAGATAGAGAAGAGGCAAGATCATAGCAACAGGAGTGAGCCTAGGCAGAGCTCCCTTGAGCCTTTGGAAACATGAAGGAGTGTCAAACCTAGAAGAGGCTGCCTGGACCCTTTAGGAAAAAAGTCACAATGAGGCAGAAGAAGTGAGCCATGCTGTGCTGGGTAGATT
Source organism: Saccopteryx leptura (assembly GCF_036850995.1). Lineage (NCBI taxonomy): Eukaryota > Metazoa > Chordata > Mammalia > Chiroptera > Emballonuridae > Saccopteryx > Saccopteryx leptura. Next base: position 24,513,969 of record NC_089511.1, read on the forward strand.
CAGGAAACAAGTTACAGAGGCAAAAGAGGGCACTTGGAGACAGGGTCAGGGGTTAGCCCAGGATAAGCTGCCACTGCCCACTGCTTCCCTGGTTGCAAGTCCCCTGGGAACCTTTAGAGCTTAGGAGAAAGAGAACAAAGATACACAGGTGAAGAAAGAAGGAAGGGGGAAGATGCAGGCATGCTCAAGGGAGGGCAAACCCATCAGATTTCACAGTCTAAAAGCACAAACTGAAACTTACTGATATAAGAAGGATCAGACCGTTTCAAATGACAACATCCAATTTTTTTAAATTAGAGATGAAGGGCCCTGGCCGGTTGGCTCAGCGGTAGAGCGTCGGCCTAGCGTGCGGAGGACCCGGGTTCGATTCCCGGCCAGGGCACACAGGAGAAGTGCCCATTTGCTTCTCCACCCCTCCGCCACGCTTTCCTCTCTGTCTCTCTCTTCCCTTCCCTCAGCCAAGGCTCCATTGGAGCAAAGATGGCCCGGGCGCTGGGGATGGCTCTGTGGCCTCTGCCTCAGGCGCTAGAGTGGCTCTGGTCGCAACACGGCGACGCCCAGGATGGGCAGAGCATCGCCCCCTGGTGGGCAGAGCGTTGCCCCTGGTGGGCATGCCGGGTGGATCCCGGTCGGGCGCATGCGGGAGTCTGTCTGACTATCTCTCCCTGTTTCCAGCTTCAGAAAAATTAAAAAAAAAAAAAATTAGAGATGAACACTGCTGCAAAGGCTGCTTTTGAATCACCCTTGTCTAATGCTTACTAGAGGTTATCTACACCAGATTTTGTTTACACACTCAGCAAAATGGGTGCTTCTCAGGAAGTCTCCTCCTTTAAAATGATAACATCCTCACTTCCCCACAAACTAAAATGGCACAAAATGAGTATCACTAGGGAAATCACATAACCTTTCTGAGCCTCAGGTTCCTCACCATAACACAAGAGATGTCTTTTAAAGGTCCCCTCAGCTCCATGAGTCTATGTTATCAGGCCAAGTTTGTTGCTTCCTTAGGTAAACTTTCTAATATAATTATCTTAATTAACATGTATCAAGCCCTTAATGTATACTGGTCACTGGGCTAAGTGCTCGGTGTTGATTATCTCATTTAATCCCCACAATAACTCTATAAGGCAGTGTGCAGAGAAGACTTAACAGCAGGAGTGAGACCACTAACCTTAGAAAGGCCTGCTTGCAAGGTTGTCTCTGGGCTCTGGGAATTTGGATTTGGGAATTATTCTCATCATTCCCTAATTAGTAATAGTGGCTCGTTGTGCCTAAACTCAATGTACAAATTGGTTTTTGTTGAGCACTTGCTGTCTGTGTGGCCAGTTGCCAGGGTCACCATCACAGCCATCTGGCCCATGTAGGTTAGCATTGGATTTGGACAGACGGTAATGAAACAACGGAGCCAAAAGTTGGTGGACCATTATCTTTAATCCTAGCTTGCACCTGGCAGGCAAGTAAAAACACACACTGGGCTCCAAAACCCACTCATTCAGCGCTCACAAAGCTACTGACTTATCTGAGTTTCCTAAGAATCAAAGGCTTCTAGCTCACCAGACTTAATCACCTCTGTTCTCCATCTCCTTCTCTCTACACAAACTCTGCACTAACTGGCTTCTCTTTCAGCACTCCACCATCTTGGCTGCTTCCCTGGCCTCCTCCACATGACCCCTCTGATCTCTCCGCTAATGCTAATCTCAGGAACCGAGAGAGAGCAAGCTTCCAGTGTGCCCCAGTTTATAGTGTAGAAACCAAAACCTTTAATCCAATATACAAATAGGGAAGTCTCTAATACAAAGTCACTTATCTGCCTGACTGGGCCGTGGAGCGGTGGATAGAGCATCGGACTGGGATGTGGAAGACCCAGGTTCGAGACCCCAAGGTCTCCAGCTTGAGCAAGGGCTCATCTGGTTTGAGCAAAAGCTCACCAGCTTGAGCCCAAGGTCTCTGGTTCGAGCAAGGGGTTACTCGGTCTGAAGGCCCATGGTCAAGGCATGTATGAGAAAGCAATCAATGAACAATTAAGGTGTTGCAAAGTGCAACGAAAAAATAATGATTGATGCTTCTCATCTCTCTGTTCCTTTCTATCTGTCCCTGTCTATCCCTCTCTCTGACTCTCTGTTTCTGTAAAAAAAAAAAAAAAGTCACTTATCTGAGGCATGATGGGATTCCTCATGAGTGCACCACCCTACATCAAAAAGGTGGGAAAGGCTTAGTCCTAAAACCAAGCCCCAGGCTACAAAGGATCCTGCCTGCCCACAGCCAGCCCCAACACACATTAATATCACCTGGGCAACGGGCTTCCATGTGGGCAGCACCATCTTTAACAAAGTGAGCATAATATATATTGAATATATTTTATCTGCCCAACACTGTCCCTCTGGGAATGTGGAGTTTTGGTACATGCTAGCCAGAGGGTGCCCATGTGACCAGCCACAAAAGAAAACCTTGGGCAATGAGTCTCAAATAAGCTTCCCTGGTAGACAACATTCCCCATGTGTTGTTATAATTCAGTGCTGGAGGAATTAAACATATCCTGAGTGACTTCACAGTGCGAGGACTCTTGATAGCTTGAGCCTGGTTTCTTCCAGACTTCACTTTTTCCCTTCGATTTTGCTTTATAACCCTTTGTAAAGCCAGGAGCCGGGGCCAGGGCCACCACTATCAAAGCAGCCCGGCCCATGCAGGTTCGCATTGGATTCGGACAGTCAGAAACAATGGAGCCAAAAACTGATAGGCCATTTTCTTTAATCCTAGCTTGCACCCGGCGGGCAAGTAAAAACATACACTGGGCTCCAAAACCCACTCACATTCAGTGCTCACAAAGCCACTGACTTATCCGAGTTTCCTAGAATCAAAGGTTTCTAGCTCACCAGCCTTATTCTCCTCAATTCCCCATCTCCTTCCTTATCCCAGATACAAACTCTGCACAAACTGGCTTCTCACTCAACACTCCGCCATCTTGGCTGCTTCTCCTGGCCACATGGCCTCTTTCTGCTCTCTGCTCTGCTCCCTCTGCTCTCTCATGCTAATCATCCCAGAAACCAAGAGAGCAAACTCTCGTTCTGCCCCCATTTTATATTGTAGCTTCACAACCTCTAATCCAATATACAAAATAGGGAAGTCTCTAATACAAAGTCACTTCTCTGAGGCATGATTGGATTGTGCCACCCCACATCAAAAAGGGTAGGAAAGGCTTAATCCCAAAACCAAGCCCCAGGCTACAAGGATTCTCAACACACATTAATATCACCTGGGTGACAGCCTCCTCATGGGCAGCACCGTCTTTAACAAAGTGAGCATAATATATTTTATCTGCTCAACACCCTTCAATGAAAATAAATCTTAACTGCAAATATAATTGGGTATCCTTCCAGTGAAACTGGGAGTGGTCTGAGGACCCCTGGATACAGATACATATTATTAACTTTGTTTTAGGGGGGGGGGTTTGTTTTTCTTTTTTTGTGTGTGACAGAGACAGAGAGGGAGAGATAGGTAGAGACAGACAAGAAGCAAGAGAAATGAGAAGCATCAATTCTTAGTTGCTCCATGTTGGGCAGATAAAATGTATTATGCTCACTTTGTTAAAGATGGCGCTGCCCACGTGGAGGCCGTTGCCCAGGTGATATTAATATGTGTCTCTGTGGGCTGTGGGCAGGCAGAATCCTTGTAGCCTGGGGGTTAATTTTGGGATTAAGCCTTTCCCACCCTTTTTGATGTGGGGTGGTACAAATCTCATCATGCCCCAGATAAGTGACTTTGTATTAGAGACTTCCCTATTTTGTATATTGGATTAAAGGTTTGGATTTCTACACTATAAAATAGGGGCAGAGCCTAGCGTGTGGAGGACCCGGGTTTGATTCCCGGCCAGGGCACACAGGAGAAGCGCCCATTTGCTTCTCCACCCCTCCGCCGCGCTTTCCTCTCTGTCTCTCTCTTCCCCTCCCGCAGCCAAGGCTCCATTGGAGCAAAAATGGCCCGGGCGCTGGGGATGGCTCTGTGGCCTCTGCCCCAGGCGCTAGAATGGCTCTGGTCGCAACATGGCGACCCCCAGGATGGGCAGAGCATCGCCCCCTGGTGGGCAGAGTGTCGCCCCTGGTGGGCGTGCCGGGTGGATCCTGGTCCGGCGCATGCGGGAGTCTGTCAGACTGTCTCTCCCTGTTTCCAGCTTCAGAAAAAAAAAAAAAAAAAAAATAGGGGCAGAACGGGAGCTTGCTCTCTTGGTTCCTGAGATTAGCATGAGAGAGCAGAGAAAGGCCACGTGGAGGAGGCCAGGAGAAGCAGCCAAGATGGCGGAGTGTTGAATGAGAAGCCAGTTTATGCAGAGTTTGTGCAGGGAGAAGGAAGGATGGGGAACAGAGGTGAGTAAGTCTGGTGAGCTAGAAACCTTTGATTCTAGGAAACTCGGATAAGTCAGTAGCTTTGTGAGCACTGAATTGAGTGGGTTTTGGAGCCCAGTGTGTGTTTTTTCTTGCCTGCAGGGTGCAAGCTAGTATTAAAGATAATGGCCCATCAGTTTTTGGCTCCGTTGTTTCTTTACCGACTGTCCGAATCCAATACGAACCTGCATGGGTGGTGGCTGCTGTGATGGTGGCCCTGGCTTCTGGCCATATACTCCACCTTAGTTGTTCACTGATTGCTTTCTCATATGTACCTTGACTGGGGAGCTATAGCAAACCGAGTGACCCCTTGCTCAAGCCAGCGACCTTGGGCTCAAGCTGGTGAGCCTTGCTCAAACCAGATGAGCCTGCGCTGAAACTGGCGACCTTGGGGTTTCAAACCTGGGTCCTCTGTGTCCCAGTCCGACGTTCTATCCACTGCGCCACCACCTGGTCAAGCCTATTAACCTTGTTTTATGGATAAAAAAACTGAAGCTTAGAAAGAAAGTAACTTGGGGGGTTCCAAAATGGCTGCAGAGGAGGCAGAAGCTACACTCACTCACCTGCTCCTGGCACCAAACCAAATTTAGAGCTAAATTACAAAGCAATCTACTTGAATAACCAACTGAAGGCTAGCTGAGCTGAAACAGTATAACCAAGGATTTACAGAAGTCACATAGAGACTGCTAAGAAGGGTGGAGAAACGGGGAGAAATGAGAAGAAACAGGAAAGGCTGGCCGCAGCACCAACATGCAGTGGCTGAGGTTAAGTGGAATAAATCGATGTTCCTCTTTCTCAACTCAACAAATAAAATAATTTTTAAAAATAATAATAACCTGCCTGACCAGGCGGTGGCGCAGTGGATAAAGCATCGGACTGGGATGCAGAGGACCCGGGTTCAAGACCCCGAGGTCGCCAGCTTGAGTGCGGGCTCATCTGGTTTGAGGAAAAGCCCACCAGCTTGAACCCAAGGTCGCTGGCTCCAGCAAGGGGTTACTCGGTCTGCTGAAGGCCCGGGGTCAAGGCATATATGAGAAAGCAATCAATGAACAACTAAGGTGTTGCAACGCGCAATGAAAAACTAATGATTGATGCTTCTCATCTTTCTCCGTTCCTGTCTGTCTGTCCCTGTCTATCCCTCTCTCTGACTCACTCTGTCTCTGTAAATAAATAAATAAATAAAAATTAAAAAAAAAAAATACAGGGTAGCTCTCAATGGATAAGAAAACATGACCCATATATATTATATGCTGTCTACAAGAGACCTACTTCAGAACAAAAGATATACACAGAATGAAAGTGAAAGAATAGAAAAGAATATTCTATGCAAATGGAAATGAATAAAAAAGCTGAGGTAGCAATACTTATATCAGACAAAACAGACTCCAAGACAAAGGCCTAATAAGACAAAGATGGTCACTACATAATACTGAAAGGATTGATTCAACAAGAGAATATAAACCTTATAAACATATATGCACCCAACATAGGAGTACCTAAATATACGATGAAAATCTTGGTAGACATTAAGGGAGATTAACAACAATACAGTCATAGTAGGGGATTTTTTTTTAATTTTTTTATTTATTCATTTTAGAAAGGAGAGAGAGAGGGGGAGAGAGAGAGGAGAGAAAGAAGGGGGGGAGGAGCAGGAAGCATCAACTCCCATATGTGCCTTGACCAGGCAAGCCCAGGGTTTCGAACTGGCAACCTCAGCATTTCCAGGTCGGTGTTTTATCCACTGCGCCATCACAGGTCAGGCCATAGTAGGGGATTTTATTTTTTTATTTTTTTTATTTTTTTGGATTTTTCTGAAGCTGGAAACGGGGAGAGACAGTCAGACAGACTCCCGCATGTGCCCGACCGGGATCCACCTGACACGCCCACCAGGGGGCAACGCTCTGCCCCTCCGGGGCGTCGCTCTGCCATGACCAGAGCCACTCTAGTGCCTGGGGCAGAGGCCGAGGAGCCATCCCCAGCGCCTGGGCCATCTTTGCTCCAATGGAGCCTTGGCTGTGGGAGGGGAAGAGAGAGACAGAGAGGAAGGGGGGGGTGGGGTGGAGAAGCAAATGGGCATTTCTCCTATGTGCCCTGGCCGGGAATCGAACCCGGGTCCTCCACACGCCAGGCTGATGCTCTACCGCTGAGCCAACTGTCCAGGGGCCATAGTAGGGGATTTTAAAACCTCACTGGCACCAATGGACAGATCTTCCAGACAAATATCAACAAGGCAAAAACAACCTTAAACACACTGGATCAGATAAGATTTTATATTTACAGACATTTCATCCCAAAGCAGCAGAACATACATTTTTCTCAAGTGTAAACAGAATAGTCTCAAAGATAGAACACATATTAGGACTCAAAATAATCTTAATAAATTCAAGAAGATTTAAATCATATTAAACATCATCTCTGACCACACTAACATGAAACTAGAAATCAATTACAATTAAAAAAAGTAAAAGACAACCTGACTAGGTAGTGATGCAGTAGATAGAGCATTGATCTAGGATGCAGAGGACCCAGGTTTGAAACCTCGAGGTTGCCGGCTTGAGTGTGGGCTCACCAGTTTAGGCATGGGGTCACAGGCATGACCACATGGTCACTGGCTTGAGCCCAAAGGTCGCTGGCTTGAAGCCCAAGATTGCTGGCTGGAGCCCAAGGGCGCTGGCTTGAGCAAGAGTTCACTGGCTCGGCTGGAGACCCCTGGTCAAGGCATGTATGAGAAAGCAATCAATGAACAACTAAGGTGCCACAACGAAGAACTGATGCTTCTCATCTCTCTCCCGTCCTGTTGGTCTGTCTCTCTATTGCAAAAAAAAAAAGAATATTTTTTCTGTATTTTAATTGTAGTGGTAGCTACAAGACTACATACGTTTGTCAAAACTCAACAAACTGGGCCTGACCTGTGGTGACGCAGTGGATAAAGCGTCACCCTGGAAATGCTGAGGTCGCCGGTTCGAAACACTGGGCTTGCCTGGTCAAGGCACATATGGGAGTTGATGCTTCCAGCTCCTCCTCCCCTTCTCTCTCTCCTCTCTCTCTCTCTCTCTCTCTCCCTCCCTCCCTCCCTCCTTCTCCTCTCTAAAATGAATAAAAAATTTAAAAATAAACTCAACAAATTGTACACATAAATGGTAAATTTTGTTGTACATTAATTATACCTTAATAAACCAGGATTTTTAAAAATCACTATTGGGTGGTGAAGATACAATACAATACACAGATGATGTATTATAGAATTGTACAGCTAAAACCTATATAATTTAATTAACCAATATCACCCCAATAACTTCAATTTTAAAAAATTTAAATCATTTTGTTATGTGGAAGATGTACTGGAAAGGGGTAAAAGCTGGGTGCAGGGAGAGAAGTCCCAGAGCATGTCGTTACTTTGGATATATTGGTTTTGAGCTATCTCATAACTGCTGAAGTAGAGACATTCAGCAGAGAGTTTCTATGAGTCCAAAGTTCCTATCATCATCACAACAGTCATATCTTGTAGTATTTTTATACTTACTGTTGTGTTAGACACCTGTTAACTACACATTCCACCACCTTACCTCTGAGAGTGGAAACTATTTGATCTCTACTACACTTTCCAATGCTACCGCCAGTAGCCATAAGTGGTTATTTAAATGACAATTAAAATTTAATTAAAAATACAATATCAAAATAAATAAATACAAATAAAAATATTAATACAATATCGCAGTTGCACTAGCCGTACTTAAAGTGTTCAATGGCCACACTCCATCATCACAGAAAACTCTACCGAATGGTGTTGTCCTGGAACATTATTTCTAAGTTTTCCTACAATGTTAACACTCACTGATTCCAGAGACAACTTCAGAGTAGTTGCCAAACAGCACACAAAGGTTCTTCATTATTAACTGGTGAGAGTAACATCTCAAGGCATTGTTTTTTTAAGGTGAATGATGTTTGTATAAGCTATTAAAAAAAATAAGTTTTATCTTTCAGGTTGGGGGTTTTCACTGAAAAACCTAAAAGCTTTAATTTTTTAAAAATAATTCTTAGCCTGACCAGGCAGTGGCGTAGTGGATAGAGCGTTGGACTGGGACACAGAGGACCCAGGTTTGAACCATGAGGTCACCGGCTTGAGCATAGGCTCATCTGGCTCTGAGCACAGGATCACTGGCTTCAGCATGGGATCATAGACATGACCCCATGGTCGCTGGCTTGAGCCCAAAGGTCACTGTCTTGAAGCCCAAGGTCACTGGCAAGGTACATATAAGAAAGCAATCAATGAACAAGCAACCAATGAACAACTAAGATGCCACAACAAAGAACTGATGCTTCTCATCTCTCTCCCTTCCTGTCCATGTCTGTCCCTATCTGTCTCTCTGACTCTCTTTGTAAAAATTAAAAATTTTTTAAAATTTAAAAAAATTGGCCCTGGCCGGTTGGCTCAGCGGTAGAGCGTCGGCCTGGCGTGCGGGGGGACCCGGGTTCAATTCCCGGCCAGGGCACATAGGAGAAGCGCCCATTTGCTTCTCCACCCCCCCCCCTTCCTCTCTGTCTCTCTCTTCCCCTCCCGCAGCCAAGGCTCCATTGGAGCAAAGATGGCCCAGGTGCTGGGGATGGCTCCTTGGCCTCTGCCCCAGGCGCTAGAGTGGCTCTGGTCGCGGCAGAGCGACGCCCCGGAGGGGCAGAGCATCGCCCCCTGGTGGACAGAGCCTCACCCCTGGTGGGCGTGCCAGGTGGATCCCGGTCGGGCACATGCGGGAGTCTGACTGTCTCTCCCCGTTTCCAGCTTCAGAAAAATACAAAAAAAAAAAAAAAATTAAAAAAAAAAATTTTTAAAGAGGCAGGATATTTTTAAAAGTTTATTGTTTGGCCTTTCTTTTCAGAAAGACAATATTAAGAGTTTCAATTTTTTGTTTTTACATTAATGAAATAGCTAATAAAATGGGCACCTAAAAAAAAAACAAAAAAAACGGGCACCTACCCCTCCTAATTGGCACCAGATTCAACCACAAATCCATACTTCATGCTAAGATGTACTCTTCCAACTGAATAGAAAAATCAGGTCCTGGCCAGGTTGTGCAGTGGGTTAGAGCAGTGTCCTGATAAGCCAAGGTTGCAGGTTTGGTCCCTAGTCAGGGCACATTCAAGAATCAACCAATAAACGCATAACTAAGTTAAACAACTAATCGATGTTTCTCTATCTAAAAAAAGTCAATAAAAGAAAAATCATTAAGAAGAACAGAAACTCCTACAGGCAGTTAAATTACCAATTTACTTTGTCCTCTGACAACTGCTGTTTCGGTTTAATTACTTGATACTACTTCATAGCATCCTAATATATGTGCCAGCATCCTCTCTGCAGCACCCTCTCTTCAATTACATTTCTACAGCAAAGCAGGGGTGAGACTCCCTGGGTGTCTATGAGAATTAAAGGTTTTACAGATTAGTAGCTTCCAAATTAGCAGGCTCAGAGGTACCATACATGATTTAGTTCTTAGTCCCCAGTGAAAGCAATTAACAAGAATAACAGGAATACAGTTATTTTTCTCTAGGAATCTGGCACCTCCCTTGGGAGCATAGGCCTCCCAGCGACACCATGCTGACAGTGCAAACTGCTTCAAGATCCTTTAATCAGAGTGCTGCTACTCAACTTCTCCGTAAGAACTATGTATCAGAGAGCACCATAGAGCAAATTGGTGGGTAACTCATTCGCACATTGTCTTTATGGCAAAAACGGGATGGGATTTTATTTTATTTTATTTTATTTTTTATTTTTATTTATTCATTTTAGAGAGGAGAGAGAGACGGGGGGAGGAGCTGGAAGCATCAACTCCCATATGTGCCTTGACCAGGCAAGCCCAGGGTTTTGAACCGGCGACCTCAGCATTTCTAGGTCGACGCTTTATCCACTGCGCCACCACAGGTCAGGCCACGAGATGGGATTTTAGAAGGAAGAAACCACATCGCCCGACTGTTGCAATCCAGATTCCCCTTCAGAATAAATCACCTGAGTATCAATTGACACAGTGCCACACACAATGTGCACTGGCAAAAGAGCTCAATAAATCCATGTTGAATAAATGAGTGAATGAGAGCCTGGAACACAAAAGGTATTCCAGAAATATCTGTTGAATAAAAAGAGACTCATCTAGATACTGTCATAGGTGCTGGGGAAGAGGAGGGTGGGTATGATATTTACTGACAACTGTATAATGTAGTCATACAATACGCATGGTAATGTAATGAGGCCAACAAGAGTCCTACGTCTAGATGCCTGAGTTCAAATCCCAAGACCACCACATAATGGGAAGCCTTGGTCAAGACACATTATTAGTCAAACCAGGATCAGCTTATCCCTTTGGAAAAAAAGGGATAACATATACTTATCTTGCATGATTCTTTCATGAATTAGAAAAAGAAAATGCAGATAAATGACAGCACAGCCTGGCATATGAAAGACAGGAAACAAAAAAAAAAATGGTTAAAATCCCGGACTGACCAGGCCGTGGCGCAGTGGATAGTGTTGGACTGGGATGCGCGACCCAGGTTTGAAACCCGAGGTGGCAGGCTTGAGCGTGGGCTCGCCATGGTCGCTGGCTTGAGCAAGGGGTCGCTTGCTCTATTATAGCCCTCCCCTCTTCAAGGCACATATAAGAATGCAATCAGTTAATAACTAAGGTGTCACAAGGAAGAATTGATGCTTCTCATCTCCCTTCCTGTTTGTCTGTCCCTCTCTCTGACTCTGTCTCTATCCAAAAAAAAAATCCCTAGAAAGTGCTACCGTCCTATGAGGCTTACCATGTGCCTGTCACTGTGCTACACATTCTAAATATATGACCTCAAAATTCTTCACGCCAACCTTATGAGGTAGGTACCATTCACACTTTCTCACAGGTGAGAAAAAGGAATGCACAGAAAGGGTGATGGCAGTCTAAGGACTGAGCCAGGATTCGAACTCGGGCAATGCGTGCAGCGCACACTCCTATTCACTCAGTGTACGGTATATTCCACTATTCTAGCATCACCAGCCACTTAAAAGCTTAAGACGCTGAAGCAAGCACTTTGCATTCAGTTTTTACCAATTCGTCCCCCAAATCCTGTGAGGCAGGGTGAAGTCCCGTTGCTGAGGCTCAGAGTTTTGCGACTTGCCCAAAGTCACTAAGCGCGTCCCCGTCTTGAAAGAGAAAAGCTGGCCTTCGGAAGCCTGCCCTCACCACTCACTCGCAGCTCTAAGCTTCGGCGCCCCAAGGCAAACCCCACTCCCTGTTCTCCCGCGGGTAACCCCAAAACCCTGTCGGTGCCTGCCCCAACGCCCACAACGGTCCTCAAGGGTGCCCTCGCACTTTCGGGTCTAACAGCTCCAGGCCACCCTCTTGCCATCTCCTCAGCGTAGGATCCTAGGTGGTTACTTTGCTGCCCCTCCGACGGACCCGGCAGCGTGGGGGAGGGGTACACGACAGGGCGCATGCCCAGAAGGCTCCATTTGGCACCGGCTTACCTGAGAGTCGCGGAACTCGACCACCACGTTCTCGCTGCTCCACCGCGCCGCCATCTCCTACCTCCTTCGTCCTTGCCCCAGGACCACGCGTTCCCACCTCACAAACCCGCGTTCCTCGGGTCCCTGAGCCCCACGCAGCCCGCGAGTGAGTCCTTCCACGCCACGCCCCACCTCCGCCTAACTGCAAACTATTGGCTAGACCGCACACTGGTTTCGCCCCCTCTTCCCGGTTCTTCCAATTGCGGCACCGCGCCTACCCGAACAGGCACGCCCCCTCCACTTCCGTCACTTGGCTTAAGTAACTCACGCTCCTTGCCACTGCGAACACACGCCCCCCTGCCGCAAGATATTTTGGGAGTTGTAGTCCAAGGTCGTGTGGCGCGTGGGTAACCCTGGTAGAGCTCACAGAATAAGATTTGATGGCGGTGAGGGGCATGTTGACTCACTGTCTCCTCGCTGGTGTCCCTGGCAAGACCCAGGATGTCTACAAACTAAAACCCAACATTCGTCAAACCAAAGATTACTTCTTTTCCTGAGGTCTGCCACAAAGGCATTGAATGCCGAGATGTATTTTTTCCGTTCCGTACAGCAGCACTTGTTAGTGTTCAGGGATCCCTCGCCAAAGTTTTCAAGGAATTTCCGAAAGCAGTACAATTTTGATCATCATACTAAGACGTTATTTGACTTTTTCTTTCTCTAATCAGTGTATAGCAGAGTTTTCCAGAGGCTATATAATATATACTGTAACAGCCCTGGCCGGTTGGCTCAGTGGTAGAGCGTCGGCCTGGCGTGAAGTCCCGGGTTCGATTCCCGGCCTGGGCACACGGGAGAGGCGCCCATCTGCTTCTCCACCCCTCCCCCTCTCCTTCCTCTCTGTCTCTCTCTTCCCCTCCCGCAGCCAAGGCTCCATTGGAGCAAAGATGGCCCCGGGCGCTGGGGATGGCTCCTTGGCCTCTGCCCCAGGCGCTAGAGTGGCTCTGGTCGCAACAGAGCGACGCCCCGGAGGGGCAGAGCATCGCCCCCTGGTGGGCATGCCGGGTGGATCCCGGTCGGGCGCATGCGGGAGTCTGACTGTCTCTCCCCGTTTCCAGCTTCAGAAAAATACCAAAAAAAATATATATATATATATATATATGTGTGTGTGTGTGTATGTATATATATATATATGTATATATATATATACATACACACATATATATATACTGTAACAGATTGAACAGTAGAAGCAGATGTGGGAAATCAGTGGCTTTTATAAAAGTATTTTTTGCGCCAAACTGATGACATACTTATGCCAGGGAGCAAGATCTTAAATGCTCCTCCAGCTGTTTTTAACTTTCTAAATTTTTTAAAATTTTATTGACTGATTGATTGATTGATTTTAGAGAAAGAGGAAAAGAGAGAGAAAAAAATATGCATTTGTTGTTCCACTTATTTATGCATTAATTGGTTGAGTCTTTTATGTGCTTTAACCTGGAATTGAACCAGCAACCTTGGCTATGGGGACAGCTCTTTTTCTATTAAGCCAGACATTGAAGAAATTGGCCACTTTAACTCTAGCTAAATAGCTCAGTTGGTTAGAGCATTGTCCCAATGAACCAAGGTTGCAGTTTTAATCCCTGGTCAGGGCACGTACAAGAATCAACCAATGAATGCATAAATAAGTGGAGCACCAAATGGATGTTTCCTCTCCCTTGCTCTCTATCCACCTGTCTCTCTCTCCCTTCCTCTCTCTGTCTCTCTAAAATCAATCAACAAATAAGTAATATATATGTTAAGTTTGAGAACTGCTGTGATAGTATGGTGAGTGGTGATTAGGTTCTCATCTTTTTTTTTTTAGGTTCTCATCTCTTATCTCACCTTCTCAAATCCTGGCTTAATTGGCATAGCTTCAATTTTTTTATAGAAAGAGGAATGACTGATTTAATTTATTTGGTCTTGTACTGAGTTAAGCACAGGGCCTGGAATGTAGGCAATACTCAAGTGTGAACTAGTATTGTTGCTGTTAATATTATCACTATTTTTATGTGCAAGTTCATACATAAATAAAGATAAAAAGTTATCCCCTCCCTCCTGGAATGTTGGATGTAATGGAGAAGACAGACTTAACAGGGTGATCAACTCATCCCAGGAAACCCTTCAGTCCAGACAAACTGGGACAACTGGTCACTGTACAACAGGTATATGCTTGGCGGATGAATTTGGTTTTATAAAAGACTAGCAAGCAATGTGACAGGAGAGAACAGACTAAATGGGAGATCTGACATAGCATCCTGAAGAAAGTGATATTTAAGCTTTTCAGCATAATATTAGGATTTTGATAAAGTATACTATTAAAAAAAGTACTTCAGCATTACATCTCTTTTTTTCCTTTTTCAATTCAGTGAGAGGAGGGAAGGCAGAGAGACAGCATGAGCCCCAGCTGGGATCCACCTGGCAAGCCCACTAGCCAGTGATGTTCTGCCCATCTAGGGCCAGGCTTGCAACCAAGTTCTTCTTTGTAGCTAAGGTGGAAGCCATGGACCCTTCCTCAGCGCCCTGGGCCAACTTGTTGCAATTGAGCCATGGCTGCAGGAGGAGAAGACAGAGAGAGAGAGAGAGAGAGAGAGAGAGAGAGAGAGAGGAGGGGTGGAGAAGCAGGTGGGCACTTCCCCTGTGTGCCCTGACTGGAAATCGAACGTGGGACATCCACACACTGGGCCGACACATGAGCTAACAAGCCAGAGCCAAAAGTATTTCAAGATTAAAAGTGTGAACAGCCTGACCAGGCAGTGGCGCAGTGGATAGAGCGTCAGACTGGGATGTGGAGGACCCAGGTTCGAGACCCCGAGGTCGCCAGCTTAAGCATGGGCTCATCTGGTTTAAGCAAAACTCACCAGCTTGGACCCAGGGTCACTGGCTCGAGCAATGGGTTACTCGGTCTGCTGTAGCCCTATGGTCAAGGCACATATGAGAAAGCAATCAATGAGCAACTAAGGTGTCAGTATGAAAAACTGATGATTGATACTTCTCATCTCTCTCCGTTCCTGTCTGTCCCTATCTGACTCTCTCTCTGTCCTTGTTAAAAAAAAAAAAAAAAAAAAAAAGTGTGAACAAAGCATGACCAGGTGGTGGTGCAGTGGATAGAGCATTGGACTAGGATGAGGAGGACCCAGGTTTGAGACCCCGCGGTCACCAGCTTGAGCGCGGGCTCATCTGGTTTGAGCAAAGCTCACCAGCTGGGACCCAAGGGGTTACATGGTCTACTGGACCCCAGGGTCAAGGCACATATGAGAAAACAATCAATGAGCCCTGGCCGGTTGGCTCAGCGGTAGAGCGTCGGCCTAGCGTGCGGAGGACCCGGGTTCGATTCCCGGCCAGGGCACATAGGAGAAGCGCCCATTTGCTTCTCCACCCCTCCGCCGCGCTTTCCTCTCTGTCTCTCTCTTCCCCTCCCGCAGCCAAGGCTCCATTGGAGCAAAGATGGCCCGGGCGCTGGGCATGGCTCTGTGGCCTCTGCCTCAGGCGCTAGAGTGGCTCTGGTCGCAATATGGCGACGCCCAGGATGGGCAGAGCATCGCCCCCTGGGGGGCAGAGCACCGCCCCTGGTGGGCGTGCCGGGTGGATCCCGGTCGGGCGCATGCGGGAGTCTGTCTGACTGTCTCTCCCTGTTTCCAGCTTCAGAAAAATGAAAAAAATAATAATAATAAAATAAAAATAAAAATAAAGCAATCAATGAACAACTAAGGTGTCGCACAAAAAACTAATGATTGATGCTTCTCATCTCTCTTTGTTCCTGTCTGTCTGTCCCTGACTATCCCTCTCTCTGACTCACTCTGTCTCTTAAAAAAAAAAGTGTGAACAAAGACCCTGAAGTGTGAAGAGTAGGGTGCATTAAACAAACATAAAGCAGTTCCCCAATTAATACTCATGGCACTGTGCTTTTTTATTTCATTCTACATACATCACAATTTGTAATTTAATGTTTATTTCTTATTTTTAAGCTTTGGGAGGACAGGAACCACGTCTGTCTTGTTCAGCCCTGCATAGTGACGCTCCATGATACAAGGCACTCTATGAATATTTGTCCAGTGAATAAATGTGAAAATTATAGAAAGTCATGCCCTCAGAGTGCTGTGTAGGTAAAAACAATGCCTTCTGG
Organism: Saccopteryx leptura; assembly: GCF_036850995.1. NCBI lineage: Eukaryota > Metazoa > Chordata > Mammalia > Chiroptera > Emballonuridae > Saccopteryx > Saccopteryx leptura. The sequence continues at coordinate 24,529,975 of NC_089511.1, forward strand.
AAAATCAAAATGTAATTTTATTTTTTATGACAGAGATGGAGAGAGAGATAGAGAGAGGGATAGATAGGGACAGAGAGACAGGAAGGAAGAGAGATGAGCAGCATCAGTTCTTCCTTGCGGCTCCTTAGTTGTTCATTGATTGCTTTCTCATATGTGCCTTGAGTGGGGGGGCTACAGCAAAACGAGTGACCCCTTGCTCAAGCCAGCGACCTTGGGCTTCAAGCCAGTGACCATGAGGTCACGTCTATGAGCCCATGCTCAAGCCAGCGACCCCACGCTCAAGCTGGTGAGCCTGTGCTCAAGCTTGGACCTGGGTCCTCTGTGTCCCAGTCTGATGCTCTATCCACTGTGGCACCTCTTGGTCAGGCAAAAAAATATAATTTAAAAAAATGTATTTAGCCTGACCAGGCAGTGGCGCAGTGGATAGAGCGTCGGACTGGGATGCGGAAGGACCCAGGTTCGAGACCCCAAGGTCGCCAGCTCGAGCGTGGGCTCATCTGATTTGAGCAAAGCTCACCAGCTTGGACCCAAGCTCATCAATTTGGACGCAAGGTCACTGGCTCGAGCAAGGGGTTATTTGGTCTGCTGAAGGCCCACGGTCAAGGCACATATGAGAAAGCAATCAATGAACAACTAAGGTGTTGCAATGCACAACGAAAAACTAATGATTGATGCTTCTCATCTCTCTGTTCCTGTCTGTCTGTTCCTGTCTGTCCTTCTCTCTGACTCTCTCTCTCTCTCTCTGTAAAAAAAAACAAAACAAAAAACGTATTTATTGAACCCTGGCCAGGTAGCATAGTTGGTGAGGGTGTTGTCCCGATTCATCAAAGTTACAAGTTTAAACCCTGGTAAGGGCCCATACAAGAATCAACCAATAAAGAATAAATAAGTGGAACAACAAATTGATGTTTCTCTCTCTCTTTCTCTCTCTCTTCTCCCGTTTCTCTCTCTAAAATCAACAAATAAAAAATTTTTTTTTAATTATATGTTTTCTTGAAGGTGCTTAGTCTTATTTCAAGAGTGTGTTAACCTAGGTGCTCAGAAACAATGGTCAGGGCTTCCTTAAGACTAAAGTAAAACTTTTATTTAAAAAGTTATATATGCCTGACCAGGTGGTGGCACAGTGGATAGAGCATTGGACTGGCATGTGGAAGACCCAAGGTTCGAGACCCCAAGGTCACCAGCTTGAGCGTGGGCTCATCTGGTTTGAGCAAAAATTCACCAGCTTGGACCCAAGGTCACTGGCTCAAGCAAGGGGTTACTCGGTCTGCTGAAGGCCCATGGTCAAGGCACATATGAGAAGGCAATCAATGAAGAACTAAGGTGTCACAATGCGCAACAAAAAACTAATGATTGATGCTTCTCATCTCTCTGTTCCTGTCTGTCCCTGTCTATCCCTCACTCTGACTCTCTCTCTGTCTCTGTAAAAAATAAAATAAAATAAAATTTTTTTAAAAGTTATTCATAAAAAAAGTTATATACTTGTATGACCAGGGGTGGTGCAATGGATAAAGTGTCAACCTGGGACACTGAGATCCCTGGTTAAAAGCTGAGCTCACAGCCTGAGCGAGCAGTGGTGCAGTGGATAGAGTGTCGGACTAGTATGCGGAGGACCCAGGTTTGAGACCCCGAGGTCGCCAGCTTGAGTGAGAGCTCATCTGGTTTGAGCAAAGCTCACCAGCTTGGACCCAAGGTCGCTGGCTCCAACAAGGGGCTACTCGATCTGCTGAAGGCCTGCGGTCAAGGTACATATGAGAAGGCAATCAATGAACAATTAAGGTCTTGCAATGCGCAAGGAAAAACTAATTATTGATGCTTCTCATCTCTCCGTTCCCGTCTGTCTGTCCCTGTCTATCCCTCTCTCTGACTCTCTCTCTGTCTCTGTAAAAAAACCAAAAAACAAAACAAAAAAAACCCTGAGCTCACAGGCTTGAACAGCTTGAGCACAGGTTCACTGGCTTGAGTGTGAGATAACAACATGATCTCAAGGTTGCTGGCTGGAGCCCAATGTCACTGGCTTGAGCAAGGGGTCGCTGGCTCAGCTTGTGCCCCCAGTCAAGGCATGTAAGAGAAGCAATCAATGCACAACTAAAGTGAAGCAACTATGAGTTGAGGCTTCTCAATATCTCCTCTCTGTCTCTCTCTCTCTCCCTTTCTCTGTCTCTTAAAAAACAAACAAACAGGCCCTGGCCGGTTGGCTCAGTGGTAGAGCGTCAGCCTGGAGTGCAGGAGTCCCGGGTTTGATTCCCGGCCAGGGCACACAAGAGAAGCGCCCATCTGCTTCTCCACCCCTCCCCCTATCCTTCCTCTCTGTCTCTCTTTTCCCTTCCCGCAGCCAAGGCTCCACTGGAGCAAAGATGGCCCGGGTGCTGAAGATGGCTCCATGATCTCCGCCTCAGGCGCTAGAATGGCTCTGGTTGCAACAGAACAATGCCCCAGATGGGCAGAGCATCGCCCCCTGGTGGGCGTGCCAGGTGGATCCTGGTCGGGCGCATGTGGGAGTCTGTCTGACTGCTTCCTCGTTTCCAACTTCAGAAAAATTAAAAAAAAAAAGTTATATGGCTAGGGCAGGGGTTGGGAAACTTTTTGGCTGAGAGAGCCATGAATGCCACATATTTTAAAATGTAATTCCATGAGAGCCAAAGAAAGACCCTTGTACGTTACGCATTATCCAATAACAATTTGGTGGTGTCCTGGAGGACAGCTGTGATTGGCTCCAGCCACCCGCAACCATGAACATGAGCGGTAGGAAATGAATGGATTGTAATACATGAGAATGTTTAATATTTTTAACGTTATTATTTTTACTAAAGATTTGTCTGCGAACCAGATGCAGCCATCAAAACAGCCACATCTGGCTTGTAAGCCATAGGTTCCCGACCCCTGTCCTAGGATGTGACTACCTATCATAGCCTTCCCAGTTAGGAATTTATGATCAGATCACTCTGTGAGATTACTTTCCATATAACTCTTTTTTCATCTTCTATATGAATTAATTAAGTAATCTAACACATCATATTCCTTTTTTTAAAGATTTTATTTATTGATTTTTTTGCAGAGAGAGGTAAGTGAGAGAGAAGAAGAATGAGTATCAACTCATAGTGGCTTCACTTTAGTTGTTTGTTGATTTAGTTGTTCATTGCCTATGTGCCTTGACCCGACAAGCCCAAGGTTTCGAACAGGCAACCTCAGCATTCCAGGTTGACGCTCTATATCCACTGTGCCACCATAGGCCAGGCACACACCATATGCTTGTTGCCAATAATAGGCTATAGGCAAATAAATAAATGGGATGTCATTGAAACTCAATAAATATCCACTAAATGAGTGATTAGCAAATAATGTATATGGTAGGTTGTAGCAAGTACAGCTAAAAATGTTGAAAAGGGCTAGTTAGGCATCTGAGTTTTATTCTGTAGATAAGGATGTACATATGGGTATATTCCAAAGCACTCTGTCTATTTATATAGTTTAGTAATCCGTTTCCCACTAAAAACCAGTAGGATTGCCCTTGCCTAAGCATTTCTACAACCCTCCCCCACTCCCACCTCTTTAGTTCATATTTTTCTAGCTCTCAAAATCTGCTCGTCATGGTTCACAGGCACAGAAAGTACTTTTGGTTTCAACTCCTTGGTGCTCCGTGTTCTCTTAATGTTTTCTTTCTTAAATGTAGAAAGGGCCTGGTAGAATTTTTTGAGAAACGAAGCAGGAACACCTTTCAAACTGCTTCCTAGGGCCCTTCCTTTCCATCTCCCACTCACACTGTCATCATGAAAGAGTGGGGACTCTGGAACTAAATCCAGAGCTCTCTGGCTGCTGCTTCATTGCTGTGTAGCCAATAAATATCCTGCCTGAATCAGAGACTGAGGACCATTGGGAGCCCCTTGTCAAGTAGACTTCAAATTGCTGACCAGGCCACAGGGTTCTTATCACCAAACAATGTCTTTTCAAAAGGCTGCTTGCTAGGAAGGCAGGATGTGTGGCCAACTAGAAATCCGGGGCTTAGGCTGTCTCTTATCAGCAACTATCCTTGCAAATTTAAACAGGACCCTTTATCTTTCTAGCCCTCTGTTTCCTCTTCTGTAGAATGTGGGGTTAGATGACCTTTCCATCTGGGAATATTGGACTCCTGCCTTGAGCCCCACTAGTAATTTTCCTCTGTTCATCAGTCAACAAAGATTTGTACAAAGAAGTATTGTAGAATTAAGTACCTGAAACCGGTATGATTATGTTAACCAGTGTCACCCCAATAACTTCAATTTTAAAATAAACTAAAATATACCCTGGCTGGGTAGCTTGGTCAGTTAGAGCATTGTCCTGATACTCAAAGGTTGCCTGTTCGATTCCTGGTCTGGGAACATACAGAAACAGATCAATGTTTCTCTCTATCTCCCTTTCTCTCTCTCTAAAATCAATAAATAAAAATTTTAAATAAGTGTGACTTGTGATGGCATAATGGATAAAGCCTCGACCTGGAATGCTGAGGTTGCCAGTTTGAAACCCTGGGCTTGCTGGGTCAAGGATCATATGACAAGCAATCAACGAACAACTAAAGTGAAGCAACTATGAGTTGATACTTCTCATCACCTACCCCTTCTCTCTATAAAAATCAATAAATAAAATCTTTTTTCGGCCCTGGCCGGTTGGCTCAGCGGTAGAGCGTCGGCCTGGCGTGCGGGGGACCCGGGTTCGATTCCTGGCCAGGGCACATAGGAGAGGCACCCATTTGCTTCTCCACCCCCACCCCCTCCTTCCTCTCTGTCTCTCTCTTCCCCTCCCGCAGCCAAGGCTCCATTGGAGCAAAGATGGCCCCGGGCGCTGGGGATGGCTCCTTGGCCTCTGCCCCAGGTGCTAGAGTGGCTCTGGTCGCAGCAGAGCTACGCCCTGGAGGGGCAGAGCATCGCCCCCTGGTGGGCAGAGCGTCGCCCCTGGTGGGCGTGCCGGGTGGATCCTGGTCGGGCACATGCAGGAGTCTGTCTGACTGTCTCTCCCTGTTTCCAGCTTCAGAAAAATACAAAAAAAAAAATCTTTTTTCAAAAAATATAAAGTAGGCCTGACCTGTGGTGGCACAGTGGATGGAGCGCTGAGGTCACCGGTTCAAAACCCTGAGCTTGCCTCGTTGCCTGGTCAAGGCACATATGGGAGCTGATGCTTCCTGCTCCTCTCCTCCTTCTCTCTCTCTCTCTCTCTCCTCTCTAAAATGAATAAATAAAATATTTTAAAAATAAATAAATAAAATAGGCCTGGCTGTTTGCCTAAATGATAGAGTGTTGGCCCCATATGTGGATGTTCTGAGTTCGATTCCCAGTCAGGGCACACAGAAGAAGCACCTATCTGCTTCTCCCCCCTCCCCCTCCCCCCCTTTCTCTCTCTCTCTCCCTCTCTCTCTCTCTCTCTCTCTCTCTCTCTTCCCCTCCCACATGCATGGCTCAATTGGTTCAAGCGCATCAGCTGGGCACTGAGGATGCCTCCATGGAGCCTCCGCCACAGGTGCTAAGAATAGCTTGGTTGAGAGCATGGCCCCAGATGAGGTTACCAGGTGGATCCCGGTCAAGGTGCAGCGGGAGTCTGTCTCTCTGTTTCCCAGTCTGTCTCTCTGTTTCCTCTCCTCTCACTTGGAAAAAGAAGGGGGAAAAAAAGGAAAATTAAATGAAAAAAGGTCTGTGGGCTTGCCCACATGCTCAGGATCCTTGCTAGGTGCATTTTGTTGTCCATTACCCTAGTTTCTCTATTTAAGGTTTCTCCTTTCAGGCAAAGCAATAAAAACATAAAGAGCTCTGAAAGGGCTGGGTGGAAGTTTCTTACTGGTAGATACTTGCTCACTTCCAGAGGAGGTGCTAGGTGCTTCTTCTGAAGCCATAGAAAGTCTTCCCCACCCTGTGTCTTATGGAGACAGAGAGGAAATGTAAAGCCAGTTGCCGCGGCCACCATCACAGCCACCTGGCCCATGCAGGTTCGCATTGGATTCGGACAGATGGTAATAAAACAACGAAGCCAAAAATTGGTGGGCCATCATCTTTAATCCTAGCTTGCACCTGGCGGGCAAGTAAAACACACACTGGGCTCCAAAACCTACTCATTCAGTGCTCACAAAGCTACTGACTTATCTGAGTTTCCTTGAATCAAAGGTTTCTAGCTCACCAGACTTATTCACCTCTGTTCTCCATCTCCTTTCTTCTCCTTGCACAAACTCTGTACAAACTAGCTTTTCCTTCAGCACTCCACCATCTTGGCTGCTTCTCCTGGTCTCCTCCATGTGGCCCTGCACAAACTCTCTAATGCTAATCTCAGGAACCGAGAGAGCAAGCTCCAGGTCTGACCCACTTTATAGTGCAGAAATCAAAACCTTTAATCCAATATGCAAAATAGGGAAGTCTCTAATACAAAGTCACTTATCTGAGGCATGATGTATTGCATCACCCCACATCAAAAAGGGTGGGAAAGGCTTAGTCCTAAAACCAAGCCCCAAGCTATACAAGGATCCTGCCTGCCCAAAGTCATCCCCCAACACACATTAATATCACCTGGGCGATGGGCCTCCACGTGGGCAGCGCCATCTTAAACAAAGTGAGCATAATATATTTATATTTTATCTGCCCAACAGGAAGCAACCAGTTTATTTCCCAAGGAGTAGCCCTAACAAGTCATTCCTCCATTTTCTTTTCTTCTTCTTCTCGTTCTTCTCCTTCTCCTACACCTTCTCCTCCTCCTCCTCCTTTTTCTTCTGAGAGTTTTATAATTTATTTGAGCCAAACTGAGGACATATGCTAGAGAGCAAGATCTCAAAAATCTCTCCCATTTTCTGAACTGTTTACGTCCCAGACTTTTCTTCTTCCAGAGATATTTAAAACTGGGCTTAGCCTGACCAGGCAGTGGCGCAGTGGATAGAGCATCAGACTGGGATGTGGAGGACCCAGGTTCGGGACCCCGAGGTCACCAGCTTGAGCACGGGCTCATCTGGTTTGAGCAAAGCTCATGTAAGGCCAGTGGCCATGGCCAGGGCCACCATCATAGCAGCCGGGCCCATGCAGGTTCGCATTGGATTCGGACAGTCGGTAAAGAAACAACGGAGCCAAAAACTGATAGGCCATTTTCTTTAATTCTAGCTTGCACCCGGCGGGCAAGTAAAAACACACACTGGGCTCCAAAACCCACTCACATTCAGTGCTCACAAAGCCACTGACTTATCCGAGTTTCCTAGAATCAAAGGTTTCTAGCTCACCAGCCTTATTCTCTTCAGTTCCCCATCTCCTTCCTTATCCCAGATACAAATTCTACACAAACTGACATCTCACTCAGCACTCCGCCATCTTGGCTGCTTCTCCTGGCCTACTCCACGTGGCCTCCTTCTGCTCTCTGCTCTGCTCTCTCCTCTAAATGATAATCTCAGGAACCAAGAGCCCAAGCTCCCGCTCCGTCCCCATTTTATATTGTAGCTTCACAACCTCTAATCCAATATACAAAATAGGGAAGTCTCTAATACAAAATCACTTCTCTGAGGCATGATTGGATTGTACCACCCCACATCAAAAAGGGTGGGAAAGGCTTAATCCCAAAACCAAGCCCCAGGCTGCAAGTATTCTCAACACACATTAATATCACCTGGCCTCACGTGGGCAGCACCATCTTTAACAAAGTGAGCATAATACATTTTATCACCCAACAGCTCACCAGCTTGGACCCAAGGTCGCTGTCTTGAGCAAGGGGTTACTCCGTCTGCTGAAGGCCCGCGGTCAAGGCACATGAGAAAGCAATCAATGAACAACTAAGGTGTTGCAACGAAAAACTGATGATTGATGCTTCTCATCTCTCTCCGTTCCTGTCTGTCTGTCCCGATCTATCCTTCTCTCTGACTCTCTAACTCTCTCTCTCTCTGTAAAAAAAAAAAAAAAAAAAAAAAAAAAAAAAAGGCTTAGCGGCATTGTTCTGCACTTATGTTTCTGTTTTATCAGCTCTTTCAGTCCTGACTATTGTCATTGGTGGATCAGTACTTTATTAACCCTGTGTCACAGTTTAAAAAGCCGGGTAGCAGCTCACCCAGGGTCAGTGAGAGCATGATGATATGAAGATAAAAAATATATAAAAATAGCCTGACCTGTGGTGGCACAGTGGATAAAGTGTCAACCTGGAAACGCTGAGGTTGCCGGTTCAAAACCCTGGGCTTGCCTGGTCAAGGCACATATGGGAGTTGATGCTTTCTGCTCCTCCCCCCTTCTCTCTCTCTCTCTCTCCTCTCTATAATGAATAAATAAAATCTTAAAAAGAAATATATATAAATAGAGTCCCACATCTAGCTGGGACCATTTTTGTATCTGATATCCTTGCACTGAGAGCATCCAAAATGACTTGACCCCTCCCCAGACCCATTAACTTTATTTATTTATTTTGTGATAGAGACAGAGAGACAGAGAAAGGAATAGATAAAGACAGACAGACAGGAAGGGAGAGAGATAAGACGCATCAATTCTTTGTTGCAGCTCCTTAGTTGTTCATTGATTGCTTTCTCATATGTGCCTTGACCAGGGGGCTACAGCAGAGCAAGTGACCCCTTGCTCAAGCAAGTGACCTTGGACTCAAGCCAGCAACTTTGGGCTTTAAGCCAACAACCTTTGCCAGTAACCTTTGGGCTCAAGCCAGCAACCATGGGGTCATGTCTATGACTCCACACTCAAGCCAGCAACCCCACACTAAAGCTGGTGAGCCCACGTTCAAGCCAGCAACCTCCGGGTTTCAAACTTGGGTCCTCTATATCCAAGTCCCATGCTCTATCCACTACGCCACAGCCTGCTCGGGCCAGACCCATTAATTTTAAACCAAGAATCCACAGAAGAAACTTGGAGCAAAACACATTGGACTCTTTTTTTTTTTCTTTTTTTCTTTTTTTCTTTTTTTTTTTTTTTAGAAATAGGGATAGACAGGGACAGATGGACAGGAACGAAGAGAGATGAGAAGCATCAATCATCAGTTTTTCATTGTGACCCCTTAGTTGTTCATTGATTGCTTTCTCATATGTGCCTTGACCGCGGGCCTTTGGCTGATTGAGTAACCCCTTGCTGGAGCCAGCGACCTTGGGTCCAAGCTGGTGAGCTTTACTCAAACCAGATGAGCCCATGCTCAAGCTGGTAACCTCGGGGTCTCAAACCTGGGTCCTTGGCATCCCAGTCCGATGCTCTATGCACTGCACCACCGCCTGGTCAGGCACAAATTGGACTCTTGATGTAACAAATGACAAATTGAAACTAATCTAAGGATGCCGGTCTCTGAGGATGCTTGTTGCTATGTCTTGAATCACTCTAAGATGTAAAGGGTAGGATCAAGCTATTGAATGAAGAACTTTGTATTTAATATTGTCGTTTCAGAGGGGAAATGATCATTTGAGTAAGTGCACAAGGAGATAACAAGGGCATTGCCTGAGAAAGGCTGCCATTCGTGGTCCCACAGGGCACCTAAGTTCAGTATCATAACCTTGCAAAGAGTACAGGCTTCACCTTGGCAGTTCAGGCTCTCAGCTGCTCAGGGATGCCAGATGTGAGAGAGACTGCCTTATGATCACTATTAGATGGGAACATAAACTTGAAGGGCAAATCATTAATTTACAAAAAGATATATAGCTGTTAAGAGGATCTAATCTTTTTCACCCCATTGGAAAGCAGACAAAAAAAAGGAAATTGTCACCCCAAAATTCCTTGATGAACATGTTCATTGTAAAGCTTATAAATCCAGCTCTGTTCTTACTAGCTGTGTGGCTTTCTAGTGTGTATGTGACATATACGTTATATATACCTCTATATCTCTACCTTTCTATAAATGTGCATGGCTCAAACACAAATACAAAAAGGTATATAGCCTGATCTGTGGTGATGCAGTGGATAAAGTGTCACCTGGAACGTTGAGGTCGCTGGTTCAAAATCCTGGGCTTGCCTGGTCAAGGCACATATGGTAGTTGATGCTTCTTGCTCCTCCCCTGTTCTCTCTCTCTCTCTCTCTCTCCATTTCTCTCTCTCTCCTCTAAAATAAATAAATAAAATCTTTTTAAAAAGTATATAATGAAAGGATATAGTCCTCATCCATTCCATCATCTTATCCTCCAGTACCTCCTGTCCCCCCGAGGGAGCTGCATTATGTTGTTTCATGTTCCCAACCATTATCTTTAGAAATACATAAGCTAGGCACTGGCCAGTTGGCTCAGTGGTAGAGTGTTGGCCTGGCATGCAGAGTCCCGGGTTCGATTCCCGGCCAGGGCACACAGGAGAAGCGCCCATCTGCTTCTCCACCCCTCCCCCTCTCCTTCCTGTCTGTCTCTCTCTTCCCCTCCCGCAGCCGGGGCTCCATTGGAGCAAAGTTGGTCCGGGCGCTGGGGATGGCTCTGTGGCCTCTGCCTCAGGCGCTAGAATGGCTCTGGATGCAACAGAGCAACGCCCCAGATGGGCAGAGCATCACCCCCTGGTGGGCGTGCCGGGTGGATCCCAGTCAGACGCATGCGGGAGTCTGTCTGACTGTCTCCCCATTTCCAGCTTCAGAAAAATACAAAAAAAAAAAAAAAATCATTAGTTTTTCATTGGGACACCTTAGTTGTTTATTGATTGCTTTCTCATATGTGCCTTGACCATGGGGCTACAGAAGACTGAGTGTTGGTCAAATAAGTTTGTAAATATGATATATATGTTTGCTCGCTTGTGACTTATATTGGGTGTGGGGGACAGGCTATAGGCAGGCCAGGTCGTTGTAGCCTAAGGTTTGGTTTTGGGACTAAGCTTTTCCCCACACCCTTGACTGATTATATGATCTGGGTGGTGCACTCTCATGAGGAATCCAATTATGCCTTGGATAAGTGACTTTGTATCGGAGACTTCCTTGTTTGTATATTGGATTAAGGGATTTTGGTTTTCTACACTATAGAGTGGGACAGACCGGGAGCTTGGACACACAGTTCCTGCTATCACAATTGCAGGGGCTTCCCTGATCCCTTGCCCTTCATGGAAAGAGCTGGTTTTCTGCTTTTCCCTTGTCTTCTTTTGTGGTTTGCCTGTCTTGGTGAGACACCAATAAATAGGATGGCCCTCCATCCTCTGACTCCGCCATTTCTTTATCGTCTGCCCGAATCCAATGGGAACCTGCATGTGAATGGCCACGATGGTGGCTCCTGGCCTTACACTGAGTAACCCCTTGCTCGAGCCAGCAACCTTGGGTCCAAGCTGGTGAACTTTTCGCTCAAACTAGATGAGCCCGTGCTCAAGCTGGCGACCTTGGGGTCTCGAACCTGAGTCGTCTGCGTCCCAGTCCAATGCTCTATCCACTGTGCCACCGCCTGGTCAGGCTGTAATTTTTAATAATAGTGATGTTGCCTGACCAGGCAGTGGTGCAGTGGACAAAGTGTCAGCCTGGGATGCTGAGGACACAGGTTCGAAACCCCGAAAGTGCTGGCTTGAGCATGGGCTCATAGACATGACCCCATGGTCACTGGCTTGAGCCCAAAGGTCACTGGCTTGAAGGCCAAATTTGATGGCTTAAGCAAAGGGTCACTGGCTTGGCTGGAGCCCCCTTGTCAAGGCACATATGAGAAAGCAATTGTTGGTCAAATAAGTTTGTAAATATGATATATATGTTTGCTCACTTATAGTTTGTATTGGGTGTGGGGGACAGGCTGTAGGGAGGCCAGGTCGTTATAGCCTAAGGCTTAGGTTTAAGATTAAGCTTTTCCCCACACCCTTGACTGATTGCATGATGTGGGGTGGTGCACTCTCATGAGGAATCCCATCATGCCTCAGATAAGTGACTTTGTATCACAGACTTCCTTGTTTGTATATTGGATTAAAGGTTTTGATTTCTATACTATAAAATGGGGCAGACTGGGAGCTTGCTCTTTCTCAGTTCCTGAGATTAGCATTAGAGAGGAGAGCAGAGAAGGCCACGTGGAGTAGGCCAGGAGAAGCAGCCAAGATGATGGAGTGCTGAGGGAGAAGCCAGTTTGTTCAGCGAGAAGGGGATGGGTAACAGAGGTGAATAAGACTGGTGAGGTAGAAACCACTGATACTAGGAAAACTCGGATAAGTCAGTGGCTTTGTGACCACTGAATGAGTGGGTTTGGGAGCCCAGTGTGTGTTTTTACTTGACTGCCAGGTGCAAGCTAGGATCAAAGGTAATGGCCCCCAGATCTTGGCTCCGTTGTTTCATTACCGACTGTCCGAATCAAATGCAAACCTGCACAGGCCAGGTGGCTGTGATGGTGGTCGTGGCTACTGGCTTTACAGCAATCAATGAAAAACTAAGGTGCTACAACTGTGAGATGATGCTTCTCATCTCTTTTCCTTCCTGTCTGTCTGTCGCTGTCTGTCCCTCTCTCTCTCACTCATAAAAAATAAATATAGCCTGACCTGTGGTGGTGCAGTGGATAAAGCATCAACCTGAAAATGCTGAGGTCGCCAGTTCGAAACCCTGGGCTTGCCTGGTCAAGGCACATATGGGAGCTGATGCTTCCAGCTCCTCCCTCCCTTCTCTCTCTCTGTCTCTCCTCTCTCTCTCTCTCACTCTCTCTCTCTGTCTCTCCCTCTCCTCTCTAAAAAATGAATAAATAAAAAAATTTAAAAAAAATAAAATTAAATAAATAAATATAAAAATAGGCCCTGGCCGGTTGGCTCAGTGGTAGAGCGTCGACCTGGTGTGCAGGAGTCCCAGGTTCGATTCCCGGCCAGGGCACACAGGAGAAGTGCCCATCTGCTTCTCCACCCCTCCCCCTCTCCTTCCTCTCTGTCTCTTTCTTCCCCTCCTGCAGCCAAGGTTCCATTGGAGCAAAGTTGGCCCGGACACTGAGGATGGCTCCATGGCCTCTGCCTCAGGCGCTAGAATGGCTCTGGTCGCAACAGAGCAATGCCCCAGATGGGCAGAGCATCACCCCATGGTGGGCATGCCGGGTGGATCCCGGTCGGGCGTATGCGGGAGTCTGACTGCCTTCCCGTTTCCAACTTCAGGAAAATACAAAAAATAAAAAATAAAATAAATAAAAATAAAAAACTGTTGTAAAGGCAGTAACTGCAGCCACCATCACAGCCGCCTGGCCTGTGCAGGTTCACATTTGATTCGGACAGACGGTAATGAAACAATGGAGCCAAGAACTGGTGGGCCATTAGCTTTAATCCTAGCTCGCGCCCGGTGGGCAAGAAATACACATAGTGGGAAAACACTTCCCTTTTCATTCAGGGCTTTCAAAGCCATTGACTCATCGGAGTATTCCTAGAATCAAAGGCCCCACCAGCCTTATTCACCTCTGTTTCTCATCTTCTCTCTGCACAAACCAGCTTCTCCTTCAGCACTCCACCATCTTGCCTGCCTCTCCCCTGCAATGCTGATGGCAGGATTGAAACAAGAGAGAGCCCCTCGGTCTGCTTCATTTTATAGTGTAGAAATTAAAGCCTTTAAGTCAGTTTAAAAATAAGGAAGTCTTTCTCCCTGTCCGGTTGGCTCAGTGGTAGAGCGTCGGCCTGGCGTGCAGGAGTCCCAGGTTTGATTCCCGGCCAGGGCACACAGGAGAAGTGCCCATCTGCTTCTCCACCCCTCCCCCTCTCCTTCCTCTCTGTCTCTCTCTTCCCCTCCTGCAGCCAAGGCTCCATTGGAGCAAAGATGGCCCGGGCGCTGAGGATGGCTCCGTGGCCTCTGCCTCAGGTGCTAGGATGGCTCTGGTTGCAACAGAGCGACGCCCCAGACGGGCAGAGCATTGCCCCCTGGTGGGCGTGCTGGGTGGATCTCGGTCAGGCCCATGCGGGAGTCTGACTGCCTCCCCGTTTCCAGCTTCGGAAAAATGCAAAAACAAACAAACAAATAAAAAAAAACCAAATAAGGAAGTCTCTGATACAAAGCCACTTATCTGAGGCATAAGTGGGATTCCTCATAAGAGTGCACCATCCCCTATCATGCAACAGTCAAGGGTGTGGGGAAAAGCTTAGTGTTGAGAAGATCTTAGTATTAAAAGGGTGAGAAAGGCTTAGTCTTAAAACTAAGCCTTTGGCTATAAGGACCTAGCCAGCTTACAGTCTGTCTTTCAAACCCAATGTAAACTACAAGCAAGCAAACATATATATCATATTTACAAACTTATTTGACTAACAATTGTGATGTTGAAAAATCTTTTCATCGTGGTAAGTTGCCAAACATGTGTAAAACTTAGTATTGGCAATGCCATTTTAAAGAGGAAAAGTCCCTGGCCGGTTGGCTCAGTGGTAGAGCGTCGGCCTGGCGTGCAGAAGTCCCGGGTTCGATTCCCAGCCAGGGCACACAGGAGAAGCACCTATCTGCTTCTCCACCCCTCCCCCTCTCCTTCCTCTCTGTCTCTCTCTTCCCCTCCTGCAGCCGAGGCTCCATTGGAACAGGGATGGCCCGGGCGGTGGGGATGGCTCCTTGGCCTCTGCCCCAGGCGCTAGAGTGGCTCTGGTTGCGACAGAGTGACGCCCCGGAGGGGCAGAGCATCGCCTCCTGGTGGGCAGAGCGTCGCCCCCTGGTGGGCGTGCCGGGTGGATCCCGGTCGGGCGCATGCGGGAGTCTGTCTGACTGTCTCTCCCCATTTCCAGCTTCAAAAAAAGAAAATAAAAAAATAAAAATAAAGAGGAAAAGTCAGGCTTTCTGTCCTGTCCTTTCTTTGGAAAATGGATGGAAAAGGATATAGAAGTCTCCTGACTTACAAGGACAGCTGGGTCATTTAGTTTTAGCTCTCTGAAAGGATTAAGGTTATTTGAAAAACTTTCTGTCCCTTTCTTTTTTTTTTTTAATGTGTTTTGACACTTTTATTTTATTTTTTATTTTTTTAATTTTTTTTATTTGTTCATTTTAGAGAGGAGAGAGAGAGAGAGAGAGAGAGAGAGAGGAGAGACAGAGAGAGAGAAGGGGGGATGAGCTGGAAGCATCAACTCCCATATGTGCCTTGACCAGGCAAGCCCTGGGTTTCGAACCGGGAACCTCAGCATTTCCAGGTCGACCTGTCCCTTTCAATAAGAGACAAAATTTATATACCACCCTACACTGATTTTAGCTCTCCCTCCCTTCCTGGAATCCTGAGATTAACGTGTACCTCTAGGCAAAGGAGGAAAGATAGACACTAAAAGGTTTATGAATGTATTCTGATATGTAAAATGATATCACCATTGTGTTACCTTGAAAGTTTTAACGTTTTTTTAAATCCCCTAGAAAAATGTTATAAGCTTGTTAATGATTGTCATGCCCCCCCCCAACCTGTATGTGGTCAAAGGGTATATAACCAGCCTCTGAGATACATTTGGGGCTTCACGATTTGGGTCTGCAATGCCTCGTGTTAGTCATATGTGGCCGGCATATTAATAAATCTCCTCCTTTTTAAAAAAAAAAATTTATTTATTTTATTTATTCATTTTTAGAGAAGACAGAGAGAGGGAGAGAGAGAGACAGAGAGAGAGAGAAAGGGAGAGGAGCTGGAAGCATCAACTCCCATATGTGCCTTGACCAGGCAAGCCCAGGATTTCGAACCGGTGACCTCAGCATTTCCAGGTCGACACTTTATCCACTGCACCACCACAGGTCAAGCTAAATCTCCTCCTTTTAATAAAACCCTTCAAAATTCATCTGGATTTGGTGTCTCTACATAAACCCACAGAAGTGAGGTATGGTACTTTACAACATTTGGGGGCTCGTCCGGGATCTGGTGTTCTATGTTGGATAGAGACATCCAAATCAGCTTGTCTCTCCAGGGGACTGCCCCACCCTTAAGGAATCTCAAGGAGAGGCACCACCTGAGATGTTTTCAGGACTCCCCATTTTCCTGTAGGGTTCAGACAGTTCTTCTGTAGACTCTCCCCCAATTCCCAAATTTGATGATTTGGACAATTCAGCAGAGAAATCAAGGAGGTAGGTAAAGCAACTCTTTTGCTTTACTGAATTCTAGGTTTCCTTTGAATTCTTGCTTTTCTGTTTGGGACTAGTCAAATAGGACTACTGCATGAGAATTGGACTTAATTTTACTAATGCAGTAGGCTCTCCAAGACCAAGTTGTCGGTGGGAAGGTTTTAGGTCCCACTTCGGGCTTTTCTGGGAGATGTCTGGTTGTACTCTGGGAGGACGATGAATGGGGATTAGGTCCTGTCTCAGACTCCCAGGGACATCTGTTCATACCCTAGGAGGGCACTAATGAGGACGGAGTTAACCAGGCTTGTCAGTCCTCGAACCTCTAGGAACGTCTGTTTGTGCTCTAGGAAGACCTTAGTGGGGACCAGGTTCCTCCTCGAACTTCCAGAAGCATCTAGTTATGCTCTCAGAAAAAGACATTAGTGGGAACTTTGTTCATGCTCTAGGTAGGCATAGTGGGGACTGAATTAACCAGGATTAAGCAGTCTCGCATCACACTGCATCAGTGGGGACTGAGTTAACCAGGTTGATCGATCTTGCCTTGGACTTTCAGAGACATCTTTGTGTTTGTCAGATCTCATTCTTTTCTTTTAATGTTTCTGTCTAAACCCCCTTAGTGATTGGTGTGTGGGAATCTTTAGTGCCTGAGCCTAAGTTTCAGAAACACAGCTAGGAGGGCATCTGATGAGTGATTCATGTGTGAGTGGGAATCACTAGTGCCTGAGCTTAAGTTCCAGGAGCATGGCTAGGAGAGCATCTGATGTGTAATTAATATATAAGTAGAACTCTCTGATGCCTGAGCCTAAGTTCCAGAAACATGGCTAGGAAAGCACCTAATGAATGATTAGTGTATGAGCGGGAATCTCTGGTGCCTGAGCCTAAACCCTCCCCTGGGATGTGGTTGAGCAGGCACCTGAGAGGCCCCTAATGGGGGAATTTCTTCCTTCCTTTGTCTATTGAGCTGTGTGAGTAAGTGATCTGTTTTGTCTCTATGTTTCTCAGGAAAAATCTCTAGTATAATTTTAATTGGAATAAGTAAAGTGCACTCATTTAAATTTCTTAATTTGTAATTTGTGTATGTGAAGTCTTTGTTTAATATTTAAACGTGTCTATTTTTAAGACCTGAATTAAGATTTTGCATGCAAAAATTGGAAATTTCTGGCTTAAAACCTGTTGGGCAGATAAAATGTATTATGCTCACTTTGTTAAAAATGGCGCTGCCCACGGGAGGCCGTTGCCCAGGTGATATTAATGTGCATCTCTGGGGGCAGGTAGAATCCTTGTAGCCTGGTGCTTGGTTTTGGGATTAAGCTTTTCCCACCCGTTTTGATGTGGGGCGGTACAATCCAATCATGCCTCAGAGAAGTGTCTTTGTATTAGAGACTTCCCTATTTTGTATATTGGATTGAAGGTTTTGAATCTACACTATAAAATTGGGGCAGAACGAGAGCTTGCTCTCTTGGTTCCTAGGATGATTAGCATGAGAGAGCAGAGGGAGAAGAACAGAGAGCAGAAAGAGGCCATGTGGCCAGGAGAAGCAGCCAAGATGGCGGAGTGTTGAGTGAGAAGCCAGTTTGTGCAGAGTTTGTATCTGGGATAAGGAAGGAGATGGGGAACTGAGGAGAATAAGTCTGGTGAGCTAGAAACCTTTGATTCTAGGAAACTCGGATAAGTCAGTGGCTTTGTGAGCACTGAATGTGAGTGGGTTTTGGAGCCCAGTGTGTATTTTTACTTGCCGGCCGGGTGCAAGCTAGAATGAAAGAAAATGGCCTATCAGTTTTTGGCTCCGTTGTTTCTTTACCGACTGTTCAAATCCAATGCGAACCTGCATAGGCCGGGCTGCTGTGATAGTAGTAGTAGCAGCCGTGGCTACTTGCTTTACAAACCAGAAGGTAAAAGTGAAGGGAAATCCATAAACCTCATATGAGCTAGCGGATGTCCGCCAGAGCCCGCAAATTACAAAACTAGCAAAATTTATAAAAATATTATATTGCTTAAAGCTAAAAACTAAGACCTAAAAAAGTGCTGGAAGAAGTATAGAATAAAAACTAGTTTCAGATATTCATATATCCACCTACTGACCAAAAGAAGTTTTACCCATTTGGAAGATACAGGGTAGGAATAGTATTAAAATTAGAACTTTGCTTTAGAAAAATTTTAGAGAAAGAAAAGGAAACGAGGCCAGGTAGAAATGTTTAGAAATTAACAAACCACGGGTGTGGACCTTGCTGGTTATCAGTTTCTTGAAATGAACTGCAATTCCAGAATGAGTGATGAGATTATGAGTAATAGGATTATAGGAGATGGGATTATCAGGGACAGGCCCTCTGGCTGCCTCTCCCCTTCCTCTCCCTAGGACATGGGGGTCACGTGGGTCCTCCATGGGTTGGGGGGGTGGCTTGTTGCCCTCCTCTGGTGTGTAAGAAATTATAGAAGGAAAAATAAGTATAAAGTGTACAAGACTAGCACTGGGAGGATTCCAACTCTCCTGTGGGGCTGAGGTGGGTGTTAGGTCCCCTCCAAGTTTCCCCTACCCTTCCCCTGTTCCTTCGTGTGGCATGATTATTGTCTGATGTGGGAGACATGGGATTCACAAAAGAGACCCACTGTGTTGGTCAAATAAGTTTGTAAATATGATATATATGTTTGCTCGCTTGTGACTTATATTGGGTATGAGGGACAGGCTATAAGCAGGCCAGGTCGTTGTAGCCTAAGGTTTGGTTTTAGGACTAAGCTTTTCCCCACACCCTTGACTGATTGTATGATCTGGGTGGTGCACTCTCATGAGGAATCCAATTATGCCTTGGATAAGTGACTTTGTATCGGAGACTTCCTTGTTTGTATATTGGATTAAGGGATTTTGGTTTTCTACACTATAAAGTGGGACAGACCAGGAGCTTGGACACACAGTTCCTGCTATCACGATTGCAGGGGCTTCCCTGATCCCTTGCCCTTCATGGGAAGAGCTGGTTTTCTGCTTTTCCCTTGTCTTCTTTTGTGGTTTGCCTGTCTTGGTGAGACACCAATAAATAGGATGGCCCACCATCCTCCGACTCCGCCGTTTCTTTACCATCTGCCCAAATCCAATGGGAACCTGCATGGGCCAGGCGGCTGCTTTGATAGTGACAGCCATGGCTCCTGGCCTTACACACTGCTTTAGCCATAATAGTAAAAAATTGTAAGAGAGGGTTCTCAGAGAATTGTGGGGAAATTGAAAACCTCATGTGGGCTAGAGTAGCCCACTATTGGGAAGGTGAATTTGTGAAATTTGTATTTTTTTAACTAGAAATAATGCTGGGCAGCTGCTCAGAGCAAGGCAGTTGGTTGCAGGTGGCAGATTGGATTAAGTTCCTGCTTGGGCGGAGCCATTGTTTTGCTAATTGCTGCAAGAAAAAACGGCATAGAAAAGAAAAAGGGGGGGGGGCAGTCTCCTCTCACAGCTCCCGGAGCCTGGTGGCACCAGGAATTCCAGGCACCTCAACTGTAAAGTCAGTAGCTACGGCCACCATCACAGCCGCCTGGCCCATGCAGGTTTGCATTAGATTTGGACAGACAGTAATGAAACAACAGAGCCAATAACTGGAGAGCCATTAGCTTTAATCCTAGCTTGCACCCAGCGGGCAAGTAATACACACAGTGGGAAAACACTTCCCTTTCCATTCAGGGCTCCCAAAGTTACTGACTTATCTGAGTTTCCTAGAATCAAAGGTTTCTAACCTCACCAGCCTTATTCACTCGGTTCTCCATCTCCTTCTCTTTGCACAAACTCTGCACTAACTGGCTTCTCTTCCCTCAGCACTCCACCATCTTGGCTGCCTCTCCTCTCCTCCACATGGCCTTTCTCTGCTCTCTTTTCTAATGCTAATCTTAGGAACCAAGAGAGAGCAAGCTCCCGGTTTGCCCCACTTTATAGTGTAGAAATCAAAACCTTTAATCCAGCCTGACCTCTGGTGGCACAGTGGATAAAGCGTCGACCTGGGAACACTGAGGTTGCCGGTTCAAAACCCTGCACTTGTCAGGTCAAGGCATATATGGGAGTTGATGCTTCCTGCTCCTCCCCCCTTTCCCTCTCTCTCTCTCTCTCCCTCCCTCCTCTCTAAAATGAATAAATTTTTAAAAAGTGGCAAGAGACATAAGAGTTAAAAAAATAAAACAAAAGAAAAGAAAAAAAACAACCCTCACAAAAGAAAGGGTTTCTATTGGTCAAAAAATAGTAACTTCAAGAAAAGACTTAACAAGGTTAATTAAGAAAAAGAAAGAAAAGAGAAAAAAAGAAAAAAAATCTTTAATCCAATATACAAACAAGGAGGTCTCTGATACAAAGTCATTTATTTGAGGCATAATGGGATTCCTTTTAATTTTTTATTATTTTATTTTATTTATTCATTTTAGAGAGGAGAGAGAGAGACAGAGAGAGGAGAGAGAGACAGGGGAGAGGAGCTGGAAGCATCAACTCCCATATGTGCCTTGACCAGGCAAGCCCAGGGTTTCGAACCGGCGACCTCAGCATTTCCAGGTCGACGCTTTATACACTGCGCCACCACAGGTCAGGCCATAATGGGATTCCTCATGAGAGTGCATCACCCCACCATGCAACAGTCAAGGGTGTGGGGAAAAGCTTAGTCTTAAAACTAAGCCTTAGGCTATAATGACCCTGCCTGCTTACAGCCTGTCCCCCACACCCATGCAAACTATAGGCGAGCAAACATATATATCATATTTACAAACTTATTTGACCAACACCGACCCTTATATTGACTTGATGGTATAAAAGCACTCTAGGTCATAAAGAGGATTAGTATCTCTTTGCCAGCTGGGCAATTACAAAATAGTGAGTACATTTTGACCATTCCTTATTTTTCTCAGTCAATCAATAATTCATTGGGGTACGCCTGACCAGGCGGTGGCGCAGTGGATAGAGCATCGGACTGGGATGCCGAGGACCCAGGTTCCAGACCCCGAGGTTGCCAGCTTGAGCGTGGGCTCATCTGGTTTGAGCAAAAGCTCACCAGCTTGGACCCAAGGTTGCTGGCTCCAGCAAGGAGTTACTCGGTCTGCTGAAGGCTCGTGATCAAGGCACATATGAGAAAGCAATGAATGAATAACTAAGGTGTCATAATGTGCAACGAAAAACTAATGATTGATGCTTCTCATCTCTCCATTCCTGTCTGTCTGTCCCTGTCTATCCCTCTCTCTGACTCTCTCTGTCTCTGTAAAAAATATATATATATGGCCTGACCTATGGTGGTGCAGTAGATAAAGCGTCGAACTGGAAATGCTGAGGTCGCTGGTTCGAAACCCTGGGCTTGCCTGGTCAAGGCATATATGGGAGTTGATGCTTCCAGCTCCCCCCCTTCTCTCTCTCTGTCTCTCCCTCTCCTCTCTAAAATGAATAAATTAAAAAGTAATATAAATAAATAAATAAAAGTTTAAAAAATAATTGTTTCTTTAAAAAATAATAATAATTCATTGGGGTAGTAGTTTATAATCCTCTTATTGTAAACTGTACTAAAATTGTACTAATAATAAGGCATATAAAATTATATAGTCTGTGTAAGGCCAGGAGCCGCCATCATGGCCATTCACATGCAGGTTCCCATTGGATTCGGGCAGACGGTAAAGAAATGGCAGAGTCGGAGGATGGTGGGCCATTCTGTTTATTGGTGTCTCACCAAGACAGGCAAACCACAAGAGAAGACAAGGGAAAAGCAGAAAACCAGTTTTTCCCATGAAGGGCAAGGGATCAGGGAGGCCCCTGAAATGGTGATAGCAGGAACCCAGAGAGCAAGCTCCTGGTCTGCCCCACTTTATACTGTAGAAACCAAAAACCTTTAATCCAATATACAAATAAGGAAGTCTCTGATACAAAGTCACTTATCTGAGGCATGATGGGATTCCTCATGAGAGTGCACCACCCCACATCATGCAATCAGTCAAGGGTGTGGGGAAAAGCTTAGTCTTAAAACTAAGCCTTAGGCTATAATGACCTGGCCTGCTTACAGCCTGTCCCCCACACCCAATACAAACTATAAGCAAGCAAACATATATATCATATTTAAAAACTTATTTGACCAACATTCCACCCCTTTTGCTCGCTTCACAATCTGAACTACAGGTATCTTCCATGATGGTCACTGTGCAAGGAGTGGGATACATTGCAAAAACAGAAACAGTACCAACTACAGCAATAGGATTAACAAATCAAAAGCTATGGGCAAAATGAGAGAGCTGTCAGCGGCACCACGTGAGGCAAATCTTTTCCCTCTGGCAGAATACAGGCCAGAGTTTTGTCTGCAAACAACACTGTAGCTGGTACCAGAGGCCGCCCTGAACGGGCATACCAAAACTTATTGGCCAATACACCAGCATCTGCTGGTTTTATATGTAATAAAATAGGAGAACTCATTATTGGCCATAAAGAAATTACAAAGGTGCCCTTCATAATGCTGTCCCCCTGAGCACTCAAGGGGTAATACACTTCCACCGTAGGTGGCCAGGTGCTGGTTGCCCAAGAAGTTAACTGGAGGTCCACCTCTAGCCCCTTTCCCCATGTTGCCAACAAGGCCACCCATGTCAGATGGGGGCCTGTACAGTTCAGGGCCAAGTCCATCGAAGCCATTGGCCTTTAAGAAGGGCTGTTGGGTCAGGCAAGAGCACGTTTCTCTGCTGTCCAAAACCTGGCTTGAGTAAAATGTCCTTGGTGCGTATCTGCAACTGAATGGGGCCAGCTGCCCTATGCAGGAGGGCCTCTACTGGAGCTGGGCTCCCCCGTCGAGGTCTCTCATTCAAAATCTGGAGTACTGTCCATAAGCGGCGTGTCCATCCAGTAAGGGAGCCTGTGCCCCCTCCCCCCTCCTGTCACAGTCCCTGCTTTAAGAGTCCATGATACCGCTCAATAATACCAGCAGCCTGGGGGTGGTAGGGAACAGAGTACTTCCAGTCCACCCCAGCTTTTGAGCCCATTGCCTCACCGTTGAACCAGTGAAGTGGGTACTATTGTCACTTTCAAGGACCAACGGTTGACCGTATGCAGCACTCAGGCGGTCCAGAGTCTGTATGACTGCCCTCTGGTCAGGGTTACGGGCGGGGTAAGCAGCAAGCAGACCAATGGCAGTATCTACACAAGTCACTGCATACTGGTACCCTCTGACTTTGGTAAGGGTCCAATGATGTCTATCTGCCATCGTGTTAGTGGAACATGACCCCTCTGGATCTGTCCAGGTGACACCAGTGGTCTCTGAGGGTGCTCCTTGGAACATACTGTACATTGCTCACAGGCTGCAAGTACCTTTGCATAGGACACAGGCAAGTTCCAAGCCTTAACCGTAGCCCACATAGTTTTCTGTCCCGCATGGAGCAGGCGCTGGTGGAGCCACTGCGCCACATCACCTGCAGGTGCAGTCTCCAACCATCACACCCTCGCCAACGTATCTGCCTCATCATTCCCAGGATGGGCTAGAGGGGCATGCCCCGTGACATGATATACTGTCACCTGCTTCTGGTGTCCTATTTCCCATAAGTCCTGCCACCTGGCCGGACTCCATAGTGGACGGTGCATTACCATCCACTGGTTAATGTGCCAAGTAGCAATCCAAAGGGTCAGTCCACGATAGCCCAGCTGTCAGTACAGATCACCAGAGGTGAAGGTTCATTATGGGCAACTAGCCAAACAGCTCTTAATTCTTCCCATTGGCTGCTTTGGCCTGTACCCGTGTCCATCCAAATAGTCTCAGTGGCCGGATGGAAGGCTATAGCCGTCCATTTGGCAGGTTGACCCCTGCTGGAAGCATCAGTATACCAGGCATCCTCAGGGATGGGCACTTGCCCCTCCTGGTAGGGACTGACTTCAGGTTCTGCCTCCTGAGCCCAGCTGCACCTGACTCTAAGGTCACATAAGTGACTGGACCCAAGACTTCCTGCAGTTCTGCCCTCAACTGGCTGGTGCTAAGAGCACAGCATTGTTCTAGGGAGGCACCCCACTGGCCAGGGTGGACATTTGGGCCATACCACTACATGGTTTGGTTGTCCAATCTCTCACCCATCCTGCAATAGGGTATGTTGTCTTGACTGTAACTGGTGTTGTGGTTGTAATACTCTCAGTGGCCAGGAGGGCAGCATACACAGCTGCCAGCTGCTTCTCCACTAATGAGTAACGAACTTCAGCACCTTTCCACAATTGGGACCAAAACCCAATAGGTTGCCGTAAGCGCTCTGTCCACTGCCACAAGCTCCATCCAAACCCTTCCAAGGTTACATGAACATCAGCTCACAGGGCCTGGCAGGATCAAACACATTCAAGGCCTGTGCCATCTTGAAAGCTCTCTTAGCTGCTGCAAATGAACCTTGCGCCTGCTCAGTCCAATCCCAATGAACCCCCTTCCGAATTAGGTTGTACAAGGGGCATAGTAACTGAGCCAATTGGAGTATAAATGCTCGCTAATACCCCAACAAACCTAAGAATTCCTGTAATTGTTTTACCGTAGTGGGCACGGGGTATGCTTGAATCTTATCTATAACTGCATCAGGGATAACTTTTGTCTTACCCGACCAGAAAACTCCCACAAATTTAACAGATAACCCAAGTCCTTGTAATTTGTTCTCGTGGACTGCCCAGCCATGTGCTTTCAAATGGGATAGCAGGGTAGAGACTGCTTGCTCCAATTCTGGAAGAGAATGACTAGTTAGCATAATATCATCAATATAATGGTACATGTGAACTGCCTCTGGCTGTTTCCATTTAGCCAGGTCAGCAGCCACCAGCCCATGGCACCCATAGGTGGGGCTATACAAGTAGCCTTGGGGTAACACTGTAAAGGTCCATTGTCTCCTTTCCCAACTGAAGGCAAATTGGTCTTGACTCTCTGCACCTATATCAATAGAGAAAAAAAGCATTGGCCAAGTCTGCCACAAAGTGGTATGTCCCCAACTCATGGCTTAGCTGATCCATCATGTTAGCTATCGAGGGAACAGCAGTGTGCAAAGGGGGAACAACTTTATTAAGTTCTCTATAATCTACGTCATTCTCCAGGTTCCGTCTGGTTTGCACACAGGCCATACTGGGGAGTTGTAAGGACTGTGTGCTGGCCGGATGATCCCCACTATTTTAGTTCGAGGACTGTACCTGTGATTTCTTCATAACCACCTGGCAGGCAGTACTTCTTGGTGTTAGTCACACACCAAGGAATGAGAAATTGCAAAGGGGAATGTGATGCGTGTCCCCACAATACTGCCTTCACAACCCTGATCCGCAGCCAGAACTCCCCGGCTGTAGTTTCCAACCACAGTCCTTGCAAGACATCTACCCCCAAAATATATTCAGGAATAGGAAATACATACACCTTATATGGCTTAGGAGACAGTCTTCCTATCCCCAATGGAATAGTTATTGGCTTCACTTGAACAATTTGGCCCATAACCATCAATGGCCACTGGGGTCCCAGCAAACCGCTCTGGGTTCCCATAGAGGAGGGAACATTCTGAACCTGTATCCACCAAGGCTAACACCCATTGTACATTGAAAGGGGACCAGTGGATAGCCAGTTCCACGTGTGGCCTCCAGTCCCACCCATCCCTGTTAGGCAGGTCCATCGGCCCTTTTCCTATTCAAACTGGTACAATGGGTCTTGGGAGTTCTCCTCTCCCTCAGCCGTCTCTATCATATCTTTATTTTATTTTTTTTTTAAGATTTTTTTTTATTTATTTATTCATTTTAGAGAGGAGGGAGGGGGAGAGAGAGAGAAAGGGGGGAGGAGCAGGAAGCATCAACTCCCATATATGCCTTGACCAGACATGTGCAGGGTTTTGAACCGGCAACCTCAGCGTTCCCAGGTTGACGCTTTATCCACTGTGCCACCAGAGGTCAGGCTATTTTATTATTATTATTATTATTATTATTATTTTTAGAGAGGAGAGAGAGACAGGGGGGAGGAGTTGGAAGCATTAACTCCCACATGTGCCTTGACCAGGCAAGCCCAGGGTTTCGAACCGGCGACCTCAGCATTTCCAGGTCGACGCCTACCCACTGCGCCACCACAGGTCAGGCCCCATATCTTTATTATATGTGGCTTAAGTGTCTGTTTGTCACCGATAGCTTATTGGTTACTTGTGTAACTGTACTAGCCAATGGGGTGAAGTTGCCACGGCTGAACGCAAATTGAGCGTGTCAGGGGGAAGGTGAACATTTGTTTGCATTGGCAATCATCTGTTTTACCTAAAAACTATGTCTTAACTTAATTTCTTTTAAGAATGCCTCCTAGAAAATACAGCACTGAAGAGGAGAGAAAAGGAGCTAAAGCTTCACAAAAACGGCTTTCTCAACAAAAAGAAACCACTGAGCAGAGAAAGACAAGGCTTGCTTCAGTAGCAGAGCAAATGCGTCTTTCTCGGCAAAATGAGACTGATGAGCATAGAGAAACAAGGCTTGCCTCAGATGCAAGACAAAAAAGCCTGTCTCAACAAAATGAGTCCCTTGAACAAAGGCAGGAGAGAAATGCAAAAAAACGACAGAGTAATGCTGACTGAAACGCAAAAAGGATTAAAACAGTTTCAAACGAAGAAACTTTAATTTTTGAGCATTCCTCTGGTGACATGAATATTAAATGTGAACACTGTCAGTCCTTAAACTTCAAGTTAGAAACTAATCAATTTGACCTTGGCAAGAAAGGATTTTCTCAATGTTGCAAGTACGGAAACATTGTAGTTCCACTAATTGAGAATTATCCACCACTCTTGAATAAATTATTGACTAATCAGCATTTTTTTTTTTTTTTTTCTGAAGCTGGAAACGGGGAGAGACAGTCAGACAGACTCCCGCATGCGCCCGACCAGGATCCACCCGGCACGCCCACCAGGGGCGATGCTCTGCCCACCAGGGGGCGATGCTCTGCCCCTCCTGGGCGTCGCTCGTTGCGACCAGAGCCACTCTAGTACCTGGGGCAGAGGCCAAGGAGCCATCCCCAGCGCCCGGGCCATCCTTGCTCCAATGGAGCCTCGGCTGCGGGAGGGGAAGAGAGAGACAGAGAGGAAGGATGCGGGGGGGTGGAGAAGCAAATGGGCGCTTCTCCTATGTGCCCTGGCCGGAAATCGAACCCGGGTCCCCCGCACGCCAGGCCGACGCTCTACCGCTGAGCCAACCGGCCAGGGCCAATGTTGGCATTTTTTTACCTGAGCCTGCATTTGGACACAGTCAACTTTATGTTGCCTGTTCAAGAGTTCGTGAAAGAATGGACGTAAAACTAAAAATAATTGATGGTCCTCTGCAAGGCAAGCTTAAAAATGATGGAAAGATCTACACAAGAAATGTTGTGTACAAAGAGATCTTTGACATGAGTTAACATTTTATTATTTAAATCACCTTTATTTATTGAGCTAGCGGTGGCTCTTAAGAAATGTACCGCCAGTGGTTTCCTTCATTGCACTCTACTTTAAGCAATTAAGCAAGTAGAAGGGGGAAACCCTGTGGGGCACTAAGCAAAGGGGCGTCCTCGCCACCTGCCCTGGGTAATTCAGTTTGAATTAGCAGACACCTTTGCACAAATCATTTTAATTACAATTTATAATATCTAGAACAGCGGTCATTTTGTATGACCGCCGGGTTTTCTAGTAATCTTATAACCGAGCTGCCCACGCACCAAACTTTTTTTTTTTTTTTTACAGAGACAGAGAGAGAGTCAGAGAGAGGGATAGACAGGGACAGACAGACAGGAACGGAGAGATGAGAAGCATCAATCATTAGTTTTTTGCTGTACGTTGCAACACCTTAGTTGTTCATTGATTGCTTTCTCATATGTGCCTTGACCACGGGTCTTCAGCAGACTGAGTAACCCCTTGCTCGAGCCAGCAACCTTGGGTTGAAGCTGGTGAGCTTTTGCTCAAACGAGATGAGTCTGAGCTCAAGCTGGCGACCTGGGGGTCTCGAACCTGGGTCCTCTGCATCCCAGTCCAACACTCTATCCACTGCTCCACCGCCTGGTCAGGCGCACCAAATGTTTTATTGGTAGCTGCTGGGGCCTTTCGTCTCAGTGGCTGGAACTTCTGTTCTGGTTTAAGCTGCTGCCAAAGCTCCAAAAGAATTTTGTTAGACTGGCCATCCAATTTCCCCTTATCTGCTCCTGCCACAATCAAATCTACCCACATCTGTGTTCAGGTAACCTTTATAGGCCCGTTTCCCTTGTTAGTTGGGGGGGCAACATGGGCAGCAGCCCTCATTGCTTTATGATCCCAAGCGGCCTCCAGCTCTCCCAAATCTGCTACCATCTGTGTAACTGCATTGATGGGCTGCCCTACATAGGGACCTAAGATAGCCACAAGTGACCCAAAAAATGGCTGATGGGGCGCTTAAGGACAAATTCCCTCATTTTTGCCATAAACACTTCCTCATCTAGTTCACGGGACCCAGGGTTAAAAACAACATTCGTCATACCTAGTTCCTGAAGGACCTTTACTAACTCACTGTAGCACTGCCACCAACTAATTGCCCCTGGCAATTCTCCAGCATTCTGCCAGACCATACGAATGGTCACCATCACCCATTCTAATAGGGTATGGTCTCCTGGGTTGCCAGGGCAGTTCTGAAGACGCTGCCTCAAGGAGGAGTGTGTGGTAATGGCGGCCAATTTTTCCATCTCTGTTCCGGAGAGCATGATGCCATCCACCCCTATATCCCATAATCGTAGTAACCAGGCTACCAGGGATTCAGTAGGTTTCTGCCTAAATTGTGCCCCCAACTCCATCAGCTCTGCCTGGGTATAGGGCTGGACCACAGAGTGTTCCATTACCTGGGCAGGAGGCTGTGGCTGCCCCTGAGGGACTCTTTTTTGCTGGGTTTTTACCTTCTTGACGACCACTGGTCGGGCTCTCAGTGTGCATATGGCAGCTTCAGCCTGAGCCTTCTCATCCTCAGAAGAGGAGTTGCAAGCGCCTGCTCCCGCTGACTCAAAGACAATCCACCAGCATGGATGCTGCCACTCCTTTGGCGACTATTTAGGCTCCTGTGGCTGCTGGCTTTTGGCCAGAAGCTGAGACTCAAGCTCTTGAATCCACAGATGCAAACATTCAGCTTCCAGGGCAAATTGCAACTCACGAACCCATAATTCCTTCCCTAGTGCTTGCTTCTTGCACAGAACTCCTGGTTTCCTCTTGTTGGGCAGATAAAATATATTATGCTGACTTTGTTAAAGATGGCGCTGCCCACATGGAAGCCCATCACCCAGGTGATTGCTTTGGGATGGGCGTGATTATATTAATGTGTGTTGGGGGCGGGCTGTGGGCAGGCAGGATTAGTATAACCTAAGGCAGGGGTCCCCAAACTACGGCCCGCGGGCCACATGCGGCCCCCTGAGGCCATTTATCTGGCCCCCACCGCACTTCTGGAAGGAGCACCTCTTTCATAGGTGGTCAGTGGAGGAGCATAGTTCCCATTGAAATACTGGTCAGTTTGTTGATTTAAATTTACTTGTTTGTTATTTTAAATATTGTATTTCTTCCTGTTTTGTTTTTTTACTTTAAAATAAGATATGTGCAGTGTGTATAGGAAATTGTTCATAGTTGGTTTTTTTGGGTTTTTTTTGTATTTTTCTGAAGCTGGAAACAGGGAGAGACAGGCAGACAGACTCCCACATGCGCCCGACCGGGATCCACCCGGCATGCCCACCAGGGGCAATGCTCTGCCCACCAGGGGGCGATGCTCTGCCCCTCCGGGGCGTCGCTCTACCGCGACCAGAGCCACTCTAGTGCCTGGGGCAGAGGCCAAGGAGCCATCCCCAGCGCCCGGGCCATCTTTGCTCCAATGGAGCCTTGGCTGCGGGAGGGGAAGAGAGAGACAGAGAGGAAGGAGGGGGGGTGTGGAGAAGCAGATGGGCGCTTCTCCTATGTGCCCTGGCCGGGAATCGAACCCGGGTCCACTGCACGCCAGGCCGACGCTCTACCGCTGAGCCAACCGGCCAGGGCCCATAGTATTTTTTATAGTCCGGCCCTCCAACGGTCTGAGGGATGGTGAACTGGCCCCCTGTGTAAAAAGTTTGGGGACCCCTGACCTAAGGCTTAGTTTTAAGACTAAGCCTTTCCCACCCTTTTTGATGTAGGGTGGTGCACTCTCATGAGGAATCCCATCATGCCTCAGATAAGTGACTTTGTATTAGAGATTTCCCTATTTGTATATTGGATTAAAGGTTTGGATTTCTACACTATAAAGTGGGGCAGACCGGGAGCTTGCTCTCTCTCGGTTCCTGAGATTAGCATTAGAGAGGAGAGCAGAGAAAGGCCACGTGGAGGAGGCCAGGAGAAGCAGCCAAGATGTTGGAATGTTGAGTGAGAAGCCAGTTTGTGCAGAGTTTGTTCAAGGAGAAGGAAGGAGATGGGGAACAGAGGTAAATAAGTCTGGTGAACTAGAAACCTTTGATTCTAGGAAACTCAGATAAGTCAGTAGCTTTGTGAGCATAGAATGAGTGGGTTTTGGAGCCCAGTGTGTGTTTTTACTTGCCCGCCTGGTGCAAGCTAGGATTAAAGATGATGGCCCATCAGCTTTTCACTCCATTGTTTCTTTACCAACTGCCCGAATCCAATGCAAACTTGCGTGGGCCGGGCGGCTGTGATGGTGGCCATGGATACTGGCTTAAACCTCTTGAGTAAAAAACACATAGCCCATGGCCCCTAAAAGGACAGCCGTGGGGAGCCAGAGCAGCAACCAGTACTCTACTCCACCCATCTAGGGTGGCATCCCCATACCGATCTCCAAATCCTGCTGCAAACTACGGTAGTTGTAAGGCCAGGAGCCGCCATCATGGCCATTCACATGCAGGTTCCCATTGGATTCGGGCAGACAGTAAAGAAATGGCAGAGTCGGAGGATGGTGGGCCATTCTGTTTATTGGTGTCTCACCAAGACAGGCAAACCACAAGAGAAGACAAGGGAAAAGCAGAAAACCAGTTTTTCCCATGAAGGGCAAGGGATCAGGGAGGTCCTTGCAATGGTGATAGCAGGAACCCAGAGAGCAAGCTTCTGGTTTGCCCCACTTTATACTGTAGAAACCAAAAACCTTTAATCTAATATACAAATAAGGAAGTCTCTGATACAAAGTCACTTATCTGAGGCATGATGGGATTCCTCATGAGAGTGCACCACCCTACATCAAAAAGGGTGAGAAAGGCTTAGTCTTAAAAAACTAAGCCTTAGGTTATAACGACCTGGCCTGCTTATAGCCTGTCCCCTACACCCAATACAAACTATAAGGGAGCAAACATATATATCATATTTAAAAACTTATTTGACCAACAGTTTGCCAAATCCAAAGACTTCCTTTTTGTACCAAGGATCCCTTGTTATGTAAAAGGTATTTTCCATGTTAGAATTGTATGTGTTATTTCAAAAGCTTTTTGTTAATTCTTTTTATTTGCTATTTCATAGCCCTATAATCTTGGTTTAGATATTTGAAAAATATGTAATAATTGTTCATGTCTTTTTTTTTTTTTTTAGTTTATTATCATTTTTAAAGCGGTATTTTTACAGAGACAGAGCGAGAGTCAGAGAGAGGGATAGATAGGGACAGACAGACAGGAACAGAGAGAGATGAGAAGCATCAATCATCAGTTTTTCGTTGTGGCACTTTAGTTGTTCATTGATTGCTTTCTCATATGTGCCTTGACTGTGGGGCTACAGCAGACCGAGTAACCCATTGCTCAAGCCAGTGACCTTGGGTCCAAGCTGGTGAGCTTTGCTCAAACCAGATGAGCCCGTGCTCAAGCTGGTGACCTCAGGGTCTTGAACCTGGGTCCTCTGCATCGCAGTCCTATGCTCTATCCACTGCGCCACCACCCGGTCAGGCTAAAGCGGTATTGTTTAATGTTAGGTCACCAAACCTAGAGTAAAAATATTACTATTGATTAGCCTAGTGTTGGGCAGATAAAATGTATTATGCTCACTTTGTAAAAGATAACGCTGCTGCCCACGTGGAGGCCGTTGCCCAGGTGATATTAATGTGTGTTGGGGGCAGGCAGGATCCTTGTAGCCTGGGGCTTGGTTTTGGGATTAAGCCTTTCCCACCATTTTTGATGTGGGGCGGTACAATCCAATCATGCCTCAGAGAAGTGACTTTGTATTAGAGACTTCCCTATTTTGTATATTGGATTAAAGGTTTGGATTTCTACACTATAAAATAGGGGCAGAACGGGAGCTTGCGCTCTTGGTTCCTGGGATGATTAGCATGAGAGAGCAGAGGGAGCAGAGCAAAGAGCAGAAAGAGGTCATGAGGCCAGGAGAAGCAGCCACGATGGCGGAGTGCTGAGTGAGATGCCAGTTTGTGCAGAGTTTGTATCTGGGATAAGGAAGGAGATGGGGAACTGAGGAGAATAAGGCTGGTGAGCTAGAAACCTTTGATTCTAGGAAACTCGGATAAGTCAGTGGCTTTGTGAGCACTGAATGTGAGTGGGTTTTGGAGCCCAGTGTATGTTTTTACTTGCCCGCCGGGTGCAAGCTAGGATTAAAGACTATGGCCCACCAGTTTGTGGTTCCGTTGTTTCTTTACCGACTGTCCGAATCCAATGCGAACCTGCATGGGCCGGGCTGCTGTGATAGTGGCCCTGGCCGTGGCTCCTGGCTTTACACCTAGACAGTAAAATTACAGCATAAATAAGATATGTTTTCTTAAAATGTAAAAGGAATTTGTGATTAAGTAAAATATAAAATTTATTGGTCATTCCAATTGGTGCTTGTAATTAAATCATTAGAATGTAAGACATAAATGTAATAGAAAATAATTTAAATTCTTTTTTTCCAGCTGACCTCTAGAATTAGAAAATTCAGAATTCCCTTTATCAGGTGTAAGGCCAATTGCCAAGGTCACCATCACAGCCATTTGGCTCATGCAGGTTCGAATTTGATTCAGAGAGACAGTAATGAAACAATGGAGCCAAAAACTGGTGGGCATGCCTGACCAGGCGGTGGCACAGTGGATAGAGTGGTGGACTGGGATACAGAGGACCCAGGTTCAAGACCCCAAGGTTACCAGCTTGAGCGCGGGCTCATCAGGTGTGAGCAAAGCTCACCAGCTTGGACCCAAGGTCGCTGGCTCGAGCAAGGGGTTATTCGGTCTGCTGAAGGCCCATGGTCAAGGCACATATAAGAAAGCAATCAATGAACAACTAAGGTGTCGCAACGAAAAACTGATGATTGATGCTTCTCATCTCTCTCTGTTCCTGTCTGTTTGTCCCTATCTATCCCTCTCTCTCTGTCTCTATAAAAATACAAAAAAATACAGGAAAAAAACAACTGGTGGGCCATTTGCTTTAATCCTAGCTTGCACCCAGCAGGTAAGAAATACAGTGGGAAAACACTTCCCTTTCCATTCAGGGTTCCCAAAGCCACTGACTCATCCGAGTACTCCTAGAATCAAAGGTTTCTACTTCACCAGCCTTATTCATCTCATTCCCCATCTCCTCTCTCTGCACAACTGGCTTCTCCTACAGCACTCCACCATCTTGGCTGTTTCTCCTCTCCTCCATGTGGCCTTTCTCTGCTTTCCTCCAGCATGGGCTCCTGTGCCCCATTTTATAGTGTAGAAATCAAAACTAGCCTTATTCACCTCTGTTCCCCATATCCTTCTCTCTGCACAAACTGGCTTCTGTCTCCTTCAGCACTCCACCATCTTGCCTGCTTCTCCTTGCAATGCTAATTTCAGGAACAGAGTGAGAAATCCCCTGGAAATCCAAACCTTTAATCCAATATACGAACAAGGAAGTCTCTGATACAAAGTCACTTATCTGATGCATAATGGGATTTCTTATGAGAGTGTACCACCCTACATCATGCAATCAGTCAAGGGTGTGGGGAAAAGCTTAGTTTTCTTTTTTTCTTTTCAGAGACAGAGAGAGTGAGAGAGAGAGAAATAGGGACAGACAGACAGGAACGGAGAGAGATGAGAAGCATCAATCATTAGTTATTCGTTGCGACACCTTAGTTGTTCATTGATTGCCTCCTCATATGTGCCATGACCGTGGGACTACAGCAGACTGAGTAACCCCTTGCTCAAGCCAGCGACCTTGGGTCCAAGGTGGTAAACCCCGCTCAAACCAGATGTGCCCGCGCTCAAGCTGGCAATCTCAGGGTCTCGAACCTGGGTCCTTCGCATCCCATTCTGATGCTCTATCCACTGCGCCAACGCCTGGTCAGGCGGAAAAGTTTAGTTTTAAAACTAAGCCTTAACCTATAAAGACCCGGCCTGCTTAGAGCCTGTCCCCCACACACAATGCAAACTATAAGTGAGCAAACATATATGTCATATTTAAAAACTTATTTGACTAGGTGTAAGGCCAGGAGCCGCCATCGTGGCCATTCACATGCAGGTTCCCATTGGATTCGGGCAGACGATAAAGAAATGGCGGAGTCAGAGGACGGGGGGCCATCCTATTTATTGGTGTCTCACCAAGACAGGCAAACCACAAAAGAAGACAAGGGAAAAGCAGAAAACCAGCTCTTCCCATGAAGGGCAAGGGACCAGGGAAGCCCCTGCAATTTGTGATAGCAGGAACTGAGTGTCCAAGCTCCTGGTCTGTCCCACTTTATAGTGTAGAAAACCAAAATCCCTTAATCCAATATACAAACAAGGAAGTCTCCGATACAAAGTCACTTATCCAAGGCATAATTGGATTCCTCATGAGAGTGCACCACCCAGATCATACAATCAGTCAAGGGTGTGGGGAAAAGCTTAGTCCCAAAACCAAACCCTAGGCTACAACGACCTGGCCTGCCTACAGCCTGTCCCCCACACCCAATATAAGTCACAAGCAAGCAAACATACATATCATATTTACAAACCTATTTGACCAACACTAGGCATTACAATACCTGACTTCAGGCCTGACATGTGGTGGCGCAGTGGATAAAGCGTCAACCTGGAAATGCTGAGGTCGCCGGTTCGAAACCCTGGGCTTGCCTGGTCAAGGCACATATGGGAGTTGATGCTTCCTGCTCCTCCCCCCTTCTCTCTCTCTCTTCTTTCTAAAATGAATAAAAAAAACCCAAACAATACCTGACTTCAAATTATATTACAGAGCCACGACAATCAAAACAGCATGGTATTGGCAGAAAAATAGACACTCAGACCAATGGAACAGAATAGAAAGTCCAGAAATAAAACCACATGTATATGGTCAAATAATTTTTGATAAAGGGGCCAACAACATACAATGGAGAACAGAAAGCCTCTTCAACAAATTGCGCTGGGAAAACTGGAAAGCCACATGCAAAAGAATGAAACTCGACTACAATGTGTCCCCTTATACTAAAATTAATTCAAAATCCATCAAAGACCTAAATATAAGACCTAAAACAATAAAGTACATAGAAGAAAACATAGGTACTAAACTCATGGACCTTGGGATTTTTTTTTGTTTTTTGTTTTTTTTTTTCCGTTCCTCAGAGCTGATTTTATTAGCCAACGTACACCAAAGATGATGGGTGGTGAGTGAAGTGTCATTTTCCCAGTTTTCTTTCCTCATCGAAGCCCTGAGCTGTTAGACTGTGGCTCTAGTCCTTCGGTTAAGCCTTGCCAGCCGTGTGCTGCTGCAACACCAAAGACACGGCTTTGCAACCTGTCACCTCTTCCGGCAGGCAGCTGTCCTGGTCTCGCAGCGTGGGGTCAGCGCCAGACTGGAGCAGCAGCTCCACAATTGGACCTTGGGTTTTTTTTGTTGTTTTTTTTTCATTTTTCTGAAGCTGGAAACAGGGAGAGACAGTCAGAAAGACTACCGCATGCGCCCTACCGGGATCCACCCGGCACGCCCACCAGGGGGCAACGCTCCGCCCACCAGGGGGCGATGCTCTGCCCATCCTGGGCGTCGCCATGTTACGACCAGAGCCACTCTAGCACCTGGGGCAGAGGCCACAGAGCCATCCCCAGCGCCCGGGCCATCTTTGCTCCAATGGAGCCTCGGCTGCGGGAGGGGAAGAGAGAGACAGAGAGGAAAGCGCGGCGGAGGGGTGGAGAAGCAAATGGGCGCTTCTCCTGTGTGCCCTGGCCGGGAATCGAACCCGGGTCCTCCGCACGCTAGGCCGACGCTCTACCACTGAGCCAACCGGCCAGGGCTGGACCTTGGTTTTAAAGAGCATTTTATGAATTTGACTCCAAAGGCAAGGGAAGTGAAGGCAAAGATAAATGAATGGGACCACATCAGACTAAAAAGTTTTTGTTCAGCAAGAGAAACTGACAACAAAACAAACCAACAGCCAACTAAATGGGAGATAATATTTTCAAACAAAAGTTCAGATAAGGGCCTAATATCCAAAATATACAAAGAACTCATAAAACTCAACAACAAACTATCCAATAAAAAAAATGGGAAGAGGACATGAACAGACACTTCTCCCAGGAAGAAATATAAATGGCCAACTGATATATTTATATATGAAAAGATGCTCATCTTCATTAGTTATTAGAGAAATGCAAATCAAAACTACAATGAGATACCACCTCACACCTGTTAGATTAGCTATTATCAACAACACAGGTAATAGCAAATGTTGGAGAGGCTGTGGAGAAAAAGGAACCCTCATGCACTGTTGGTGGGAATGTAAAGTAATATAACCATTATGGAAAAAAGTATGGTGGTTCCTCAAAAAACTAAAAATAGAACTACCATATGACCCAGCAATCCCTCTACTGGGTATATACCCCCAAAACTCAGAAACATTGGTACGTAAAGACACATGCAGTCTGGCCTGACCTGTGGTGGCGTAGTGGATAAAGCGTCGACCTGGAAATGCTGAGGTCGCCGGTTCAAAACCCTGGGCTTGCCTGGTCAAGGCACATATGGGAGTTGATGCTTCCTGCTCCTCCCCCTTCTCTCTCTCTGTTTCTCTCTCTCTCTCCCTCTCTCTCTCTCCTTTCTAAAATGAATAAATAAAATAAAAAAAAAATTAAAAAAAAAAAAAAGACACATGCAGTCCCATGTTCATTGCAGCATTGTTCACAGTGGCCAAGACATGGAAACAACCAAAAAGCCCTTCAATAGATGACTGGCTAAAGAAGATT
Organism: Saccopteryx leptura; assembly: GCF_036850995.1. Lineage (NCBI taxonomy): Eukaryota > Metazoa > Chordata > Mammalia > Chiroptera > Emballonuridae > Saccopteryx > Saccopteryx leptura. The sequence goes on from NC_089511.1 coordinate 24,566,861, forward strand.
TGGTACATATATACTATGGAATACTACTCAGCCATAAGAAATGATGACATCAGATCATTTACAACAACATGAATGGATCTTGATGACATTATACAAAGTGAAATAAGTAAATCAGAAAAAACTAAGAACTGCGATTCCATATATAGGTGGGACATAAAAACGAGACTAAGCGACATGGACGAGAGTATGGTGGTTACAGGGGGAGGCGTGGGAGGGAGGAGAGGGATGGAGATAGGGGTGGGGCACAAAGAAAACCAGATAGAAGGTGACGGAAGACAATTTGACTTTGGGTGATGGGTAGGCAACATAATTAAATGCCAAAATAACCTGGAGATGTTTTCTCTGAACATATGTACCCTGATTTATTAATGTAACCCCATTAAAATTAATTTAAAAACCCCACCTTATTTGACCAACATCAGGAAAGCCTCAAGCCCTAGCAGGACTGTTAGAATCTGTAAAACAATTGAGACCATCTCAAGAAAATGTTTCTAACTACCTAGCTTAAGTAAGATTCTAGCTTTCAAGCAAGTGAGGAAAATTTAGACATTTTTCCTCAGTTTCTGTTAGCCAAGATCAGAAAAGATACTGAGGCAGTCAACTTAGTCTTTACATAGCAATCAGCTCTAGAAATTAGAAAAGAAATGTATTATAAATTAAAAAACAATAGCATCATCAGCTGCTAAAAATAAATGAATAAAACTAAGCATTTCGGAAGGGACATTGCTCTTCCTTCAATCACATAACTCTGCTTGGCTCCCAAGATGGCTGGTTAGTCCATGACGGGTAAGATCCCCAAAAGAAGGGATGGCCTAAGCAGGCACAGTCAAAGGGGAGCCATAAAGAGAAAGCTTAAAAACTAGCAAAGGTGAGGCTCAGACCTTCACCCCAACAATGGAGGAGCCTGCTCCCCTGAGATAGTGGCTTTCATCCACTGACCAGGACACCAAAAGAAGGGAGACTTCCTAAAATTTAAGAAAAACCAAACAGCTGAAGATGCTACCTAAAACCAGTAGGGCGCCCTGGCCGGTTGGCTCAGTGGTAGAGCGTCGGCCTGGTGTGCGGGGGACCCGGGTTCGATTCCTGGCCAGGGCGCATAGGAGAGGTGCCCATTTGCTTCTCCACCCCCCACCCCCTCCTTCCTCTCTGTCTCTCTCTTCCCCTCCCGCAGCCAAGGCTCCATTGGAGCAAGGATGGCTCAGGTGCTGGGGATGGCTCCTTGGCCTCTGCCCCAGGCACTAGAGTGGCTCTGGTCGCGGCAGAGCTACGCCCCGGAGGGGCAGAACATTGCCCCTGGTGGGCAGAGCTTCGCCCCTGGTGGGCGTGCCAGTGGATACCAGTCGGGCGCATGCGGGAGTCTGTCTGACTGTCTCTCCCCATTTCCAGCTTCAGAAAAATACAAAAAAAAAAAACACACAAAAAAACAGTGGGGCTTCTAGAAAATTTCAGTAACTTAACTAAAACTCTTATTGCTAAAGGTTTATTCGCAACCAATTAGAAAAATTTTGCCAGCAGGAAAGGAATAATTAAAAAGGCCAGACTTAGAATCGATTACAGGAGGCATAATATCTGAGTGTTTAGTTTATGTCCAAGTAAATACTAAGCAAGTAAGAAAATTGTGAAAAAAACAGGGAAAAAGGAACTTTCCCAAGTAAACATTTTAAAATAGACTTTAATGAAATAACAAATGAATAGAAGCTTTTCCTACTGGAAGTGGAGCCACAGTGACAGTTGTTAGAAAGTTGCTGTGTGAAATTCTTTCCAGATTTAGCTTGCCCATTCTAATGTTAGACCTGCATTTGTGTCCAATATCTCACAGCTAGTAGGGAGGGAACCCAATATTAATTAGAACTTAATTAAAAATTACATTGTGCCTACAGACCCCAAAAGGTTCAGGATAGGTAGAATGCATGAATCAAAAAGTGAGGGAAACTTTAACCACATTTGTTTTTGAAACTGTGAAAACTGGCCAACCTTACTCCCACTGGCCCTCCTTAGGTCAAGGTGTACCCCCCATAGAGAAGAATTTACACCTTTTGAAATAATGTTTGGAAAGCCCCCTCCCTTACTACCAAAACTCAGAGAAGAGATAAAAGCTGAGTTAAGTAACCACTCCTTCCTTGAGTACTTGCAGAATCTGTAAATTACTCAGCAGTCTGTTCAAAAGACTGTTCAAGAGGTGCTTCCAGTACTGCCAGGAGATTCAGTACATCTTTTTCAGCCTGGAGACTCAGTCTGGGTAAAGAAGTACATCACCCAAGAACTGAATCCCATGTGGACGGGTCCACACACCATGATCCTGACCACTACCACTGCTGCCAAGGAAGAAGGCATGGCCACCTGGATCCACAATAGCCAGTTGAAACCTGTAGTCCCAACAGAGACACCTTTGTGGACAGCAGAGACTGACCCCACCAACCCTTGTAAGTTAACACTGAGAAGGACAGCATGCCCTGCTCCAGCCACAAACCGGAAGATGGTTGGTCTCCGCATGGCTAATGCATGAAGAAACTTACTAAGGACCCCTTTTGTGGGTTTTTGTTATTTTTTTGTGTATTTTTCTGAAGTTGGAAACAGGGAGGCAGTCAGACAGACTCCCACATGCGCCCGACCGGGATCCACCTGGCATGCCCACCAGGGGGCGATGTTCTGCACATCTGGGGCATTGCTCTGTTGCAACCAGAGCCATTCTAGCACCTGAGGCAGAAGCCACAGAGCCATCCTCAGCGCTGGGGCCAACTTTGCTCCAATGGAGCCCCAGCTGCGGGAGGGGAAGAAAGAGACAGAGAGGAAGGAGAGGGGGAGGGGTGGAGAAGCAGATGGGTGCTTCTCCTGTGTGCCCTGGCCGGGAATCGAACCTGGGACTCCTGCAACGCCAGGCTGATGCTCTACCACTGAGCCAACCGGCCAGGGTAAAGACTCCTTTTAGCCTGACCAGGTGGTGGTGCAGTGGATAGAACATCAGACTGGGATGCGGAGGACCCAGGTTCGAGACCCTGATGTTGCCAGCTTAAGCACGGCTTCATCTGGTTTGAGCAAAGCTCACCAGCTTGGACCCAAGGTTGCTGGCTCGAGCAAGGGGTTACTCGGTCTGCTGAAGGCCCATGGTCAAGGCACATATGCGAAAGCAATCAATCAATAACTAAGGTATAGCAACGAAAAACTGATAATTGATGCTTCTCATCTCTCTCCGTTTCTGTCTGTCTGTCCCTATCTATCCCTCTCTCTGACTCTCTTTGTGTCTCTGTAAAAAGAAAAAAAGAAAAAAAGGACTCCTTTTTTTTTTGTTTGTTTGTTTGTTTGTTTGTTTTTGTATTTTTCTGAAGCTGGAAACGGAGAGAGACAGTCAGACAGACTCCCGCATGGGCCCGACCGGGATCTACCCGGCACGCCCACCAGGGGTGACGCTCTGCCCACCAGGGGGCAATGCTCTGCCCCTCCGGGGCGTCACTCTGCTGCGACCAGAGCCACTCTAGCACCTGGGGCAGAGGCCAAGGAGCCATCCCCAGCGCCCGGGCCATCTTTGCTCCAATGGAGCCTTGGCTGCGGGAGGGGAAGAGAGAGACAGAGAGGAAGGAGGGGGGGGTGGAGAAGCAAATGGGCACTTCTCCTACGTGCCCTGGCCGGGAATCGAACCCGGGTCCCCCGCACACCAGGCCGATGCTCTACTGCTGAGCCAACCGGCCAGGGCAAAAAGGACTCCTTTTAATCAGACTTTGAGAAAGAAGGGAAGCAGGGGTAAAGAAAAACCAGCTTGGTTGTCACTAAAGGTCAAGGTTTTTTAAGAATTTTGAGGCCTGACCTGTGGTGGCGCAGTGGATAAAGCGTCAACCTGGAAATGCTGAGGTCGCCGGTTCGAAACCCTGGGCTTGCCTGGTCAAGGCACATGTGGGAGTTGATGCTTCCTGCTCCTCCCCCCCCCTGTCTCTCTCTCTCTCTCTCTCCCTCTCTCTCTCCTTTCTAAAATGAATAAAGAAAATAAAGAAAAATTAAAAAAAAAAAAAAAAGAATTTTGAGGCCCTGGCCAGTTGGCTCAGTGGTAGAACGTTGGCCTGTCGTGCGGAAGTCCTGGGTTCAATTTCCGGCCAGGGCACACAGGAGAAGCACCCATCTGCTTCTCCACCCCTCCCCCTCTCCTTTCTCTCTGTCTCTCTCTTCCCCTCCCGCAGCCAAGGCTCCATTGGAGCAAAGTTGGCCCAGGCACTGAGGATGGCTCTGTGGCCTCTGCCTCAGGTGCTAGAATGGCTCTGATTGCGGCAGAGCGACGCCCCGGATGGGCAGAGCATCGCCCCCTCGTGGGCGTGCCGGGTGGATCCCGGTCGGGCGCATGCAGGAGTCTGTCTGACTGCTTTCTCGTTTCCAACTTCAGAAAAATACAAAAAAAAAAAAAAAAAAGTATTTTGACTAAAAAAGGAATTGTATAATTTTAGTAACTAAAGGTATAGGGTATGAAAACACTTTTGAAAGAGAAAGGAAGAACATTTATGAAGTTAAGAATTTATATAAATTACATAAAATTTGTGCAGGTTGTAAGAAATAAATTAATAGTATTTGTTTCTTCAGTAGACTGTATTACTATTAATAAAAACATCAAGTCTACCTGATAAATATCTGTTGCATGTTATAGGATATTCCTACTCAACAGCCTCATGCACCTCGTTAAAAATAAGTCAAGGATTTGACTCAGGATATAAAACCAGTGCAAAATGTGGTAAGGTACCAAAGAACTGTAAAACTTAGTATTGGCAAGGCCATTTTATTTTATTTATTTTTTTACAGGGACAGAGAGAGAGTCAGATAGAGGGATAGATAGGGACAGACAGATAGGAACGGAGAGAGATGAGAAGCATCAATCATCAGTTTTTTGTTGCGACACCGTAGTTATTCATTGATTGCTTTCTCATATGTGCCATGACCAAGGGCCTTCAGCAGACTGAGTAACCCCCCGCTCGAGCCAGTGACCTTGGGTCCAAGCTGGTGAGCTTTTTTGCTCAAGCCAGAGGAACCCATGCTCAAGTTGGCTATCCTGGGGTCTCGAACCTGGGTCTTTCTGCATCCCAGTCCTACGCTCTATCCACTGCGCCACCGCCTGGTCAGGCGGCAATGCCATTTTAAAGAGGAAAAGTCAGGCTTTCTGTCTTGTCCTTTCTTTGCAAAATGTAGGGAAAAGGATATAGAAGTCTCTTGACTTGCTAGGACAACTGAGTCATTTAGTTTTAGTTCTCTGAAAGGATTAAAGTTATCTGAAGAACTTTCTTTCCCTTTCAATAAGAGACAAAATTTACATACCACCCTACACTGATTTTACCTCTCCCTCCCTTCCTGGAATCCTGAGATTAATGTGTACCTCTAGGCAAAAGAGGAAAGATAGACACTATAAGGTTTATGAATGTATTTTGATATGTAAAATAACATAACCATTGTGTTACCTTGAAAGTTTTAACGTTTTTTTTTAAATCCCCTAGACAAATGTTAAAAGCTGTTAATGATTGTCATGTGTCCCCCACCCCCAACCTGTATGTGGTCAAAGGGTATATAACCAGCCTCTGAGATATATTTGAGGCCACATGATTTGGGTCAGATATGCCCCGTGTTAGTCATATTCGGCTGGCATATTAATAAATCTCCTCCTTTTGATAAAACCCTTCAAAATTCATCTAGACTTGGTGTCTCTACATAAACCCGTGGAAGTGAGGTACAGTACTTTACAACATCATTGCTGGCCTGACCTGTGGTAGTGCAGTGGATAAAGCGTCGACCTGGAAATGCTGAGGTCACCAGTTCAAAACCCTGGGCTGGCCTGGTCAAGGCACATATGGGAGTTGATGCTTCCAGCTCCTCGTCCCTTTCTCTCTGTCTCTCCCTCTCCTCTCTAAAAAAAATGAATAAATAAATAAATAAATTTATTTAAAAAAAAAATCATTGCTCCCCATCCCGGATAGACGCTCTGCCCACCAGGGGGCGATGCTCTGCCCCTCCAGGGCATCGCTCTGTTGTGACCAGAGCCACTCTAGCGCCTGGGGCAGAGGCCAAGGAGCCATCCCCAGCGCCCGGGCCATCTTTGCTCCAATGGAGCCTTGGCTGCGGGAGGGGAAGAGAGAGACAGAGAGGAAGGAGAGGGGGAGGGGTGGAGAAGCAGATGGGCGCTTCTCCTATGTGCCCTGGCCGGGAATCGAACCCGGGACTTCTGCATGCCAGGCCGACGCTCTACCACTGAGCCAACCGGCCAGGGCCTTCCCACCCTTTTGATGTGGGATGGTACAATCCTATTATGCCTCAGATAACTGACTTTGTATTAGAGACTTCCCTATTTTGTACATTGGATTAAAGGTTTGGATTTCTACACTATAAAATTAGGGGCAGAACGGCAGCTTGCTCTCTTGGTTCCTGAGATTAGCATGAGAGAGCAGAGAAAGGCCACGTGGAGGAGGCCAGGAGAAGCAGCCAAGATGGCGGAGTGTTGAGTGAGAAGCCAGTTTATGCAGAGTTTGTGCAGGGAGAAGGAAGGAGATGGGGAACAGAGGTGAATAAGTCTGGTGAGCTAGAAACCTTTTGATTTTAGGAAACTCGGATAAGTCAGTAGCTTTGTGAGCATTGAATGTGAGTGGGTTTTGGAGCCCAGTGTGTGTTTTTACTTGCCCGCTGGGTGCAAGTTAGAATTAAAGATGTTGGCCCACCAGTTTTTGGCTCCATTGTTTCTTTACCGACTGTCCGAATCCAATGCAAACATGCATGGGTGTAAAGCCAGGAGCCAAGGCCAGGGCCACTATCACAGCAGCCTTCTGGCCTATGCAGGTTCGCATTGGATTCGGACAGTCGGTAAAGAAACCATGGAGCCAAAAACTGGTGGGCCATAGTCTTTAATCTAGCTTGCACCCGGCGGGCAAGTAAAAATACACACTGGGCTCCAAAACCCAGTCACATTCAGTGCTCACAAAGCTACTGATTTATCCGAGTTTCCTAGAATCAAAGGTTTCTAGCTCACCAGCCTTATTCTCCTCAGTTCCCCATCTCCTTCCTTATCCCAGATACAAACTCTGTACAAACTGGCATCTCACTCAGCACTCCGCCATCTTGGCTGCTTTTCCTGGCCTTCTCCACGTGGCCTCCTCCCGCTGCTGGCTCTATTCTCTCTGCTCTCTCATGCTAACCTCAGGAACCAAGAGAGCAAGCTCCCGCTCTAACCCCATTTTATAGTGTAGAAATCCAAACCCTTAATCCAATATACATAATAGGGAAGTCTCTAATACAAAGTCACTTCTCTGAGGCATGATAGGATTGTACCACCTCACACCAAAAAGGGTGGGACAGGCTTAATCCCAAAACCAAGCCTCAGGCTACAACAATTCTCAACACACATTAATATCACCTGGGCAATGGCCTCTTTAACAAAGTGAGCATAATACATTTTATCTGCCCAACAATGGGCCAGGCGGCTGTGATAGTGACCCTGGCTGTGCCTCCTGGCTTTACAGTCCAGCTCACCTTTTAGGTTGTTAAACAGAAAACCACAAGCCCCAAATGGCATCACTCCTGCTGAAAGCCCATGATACCAAACCTAGATTTAATAATACCTGATTCTAACTGCAGTTTCAACCTTTCCTAGAAGCATAATCTTAATCAATCAGTCTGGAATTTCCTGATCAATACTAGTGAGGTAATCTGTGTGATAAGATATCCCTGCCTTTTCCTAAGGGAAGGTTTGCTTGCCTGAAATACTCCACCCTTTGAATTTTTTAGTCCCACCTTCATACATTCTTTTTAACTTCTTAGTCCCATCCTCTTTCTGCTTATAAAAATCCTTCATTTTGGCCCTGGCGGGTTGGCTCAGTGGTAGAGCGTCGGCCTGGCGTGCAGAAGTTCCGGGTTCGATTCCCGGCCAGGGCACACAGGAGAAGCGCCCACCTGCTTCTCCACCCCTCCCCCTCTCCTTCCTCTCTGTCTCTCTCTTCCCCTCCCGCAGCCAAGGCTCCATTGGAGCAAAAGATGGCCCGGGCGCTGGGGATGGCTCCTTGGTCTCTGCCCCAGGCGCTAGAGTGGCTCTGGTCCCGACAGAACGATGCCCCGGAGGAGCAGAGCATCGCCCCCTGGTGGGTGTGCTGGGTGGATCCCGGTCGGGCGCATGCGGGAGTCTGTCTGACTGTCTTTCCCCGTTTCCAGCTTCAGAAAAATACAAAAAAAAAAAAAAAAAAGGAAAAAAAAGATTTATCCATGTTGTAGCATGTGTCAGCACTTTTTTTTCCCTGTTAGCACTTTATTTCTTTTTATGGCAGAATAATAGTCTATTAAATAGATATACCATATTTGCTTTATTCATTTATCAGCTGATGGTCATTTGGGTTGTTTCCACTTTTGAGCTATTTTGAATAATGCTGCTATGAACACTCATGTACAAGTTTTCCTGTGAACATATATTTTCATTTCTTTGGGACTATACCTAAGAGTAGAATTCCTGGGTCATGTGATAACTCCGTTTAATCTTTTTTGAGAAACTGCCAGACTGTTTTCCATAGCAGGTATACCATTTTACATTCTGTCCGTAAGGTAGAAGGTACCGATTTCTGTACAACTCACAAACACTTGTTATTGTTTTCTTTGATTTAGCCATCTTGGGTATGAAGTGGTTCTTCTAAATCTCTATGAGAATAGGGACTTCTCCATCCATTTAGGTCACCACTGTACCCCAGAACTAACTACAATGTCTGGCATTTATTAGATACTCATATTTTGTTTTAATTAATTTTTCTATTTACTGATTTTAGTGAGAGAGGCAGGGAGAGGGAGAGAGAGAGGGAGAGAGAGAGAAAGAGAGAGAGAGGGAGAGAGAGGAATATCAATCTGTTCCTGTATGTGCCCTGACTGGGGACCGAACTGGCAACCTCTGCACTTTGGGACTGTTGGGCAGATAAAATATATTATGCTCACTTTGTTAAAGATGGTGCTGCCCACATGGAAGCCCATCTCCCAGGTGATGATATTAGTTGCCCTTATGCTTGGAATGGGCGTAATTATATTAATGTGTGTTGGGGCTGGGCTGTGGGCAGGCAGGATCCTTGTAGCCTGGGGCTTGGTTTTAGGACTAAGCCTTTCCCACCTTTTTGATGTGTGGTGGACTTTGTATCAGAGACTTCCCTATTTTGTATATTGGATTAAAGGGGTTTTGATTTCTGCACTATAAAGTGGGGCAGACCAGAGTTTGTTCTCTCGGTTCCTGAGATTAGCATTAGAGGAGAGAGCAGAAAGGCAATGTGGAGGAGGCCAGGAGAAGCAGCCAAGATGGTGGAGTCCTGAGTGAGAAGTCAGTTTGTGCAGAGTTTGTGCAGGGAGAAGGAAGGAGATGGGGAACAGAGGTGAATAAGTCTGGTGAGCTAGAAACCTTTGATTCTAGGAAACTCGGATAAGTCAGTAGCTTTGTGAGCACAGAATGAGTGGGTTTTGGAGCCTGGTGTGTGTTTTTACTTGCCTGCCGGGTGCAAGCTAGGATTAAAGATGATGGCCCACCAGTTCTTGGCTCCATTATTTCATTACCATCTGTCCAAATCTAATGTGAACCTGTATGTGAATGGCCACGATGGTGGCCGTGTATACTGGCTTTACAGGGACGATGCTCTTAACCAACTGAGCTATATGGCCAGGGCATATTTTTTTCAATACACTAAAAAGTGTTGAATGACTAGGTAAATCAAAAAGCTGGTTAGATGGTTACAATATATTGATTTTAAGAATGTAAGAAAAAAACCTGACCGGGCAGTGGCGCAGTGGATAGAGTGTTGGACTGGGATGCAGAAGACCCAGGTTTGAGACCCCGAGGTCGCCAGCTTGAGGAAGGGCTCATCTGGTTTGAGCAAAAGCTCACCAGCTTGAGCCCAACGTCCCTGGCTCGAGCAAGGGGTTACTTGGTCTGCTGAAGGCCCGCAGTCAAGGCACATAAAAAAAAAAAAAAAAAAAAAGGATGTAGGAAAAAAGTCAAAATTATCTGTAACTGCCTAAATGACAAATTTATGCACACCTAATATCCTAATGAGTGATCTAAAAAAAACAAGAAAGCTTTTATCTCCCTAATAGAGATCTCTATTTCCCCAATAGAGATCTTTTAAAGGGTCTGGTATTCTTTATTCTGCACAGTATTGAGCCAGTCCTTTTCTGTTACCATAGACTTTCTTCAGGGAAGAAATTGGGTTAAGTATAAATTTTCTTGTTTTTCTTTAGATCACTTAGGATCTGAAGTGTGCACACATTTCTCATTTATGCACTTAAAGATAATTTCTTGGGTATTGGAATTTTTTTTTTTTCATTTACATTCATTTTCTCTACAGAATTCTTGACTTCCTTCTGTGATGCTTTTTGCTTACTCCCAAGCACTCCATGCTTGCAAATAGCCTTCCTCCTGTTTCATTCCAAGTTGGTCACACTGGGACAATCAATACCTATGACAGACTGAGCTTCATTTTTTTCCTTTTCTTTTTTTTTTGTTTTCTTTAAATATTTCTCTACACCCTTGTTGACATAAGAAACATCCAAACTGCCTGACCAGTGGTGGCACAGTGGATAAAGTGTTGACCTGTAGCACTGAGGTCGCTGGTTCAAATCCCTGGACTTGCCTGGTCAAGGCACATATGGGAAGCAACTACTATGAGGTAATGCTTCCTGCTCCTCTAATCCCCCTTTCTCTCTGCTCTCTCTAAAATGAATAAATAAAATCTAAAAAAAAAAAAAAGAAACACTGTAGACAATTTTTGTGTGTTTGAGCCCTGGCAGAGTAGGTCAGTTGGTTAGAGCGTCGTCCTGATATGCCAAGGGTGTGAGTTCAATAAGAGTCAGCCAATGAATGCATAAACAAGTAAAACAATAAGTAAAACAACAAATTTATCTTTAATTTGTCCTCTTTCTCTAAAACCAATAAATAAATAAATAAATAAATAAATAAAACTTAAAAAGAAAGGTATTCCAGCCAAACTGATGACAATTACTACCAGGAAGCAAGATCTCAAATGCTCTGGAGAATAAGAGTTTTGCAGCTTATACATTTGGAATTAAGGGGAAACATAAGGAAGAATACATAAGGGTGGCAGAAAGCAATGTACAGGGTAGTTAACATTATATGCTCGCTTGAGGATGGTTATATCTTCCTTCAAGGGGTCTGAAAAAGAGGCATTTCCAAGGTGTGTTAACCTAGATGCACAGAAACAATGGACAGGGCTTGCTTAAGGGAAAGATAAAACTTTTACTAACGTGACGATTCATCATGACCTGCCCAGTTAGGAATTTCTGTTCAGATCACCCTGTGAGGTTACTTTCTCTTAGATTTACCACAGCGCCCCTTTTTTGTCCACACTGTTTCTACTCTTTTATTTGGAAGTCAGTTACACCAGAGACTGGGTGATGCTCATAGACAGCACTGAGTCATAGAGAATGAATGAATGGAGAACATGTGAGAGGGATGTGTTGCAAAATGCAGACTTGGTCAACAAGTACTTATTGACTATCCATTGTGTCCCAGTCCTGTGATGCATGCCAGGATAAAAGGTAAACAAAACAGGAGACCTTCCTTGGATTAGGGAGTTTCTAAAATCACCGGTTCTAACTGCATTATTCCATTTCTGTGTCTGTATCTTTTCACCTTTTATTACACAATATTTTAAGGGTCACATTTTAGCTAACGTTACTACTCATTTACTTAAGCCCAAAATAAGTTCTGATCTGCTGTCAGCAAAATATGAATTCAAAAATGCCCCAGGGCGTTGTTTATCCCCAAATACTAAAAATCCCCCAAATGTTAAGCTTCCTGATCTTAGGGGTCCTTGGAGAACCTCATAAAGAACTGACAAAGCGTCCACCAGAGGGTGCTGTGGGGGCAAATTTGCGCTGGGAGGGGAGCTTGACCAATGACCCTCAAGAGGTAGGTAGGCGTCTTTAGTAATCTTCAGTCTTCCTTATGTTTCCTTCCCAACCGCCTTGAACCATCGCTGCCCCTCCCCCATAGGTGGTTCCCTCTGAATAATTAACCACTTGCAGGGACTTAAGGCTTTCTTTGAAAAGACGCCTAGCTTCTGTTTCTGACGCCCCGTGCATCAGGCCACTCAGGTCACAGGCCCGCGGGGGCTGGGTGGCTACGTGGGGGCCTCCGGGGCGTCAGCGGCCAAGCGCCGCAGGGGCGCCGAAGGGGTTAAGCCGGCGGGGGGGAAGGGGAGGGGGCGCGGGCCGCGCCTGCGCTCTGCCGCCCTCCATTGTCTCCTCGGCGGCGAGGAGCGCCGGCGAGCACAGCCCGGGACTAAGCGGGGCGGAGCGGCTGGCGGGGCCGGCAGCAGCTGGAGCGAGAGCGCGACGCGAACGGACCGCGGCTTCCCGAGCTCCGCCTGGCCGCCCAGCGCCGCAGCCCGCCCGAGGCCTGGAAGGATTCGGGCCGCCGTCCGTGGTCGCGGCGTCCTGAGGCGGGGGACACGTCCGGCGCCCCCGGTCCTCCTCCGCCTCCTCCTGTCCGGCCGGCGGCCTCCTCTTGCGCCTCCCCGCACCCGCCCGCCGCCTCCCTCCTTCCTTCCCTGCGGCTCCCCCGGCTTTCTGGAGCCCGGGGGCCGCCCGTGGCGCGCTGAGCCCGCGCGGGACTGCGCCTCTTTGGACCTTGAGGGGAAACATGCGCTTGGCTTGGATCGTTTCAAATTCTTAGTTTGAGATCCCCGCCCGCCTGCCTCTTCCGCCCCACGGGTTTTCTTTTCTTTTTCTTTTTTCCTTTTTTTTTTTTGGTTTTTTGCCTCCCGATCTCCTTTTTGACTCCCTTCCCCTTTATGCTCGCCCAACCCTCCCCCCGCTGCTAAGAAGTGGGGGAGGGTCTCAGCCTCCAGGTTCCCGCCCCATCGGGGCCCGGGCGAGCATGGGGGGCAAGCAGAGCACGGCGGCCCGTTCCCGGGGCCCCTTTCCGGGGGTCTCCACTGATGACAGCGCCGTGCCTCCGCCGGGAGGGGCGCCCCACTTTGGGCACTACCGGGCGGGCGGCGGGGCCATGGGGCTGCGCAGCCGCTCGGTCAGCTCGGTGGCGGGCATGGGCATGGACCCCAGCACGGCTGGCGGGGTGCCCTTTGGCCTCTACACCTCCGCCTCCCGTGGGACCGGCGACTCCGAAAGGGCGCCTGGCGGCGGAGGGTCCACGTCGGATTCCACCTATGCCCAAGGCAATGGTTACCAGGAGACGGGCGGCGGTCACCATAGAGACGGGATGCTGTACCTAGGCTCCCGAGCCTCGCTGGCGGATGCTCTACCTCTGCACATCGCACCCAGGTGGTTCAGCTCGCACAGTGGTGAGTTGGCGGGTGGTGGAGGCCTGGAGGGTGGAGTGCAAAAGAGGGCGCGCCGTAGCGCCCTAATCTGGGCGCGTGTGCGAAGGTTTGGATAGAGTGTGCAACGTGGATCTGTGTGTTGTCCCCTTGGTTCCCGAAGCCAAAGGACGAGTGGGAAACCCTCTAGAAAAGAGGCTTTCTGCGAGGCTGTGGAGCCGGGCGTTTTAAGGACTTAAGACGTTGGTTCACTTGTGGATGGGCAGAGTGAAGCCTGCCTATTGAAGCCCCACTTATTGTCATCACCATCCTCAAGAGAAGAGATCTGGCCTGGCTTATAGCAAGTCAGGCTCGGTGCTTTCTGTAACTGCAGCATTGTGCCTGCCTCACCCTTACCAGACAGAGATCCAATTTGACCCAGCGGTGTCTCACAAACAAAGAGTGTGAAAAGAAATAAAATTGGGGCCAAGTGGTGGTTGAATTTGGGCTTTCTCTCTAGCTGGGAGAGAGGGGTGCCCAGATTTCTACCCTGTTGAATTGTTTAAAATGAAGCAAATAGCAGGCTGCTGGCATAGACAGGTGTGGCGTGCTGAATGGAGGCCCAGCCAAGGAGCCTCCCTTCCATGCTTTGCAGGACTAGGGCTCTGATCACCCGTGCTGCATGCAGTAGGCTTGGCTCAATGACTCTCACATCCCTCCATCTTTTTTTCTTCTCCTCCATGCTAAATGCTTGATCTTCCAGGTAATCTGGTATCTTTTTGTAACCAAAAGGTGGGATTTTATTGCCAGGCTATTGGTAAATGACAGGGGAAGAGGAGGATTCAAAGAAGCTGGATGAATTCATGTGAACTTCTGGTGACAGGCCAGCGAAAAGCTAGAGGAGGATTTCCCAGGCTCTTACTGGTAGGAGCTTCTAGAGGAAAACAGGTCTGTCTGCTCAGCTTACTTGAGAAACCAGGTTAGAAAAACTGGTCAAAAGGGGTGTGTGGCTGCTATTTACTAATTGGTCTTTTTTTTAATAGTCTGGAATTTTTTTTCAATTTTATGAACTTTAATTTGTGAGATACGTGTGTGGGTTTTTTTTGGTGGGGGGGAGGACTAGTGATTGATTACAAGTAACACTTGAAAGTGGCTTTTTAGTTGCTAGGATAATATTTTATTACCTGAATGAACAGGACTCTTGCTATCATTGGAGCTTGTCTAACTTGTATCAAACTCTGCCCTGAATCAGATGCAAGGCATGACTGCCTTTGACACTTTTAGACATTAGATTGTCTTTAGACATCTTGAAGTTAACTAACTCTTTCTTATAAAATTTGGTCCAGAAAGAGTCAGGTGTATTTGTGAAATGATGTGGTTAAGTTTTAAAAATAACTATCCGTAGTATCTGTTTTTATTTTATTTGTTTAGTTTTTATTGATTTGCGAGAGAGAGGAACATCGATTTTGTTGTTCCACTTATTTATGCATTCATTGGTTGATTTCTTGTAGGTGCCATGACTGGCGATTGAACCTGCAACCTTGGCATATTGGGACAATGCTCTAACCAACTAAGCTCTTGGTCAGGGCAGTATCTCACTTTAAATCGAAAGACTATAAAGGTTTTCTGAAGTCACAGAATTTTATGTGTTATAAAACAAATTAATCTCATAGAGGCTTGTCTGAGAAAGGAGTTTCCTGTTTGTTAAAATTTCTTGTCGTTTACTAGAAACTTCTTTTTCCTCACTCCATCACCAGATTTCATGTTGGAGTACTAAGCTTGCAATTGGATTTCTCAGCTGTGAAATCTTAATATTTTTTTCTCATCCAGTTGTGAGGATTGGAAGAGCCACTGAACCATAGGAATACAGGCAAAGTGGGAGCATATCAGTCCCTTAAGGGATTAATGTTTTACTTATTTATTTTCTGAGAGAGAGAGAGAAACACATTCACCTGTTGTTTCACCTATTTATGCATTTGTTGGTTGATTCTTGTGTGTGTCTCGACCAGGAATCGAACCCACAACCTTGGCATATTGGAACAATGCTCTAACCAACTGAGCTACCTGGCCAGGGCTAGGGTTTATAAGGCATGTGTTGGGATCTGCTCTTAATGTTCTGGGTAATAACTTTTTTTATAGGACCATCTTTCCTTTTGCTAGACATTAAGTATATCTGGCCCTGCTCACTAAATACCCTCAGGAACTTCCAAATACTCTTAATTTCTTTTTTTTTTTTATTCAGTGAGAGGAGGGGAGGCAGAAACAGACTCCTGCATGCGCTTGGACCCAGATCCACCCAGCAAGCCCAGTAGGGAGCGATGCTCTGCCCATCTGGGGCATTGCTCCATTGCTCAGCATAGGAGCTCTTTTTAGCGCTTGAGGTGGAGGCCATGGAGCCATTCTCAGTGCCTGGGGCCAGCTCACTCCAATTGAGCTATGGCTGCAGGAGGGGAAGAGAAGGAGAGGGGAGGAGAGAGAGAGAGAGAAAGAGAGAGAAGCGATAAGGGGAGGGGTGGAGAAGCAGATGGGTGCTTCTTCTGTGTGCCCTGACTGGGAATTGAACCTGGGCCATCCATATGCCAGGCTGATGCTCTACGCAGAGCCAACCAGCCAGGGCCTCCAAATACTCTTTTTTTTTTTTTTTTTTAAAGATTTTATTTATTCAGTTTAGAGAGGAGAAAGAGAGAGAGAGAGAATGAGGGAGGAGCAGGAAGCATGAACTACCATATGTGATTGACCAGGCAAGCCCAGGGCTATAAACCCACAACCTCAGTGTTCAGGTTGATGCTTTATCCAATGTACCAGAACTTTTTTTTTTAAGCACCTTTTTTTTTTTTTTTACAGAGACAGAGAGAGAGTCAGAGAGAGGGACAGATAGGGACAGACAGACAGGCACGGAGAGAGATGAGAAGTATCAATCATTAGTTTTTCGTGCGACACCTTAGTTGTTCATTGATTGCTTTCTCATATGTGCCTTGACCGTGGGGCTACAGCAGACCGAGTAACCCCTTGCTCAAGCCAGCGACCTTGGGTCCAAGCTGGTGAGCTTTGCTCAAACCAGATGAGCCCTCGCTCAAGCTGGCGACCTTGGGATCTCAAACCTGGGTCCCTCCACATCCCAGTCCGACACTCTATCCACTGCGCCACCGCCTGGTCAGGCTCCAAATATTGTTGATGGGGGTATGGGAGGTACCATCTGGATTGAGAACCATTGGTGTAAGAATTCATTTTTTTTTAATTCAGATAAACTAATTTTTCCTGTACAGTTTATTCGAGATGAATCTTTATATTTCCATTCTTCTGCAGTGGTGGTTCCATCTCCCTTTCTGGAACAGGTCCTGGATCTTCCTTCCAGGACATCCCTTTCCTCTTTTGTTCATTGTTATGAGAAGAGAAACTCATTTCTATTTTGGAACCTTTGAATAAGGTCCAAGCAGTTTTTGTTCTTGTGTCGTAAAGCATAAGGGTAAAGATTTCAATGCAGTTGACCAGTTACTTGGAAGTTGATGTGATGCTCTTGCTTGTGTTTTCAAGGTGCTTGGGAACTCTTCAAGGGCACAGAATATAGTTGTCAGTGTGCAGGAGGCTTCCTTGAAGGGAGTGAGCTGCTGTTGTGTCAGGAGGTGGGATCCTGGGGTCCCAGTTCCTCTAAGTAGCTGTGACCTTGGGTGAGACACATTCCCTTGAGCCTCATCTTTGTTCTTTTTATTTATTTATTTATTTATCATCTTTGTTATTATTTTTTTTTAAGTTTATTTATTTTTTTAAAATTTTTATTTTTTTTATTCATTTTAGAGAGAAGAGAGAGAGGGAGAGAGAGAGACAGAGAGAGAGAAGAGAGAGACAGGGGGGAGGAGCTGGAAGCATCAAATCCCATATGTGCCTTGACCAGGCAAGCCCAGGGTTTCGAACTGGCGACCTCAGCATTTCCAGGTTGACGCTTTATCCACTGCACCACCACAGGTCAGGCTCATCTTTGTTATTTTTAATATGTATATAGAGAGAGACAGAGAGAGGAAGAGCAAGAGAGAGAGCATTCATTTATTATTTCACTTAATTGTGTGTTCATTGGTTGCTTCCCGTATGTGTCCTGACCAGGGATTGAACCTATAACCTTGGTGTTTCAGGACAATGCTCTAACCAACTGAGCTAACCAGCCAGGGCTCATCTTTGTTATTTTTAAAATAGACGTATAATCTTCTGCAGCCAGCCTTGTAAGGATTTGCAGCAGTCACATTTGTCTTCTCTTTTGGTTCCTACACTTTCTTGGGCTGTGACCCTTGCTAACCCTGTTCCCTAAGCCTGGAATGCTTTTCCTTACTTCTGTACATGGATAGCTCTTCCTGACCCCTTATGGCTCAACTTAAATATCTTTTCAGACCACTCTTAAAAATTGGCTTCCTCCAGTCACTCATTTGTTTCCTTAACAGCCCTTATACTTTGTATTTTATTTATCCATTTACTTTTTTAAAATTAATTAATTTATTTATTCATTTTAGAGAGGAGAGGGAGAGACAGAGAGAGAGAAGGGAGGGAGGAGCTGGAAGCATCAACTCCCATATGTGCCTTGACCAGGCAAGCCCAGGGTTTCGAACCGGCGACCTCAGCTTTTCCAGGTCATTTACTTTTTAAAAAATTTTTTTTTACTTTTTAAAATTTTTTTTACATTTTCTGTTTAGTTTGACCAAATGTTAAGGTCCATGAGAGCATAGTTGTGCCTTTTAATCACTGTTGTAACTCTTATACCATGTGTGGTTGGCACAAATATTTGTTGAGTGACTGAATTTGAGTGCCTTGTGTCCATCACCTCATTTAATCATCACTAACTCTATGAGGTAACTCACATTTTACAGGTGAGGAAACTGAGGTTTAGGGAGAGGTTAAGGAACCTACAAAAGTCAGATAGCTAATAAGTGGTGGAGCTGGGATTAGAATGCAGGTTCAGCCAGAGTCAGGACCTGAGTTCTTTTTTTTTTTTTCCCCTTCATTTTTCTGAAGCTGGAAACGGGGAGGCAGTCAGACAGACTCCTGCATGTGCCCGACCGGGATCCACCCGGCATGCCCACCAGGGGGCGATGCTCTGCCCCTCTGGGGCGTCGCTCTGTTGCATCCAGAGCCATCCTAGTACCTGAGGCAGAGGCCACAGAGCCATCCTCAGCGCCCGGGCCATCTTTGCTCCAAGGAGCCTTGGCTGAGGGAGGGGAAGAGAGAGACAGAGAGGAAGGAGAAGGGGAGGGGTGGAGAAGCAGATGGGCGCTTCTCCTGTGTGCCCTGGCCGGGAATCGAACCTGGGACTCCTGCATGCCAGGCTAAAGCTCTACCACTGAGCAAACTGGCCAGGGCCAGCACCTGAGTTCTTTTTTTTTTTTTTTTTTTTTGTATTTTTCTGAAGCTGGAAACGGGGAGAGACCGTCAGACAGACTCCCGCATGCGCCCGACCGGGATCCACCCGGCACGCCCACCAGGGGCGACGCTCTGCCCCTCTGGGGAGTCGCTCTGCCGCAACCAGAGCCACTCTAGCGCCTGGGGCAGAGGCCAAGGAGCTATCCCCAGCGCCCGGACCATCTTTGCTCCAATGGAGCCTTGGCTGCGGGAGGGGAAGAGAGAGACAGAGAGGAAGAAGGGGGGTGGAGAAGCAAATGGGCGCCTCTCCTATGTGCCCTGGCTGGGAACCGAACCCAGGTCCCCCGTACGCCAGGCCGATGCTCTACCGCTGAGCCAACCGGCCAGGGCCAGCACCTGAGTTCTTAATCATTACACTGTACTGCCTCCCATTTTAAAACATAAGGAAGCTGATAGGGTCCTGGAAATTGCCCTGGCCTCTGAATCAGAAGACTATGCTCATCTCCTGATTGGGCTACTAATTAACTGCCTACTTGTGGCCTTGGGCAGGTGAGTCATTTAGCTTCCTAGTCACCATTCCTTCATCTGTACCTTGTTGAGTGTCCTGAGATACCGTTTGGAAAAGCCAAATTTAAAAAAAAACAAAAAGAAGAAGTAAAATGCCAAATAATGTATGAATGGAAAGTGGTGTTACTTTAGGGACATTTCTCCTATAGTTCTCTGCCTCCTTTTATCTCAGAATTTGTTGGGCATTGAGATTTAGAACTGTGTGAACTGTTTCCCCAAAATGGAAGTTCTACACTAAAATCGGCCCTACATTGATGGGCCGTTCATAATAGTGAATGCCATTCAGAAGAGCTGTTTTATAGGATCAAAGTGAGATAGTCCATTCCTTTCCACATTAAAATGTAAGTTTTGCTGTAAGGTGTTTAACTACTAATAGTATCCTGTTTATCTCAGAATATAGATTTCTAGATGTAGGGGAAAAACTTATAGGGTCTATGTTGGATGGAAGAGGTTGCCTGTTTTCTGGGTTCTTCTATAAAATGGTTGGTCATTTAGGGTTTCACTCCAGCTTGTTAGTCATAAGTATGTATACACATATATATTCAGAAAAAGCTAAACTATTCTTTGTCACCAAGCCATCAACTGGGGCTGATAGAAGGTGACTTCATAAGTCTTTAAACATGTTAGCAGGATATCTCATGGGTTCTATTTTACTGTCACCCTAAGGTTCTCAAGTGATTTAATTTTCTCTATTCTTAAATAATCAGAGTTGTCAACTCCATTGGAGTGGATCAGAAAGCTTTTTGTGCCTCACCATAGGTGTGCTAGAGGTAATGGTCCTTCACATGGTTTCTGGAGAAGGAAAAGCATTCTGTGGTCTCCAAAGAGCATGATAGGTTCTATTCTTTTGTTTTTTTAAACCTTTTTTTTTTTTACTTTTATTTTTTTATTTTTCTGAAGTGAGAAGCTGGGGGAGGCCGACAGACTCCTGTATGTGCCCGGCCCAACTTGGGTCCACTTGCGTGCCTACCAGGAGGCGATGCTCGGCCTATCTGGGGCGTTGCTCTGTTGCAAACTGAGCCATTCCAGCGCCTGAGGCAGAGGCCATGGAGCCATCCTCAGGGCCTGGGCCAACTTTGCTCCAATGGAGCTTTGGCTGCGGGAGGGGAAGAGAGAGAGAGAGAGAGAGAGAGAAAAGAGAAGGGGAAGAGTGGAGAAGCAGATGGGTTCTTCTCCTGTGTGCTCTGGCTGGGAATCAAACCCAGACTTCCACACATCAGGCTGACGCTCTACCACTGGGCTAACCGGCCAGGACCTAAACCTTTTTTAAAAAATTGATTTCAAAGAGGGAGGAAGGGAGAGACAGAAACATTGATCTGTTACTGTATGTGCCCTGACCTGGGAGCAAACCACAACCTCTGTTTCGGGATGATGCTCTAACCAACTGAGATATCTGGTCAGGGCAAGTTCTATTCTTAATGAAAACTTTTTTTAAAGAAGAGTTTTCAGTTCTCTATTAATCATGAGGACTTATTTTCTATAAAATAAAGAATTTGGCCCTGGCTGGGTGGCTCAGAGGATAAAATGTCATTCTGGCGAACCAAGGTTTTGGGATCAATCCCTGACCAGGGCACATAGGAGAAGCAACCAATGAGTGCACAACTAAATGGAACAACTAAGTGGAATGACGAGTTGATGCTCCTCTCTCACTCTCTCTTCTGCTCTCTCTCTTTCTCAGTCTCTCTTCTCTCTCCTTAATCAATGGATAATTTTAAAAAATAAAAGAAGTTCCCTCAGGAGAGGATAATTTCTTGAAGGTCACAATTTACTCTCATTCATTGAGGTTTGAAAGGTATTGCAAGAAATAAAAATTTCACTCTTACAAAGTCTTTGTTTTATGGGATGTGTACGTTTTGCTACTTAACAAAGACACATCCCAAATATGTCACAAGGAGTTTTGAGCCAGGCTACTCTTTTTTCTTCCTTCTTCTTTTCCAGGTGAAAGGAGGGGAGATAGATTCCTGCATGCACCCCAACCAGGATCCACCCAACTACCCCCATCTGGGGCCAATGCTCTGCCCATCTGGGGCAGGTGCTCTGCTCATCTGGGGCAATGCTCTCAACTGAGCTATTTTTTTAGCACCTGAGGTGAAGGCTCCATGGAGCTATCTTCAGTGCCCCGGGCTCTTGTGCTGGAACCAGTCAAACCATAGCTGTGGGAAGACGAAAGAGAGGGAGAGAGGAGGGGGAGGGGTGGAGACGCAGATGGTCATTTCTCCTGTGTGCCCTGCCTGTAAATCGAACCTGAAACATCC
Source organism: Saccopteryx leptura (assembly GCF_036850995.1). Lineage (NCBI taxonomy): Eukaryota > Metazoa > Chordata > Mammalia > Chiroptera > Emballonuridae > Saccopteryx > Saccopteryx leptura. Next base: position 24,588,273 of record NC_089511.1, read on the forward strand.
ACATGCCAGGCTGACACTCTGCCACTGAGCCAGTGGGCCAGGGCCAACCCAGGCCACTCTTAACCAAAGAAATGCAACTCTAATTCCTTTTGGGAAAAGGAACATGACTGTTTCAAAATTGGAAGAAACTTTATAAGGAAGTGGTGGTCACTGAAATATGTCCTGTGTCTACTAAGCCTTAAGTAGGGGTGTTTTAATGACAGTGGGTCATTGAGGTTGTGGTACTAGAATCTTGAAGTTAACCCAAAACCTAAATCCTAATCCTAGTCTTTAGGAGTGATAGATGAGTGTAAGTTTCCATCTGTTTCTTTTCCAAGCTTTGTGGGTGCATCTAAATCAGTTGGTTTCTAGTGATTGCTGTGGGTATGAGTATGAGAAGAGACTTTGTAGATCCAGCACTTCTGAATCTTCACTTCTTATTAGTATACAGATTTATTTTCATTTTTTAATTTTAATTTTATTTATTTATTTATTCATTTTAGAAAGGAGAGAGAGAGGGAGAGAAGAGAGAGACAGAGAGAGAGAAGGGGTTGGACAGGTGATCTTTTCTTTGTGGTTCCAGTCAAGTGCCTACTAAGGAATTCCTTCTATGTCCTAGTACAGCGTGGTCCTCTGTCTTCTCAATGAGAAGATCAAAAGAAGAACTTTTTCAAACTCTTTGACTTCAGGGAGGATCTTTGTCATCCTTAGAGCCACTTTTCTTTTCTGGTCATTTAACACTATTTTCTAGAAGTATGATCCACCACTTAAGTAACCTATCTCTGTGAAATCTTTCCCAAATCACAAGACCCATAAGGAAATATAGGGAACAGTTTTCCTCCTTGGTCTTCCAAGTGTATATCTCTGTTTCCAGTAATTTTAATTTTTTAAAAAAATTTATTCATTTTTTTAGAGAGGAGAGGGAGAGACAGAGAGAGAGAGAGAGAGGAGAGATAGAGAGAGAGAAGGGGAGGAGGAGCTGGAAGCATCAACTCCCATATGCGCCCTAACCAGGCAAACCTAGGGTTTCAAACTGGCGACCTCAGCATTCCCAGGTATCCACTGCGCCACCACAGGTCAGGCCTCCAGTAATTTTTTTTTCTTTTTTCTTTTCTTTTTTTTTGCATTTCTCTGAAGCTGGAAACGGGAAGAGACAGTCAGACAGACTCCCGCATGCGCCCGACCGGGATCCACCCGGCATGCCCACCAGGGGCTACGCTCTGCCCACCAGGGGGCGATGCTCTGCCCTTCCGGGGCGTCGCTCTGCAGCGACCAGAGCCACTCTAGCGCCTGGGGCAAAGGCCAAGGAGCCATCCCCAGCGCCCGGGCCATCTTTGCTCCAATGGAGCCTTGGCTGCGGGAGGGGAAGAGAGAAACAGAGAGGAAGGGGGGGGGGAAGCAAATGGGCGCTTCTCCTATGTGCCCTGGCCGGGAATCGAACCTGGGTCCCCCGCACGCCAGGCCGACGCTCTACCGCTGAGCCAACCGGCCAGGGCAGGCCTCCAGTAATGTAAAAAAAAATTATTTTAGCCTGACCTATGGTGGCGCAGTGGATAAAGCATCGACCTGGAAATGCTGAGGTTGCCGGTTTGAAACCCTGGGCTTGCCTGGTCAGGGCGCATATGGGAGTTGATGCTTCCAACTCCTCCCCCCCTTCTCTCTCTCTCTCTCTCTCTCTCTCTCTCTTCTCTCTCTCTCTCTCTGTCTTTCCCTCTCCTCTCTAAAATGAATAAATAAAAAATTTATTTTAGAGAGAGGAAGAGAGAGAAGCAGCGATTTGTTGTTCCACTTATTTGTGCCCTTATTGGTTGATTGTTGTATGTGTCCTCACCTGGGTTTGAAAACTCACAACCTTGACTATTGGGTCTATGCTCCAACTGGGCCATCCAATCAGGGCCCGTTTTAAGTAACTTTTAAAGTCTTGTTTATGATAGGTAGCACTAGGGACTAAAATGTCATTCCCCCTGGAATAATGATTAAATCTGTGTTACAGTTGAGTATTTTTTGTTCAAACTAAAGAATTTAAAAGACTGCTCCATGCTGAGAGACTTGATGCCACCTTTGGCTATCAGGTGATAGCTTAATTTCTAAAAGGTAATTTTTTGAGGAACCTCACCTTACATTTAAGAATATGTGCAGCATCTTTTTTTTTTTTTTACAGAGACGAGAGAAAGGCAGAGAGAGGGATAGATAGGGACAGACAGACAGGAATGGAGAGAGATGAGAAGCATCAATCATCAGTTTTTTGTTGCAATACCTTAGTTGTTCATTGATTGCTTTCTCATATGGGTCTTGACCGTGGGCCTTCAGCAGAACGAGTAACCCCTTTCTTGAGCCAGCGACCTTGGGTCCAAGCTGGTGAGCTTTTGCTCAAACCAGATGAGCCCACACTCAAGCTGGCGACCTCGGGGTCTTGAACCTGGGTCCTTCCGCATCCTAGTCCGATGCTCTATCCACTGCGCTACCACCTGGTCAGGCATGTGCAGCATCTTGACCTTAGAGAATTAACCTTGTCTTAGCATGGCTCTAGCTTTTCTGGTGATAGTAACTTTAGGCCTCAAAAAAGTATAGTTAGCCTGACCAGGTGGTGGTACAGTGGATAGAGCAATGATCTGGGATGCTGAGGATGCAGGTTCAAAACCCCAAGGTTGCTGGCTTGAGTGTGGGCTCACCGGCTTGAGTGTGGGCTCACCGGCTTGAGTGTGGGCTCACCGGCTTGAGAACTGGGTTGCCGGCTTTAATGTGGAATCATAGACATGACCTCAGGGTCACTGGCTTGAAACCCAAAGGTGCTGGCTTGAGCAAGGGGTCACTGGCTCAGCTGGATGGTCCCCCTTCCTCAAGGCATGTATGAAAAGCAATCAATAACTAAAGTGCTGCAATTACAAGTTGATGCTTCTCATTTTTCTCCCTTCCTGTCTGTTTATCTCTCTGTCTCTCTCCTGCTAAATATGTGTAAACAAGCCATGCCTCTCAAAGGGTTGTTCTGAAATTAGTCAGTTTTGTACTCCTGCACAGTATCTTTTAAGGTCAAAGTTGACTTGTTAGCAGGTAGGAGAAACTTAGATCTGGAGTCACCCAGATGACCTGGGACAGAGATAGGAGAACCCAAGACCCTTTAGATCCCCTCTGGCATTGTCATTTGTCCAAATTTCTCCGTTCTTTGGGATCTTTTTATTGTTTCCATCTCAAATACCTTTTTTACCTGCTAAGTGTTTTTCTTTAGAGCTATTAAGATTCTTTTATCCTGAGGTCTGCCTGGTACTCTGGGAATCCTACAAATATTTGAGGGAGTCCAACCTAAACCAATGAAGTACTTGGTCTACCGTAAATACAAATTAGCTTTCTGTAATACTGTTCTGTTTGGATCATTTACACTTTTATTGCCCTCTAAGGTATAATAGCATCTAAATCAGCTTTTCAAAGAAACTTTTTGATAACACTGCCTACTACTGTAATGAGCATCACCAAATACCCATGTATACCACATGTTATTAGGGTTCCTCAGTCTGGTCAGATATGCTGACCCAGTCGTACCGTTGCAGCCAGTTGCGCTTGGGAAATACAGGAAGTGTAAGACCTGTGATGAAGGCTGGCTTGTGTGCTTGCTGCCTTCCCTCTTAATATCTGACGAGCCCAGTCATGTTGGCTGTTTTTAATTGATCCATTTCCTACCTCCTCTCTCAGCTCAGAGGCCAAGTGCAACATAAAAGGACAGGGAATTTAAGCATCTCCAGTATTTTGAGGTGTAGGGATCTCCTGTGAGATAACAGACATTGAGAAATAGTACATATTATGAGCTGTTCTATGTTTGCTATGGCTTTGGAAAACCTTTGGATTCTTCTACTGAAAATCTGTTTGAAAAAAAAAAAGTCTTTTTTAATGAAACAGTGTGAGTCACAAAGCAGGCACTCCTCATAATAGCATTTCTCACCAGGGGAATTTTGGGTAGCTGTTGGGGGAGGGATTTGAGTAGGTTGTGGATGTTAAATCCCTGGGTGGAACATAACCAGAGGCTGCCATATCAGAACTCTGGTGCTTTCCATGCTGACTTTGAGCCCTGAATTCAAAGTGCAGGACAGCAGAATAGAATGGGGAGGCCTGTGCTCAGTGAATTGCCACGGTAGCATGACCAATGAGATTGGAGTTTCAACATTCAAACTCGGTTCATTAAAATATCATTGTAGTATAATAGGATCATGAAACTGAGGCCTTGGGTCAGAGGGCCAAGCTATTTGCAGGAAAAGCATCATATTTCTGGATTAAGGGATGACTGTGGACCTAATGATGAGAATTTAAGAGCCATGAGTGTGCCTTCTTTATTATATTTGAAATATAGTGGCTTGTCACTTGCCACTGGGCATGAGACTCTTTTACAAAGAGAGGGTTCATTCAAGGTCATCTGTGCTCTGAGGATTTTAGGTCTAGGCCCTGGCCAGGTAGCTCAGTTGGTTAGAGCTTTCTTCAATATGCTAAGGTTACAGGTTTGATCCCTAGTCAGGGCACATACATGATGAAATGAATCAACCAATGAATACGTGGAAAAATAGATCAATGTTTCTTGCTCTCTCTTTCCCTCTCCCTGCCTCTGTCCCTCTTTCCCCCCTCTAAAATAGATCAATCAACTAAATTAAAAAAAAAAGATTTTAGGTCTAATAAAGCACTTAGAATGACACCCAAAGTGGGTATCACCCAGTCTCTGTAAGATGATGAGAAGGAAATGCTCGAGATATTAAGAATTGAGAACAAGCCAGGGTTGTGATAGCAACATCCAGAATGCCTGTCCTCAACCTCTCTGCCCGCCCATACCTGAGTTTTGACTGTTGTCAACTTCAGTAACTTACAGTTCTTTCGTCCTCGTGTCTGAACCACCATCTTATGTAAGCTACAGACTGAGGAAAGTCTGAAAGGTCATTACAACTGTGTTAAGATTTGCTTTCCTTGGGAAAGTCATAGCTGTCTTCACTCCATGTTTTCCTGGCTTTGTACTTTTCTTCAAAGCCTCTCACCAGTTCCAAGTCTCCAGACTTCAATAAAGGGGAACAGGAAGTTGGTGTTTGATGCCTAAGAGCCAGCAATAACTAGTAAGAGAAAAGGGCACAAGCACAGAATTGGAAGGGGGTTCTGGGCCTTGACATATGAGGCCTGTAGGATTATACAGACATCTTTCAAAGATGACTTTAACCAACTCTTTCAAACAAGGAAAAAGCCATAGGAAACTGTTTGAGAGGACTAATTTTCTTAGGTAGGGGCTCAGCATTTTTTACTGATGATATAATTAAGAAGTATCTTCTAAGGAGTTCAGAACACTTAAGGTAAAAGTGATTATCACTTTTAAAAAATAGCAGGAATTGCCTGACCTGTGGTGGCGCAGTGGATAAAGCATTGACCTGGAAATGCTGAGGTTGCCGGTTCAAAACCCTGGGCTTGCCTGGTCAAGGCACATATGGGAGTTGATGCTTCCAGCTCCTCCCCCCTTCTCTCTCTCCTCTCTCTGTCTCTCTCCCTCTCTCTCCCTCTCTCTGTCCTCTCTAAAAATGAATAAAAGGCCTGACCTGTGGTGGCACAGTGGATAAAGCGTCAACCTGGAAACGCTGAGGTTGCCGGTTCAAAACCCTGGGTTGCCTGGTTGAGGCACATATGGGAGTTGATGCTTCCAGCTCCTCCCCCTTCTCTCTCTCTCTCTCTCTCTCTCTCTCTCTCTCTCTCCCCCCCCCTCTCTATAATGAATAAATAAAATCTAAAAAAAATAAAAATAAAAATGAATAAAAAAATTAAAAAAAAAAATAGCAGGAATCACTTCTCTGCCTCTCTTTCCCGTTAGGGGCCTCAGGGTGCATCCTGTCATGGGATCCAGGCTGAAGCCTGACCCATCCTTTTCCTGGCTGGTCACTTATATGAGTTGAACTCTAAAGTTTCAGTGCTGTGATGGCAAAATGGGAAAGTCACATGGATTTGTGCTATTCCAAATTTGGTTTCACTTGCCTGACCGGGCGGCGGCGCAGTGGATAGAGCATCGGACTGAGATGCAGAAGATCCAGGTTCGAGACCCCAAGCTCACCAGCTTGAGCCCAAGGTCACTGGCTCGAGCAAGGGGTTACTCGTTCTGCTGAAGGCCCACGATCAAGGCACATATGAGAAAGCAATCAATGAACAATTAAGGTGTTGCAACGTGCAGCGAAAAACTAATGATTGATGCTTCTCATCTCTCCATTCATGTCTGTCTGTCTGTCCCTGTCTATTCCTCTCTCTCTCTCTCTGTCTCTGTAAAAAAAAACAAAAAACAATTGGTTTCCCTTGCACATTTCAGGAAATCAAATAGTGGTGTGACTGAATAGGAGCTCTGGTCTCTTGGAATCTTTTAAAAAAATGAACTGTTTCAGGCATTCAAAAGAGATGATGTGGCCCTGGCCGGTTGGCTCAGTGGTAGAGCGTCGGCCTGGCGTGCAGAAGTCCCGGGTTCGATTCCCGGCCAGGGCACACAGGAGAAGCGCCCATCTGCTTCTCCACCCCTCCCCCTCTCCTTCCTCTCTGTCTCTCTCTTCCCCTCCTGCAGCCGAGGCTCCATTGGAGCAAAGATGGCCTGGGCGCTGGAGATGGCTCTGTGGCCTCTGCCTCAGGTGCTAGAGTGGCTCTGGTTGCAACATAGCCACGCCCAGGATGGGCAGAGCATCGCCCCCTGGTGGGCAGAGCGTCGCCCCTGGTGGGCGTGCCGGGTGGATCCCGGTGGGGCGCATGTGGGAGTCTGTCTGTCTCTCCCCGTTCTCAGCTTCAGAAAAATACAAAAAAAAAAAAAAAAAAAAAAAAAAATATATATATATATATATATATATATATATATATATACAAAAGAGATAATGTACTTTACCTGCTAAATAGATTAATAAATAAAACATTACAGATCTAATTGTCTGTACCCTCCTTAGTTCCTGTTTTTGGTCTTCCTCCTCTAAAGGTAACCACTGCCCTGACTCCCCTGTTTATCATCCTGTATGTGTTCATACCTTTACTGCATGTTATAACCAAAACAGTATTCATTTAATTTATATAAACTTTATCATAATGTCTGTCCTTTCATATTTATGTATGTAGGTACCTCAAAAGGGATTTGAGATCTGTACATCCATTGTGCTGTTTATTGTTCTACCACATTCGTTTTCACTACTGTATTCTCATATGAGCATAGCACAAATATCACCATTTATAGATCTATTCTATCAGTGGATTCAATGGATATTGAAGTTACTTCCTTTTTTTTTTTTTTTTTAAATTCAGTGAGAGGAGTAGAGGTCAGAGACAGACCCCTGCATGCGTCGGGACCAGGATCCACCTGGCAAGCCCACTAGGGGCGATGATCTGCTCATGGGGGGGGGGTGTTGCTCCTTGGCTTGGCAACCAAGCTATTTTAGTGCCTGAGGTGAGACCAGGGAGCCATCCTCAGCACCGAAGGCCAACTCGCTTCAATTGAGGCATGGCTGCGGGAGGGGAAGGGGGAGGAGAACCGAGGGGGGGATTGAGAAGCAGATGGTCACTTCTCCTGTGTGCCCTGACCAAGAATCGAACCTGGAACATCCACATGCCCAGCTGGCGCTCTACCATTGAGCCCACTGGCCAGGGCTGAAGTTCTTTTCTTTTTCTTTTTCTTTTTTTTAGCAATTTTTAATTGCTTTAAGAATGTTTTTCTGTTATATATATGTATATGTGCAAATATATATAAGTATATATGTATGTAGACATTTTTAAATGAGATTTTCTAGGGTACATCCTTAGTGAGGAAATAGCTAGGTCATAAGGTATATGTATCTTCAACTCTTTTTTTTTTTCTCGTGACAGACAGAGAGAGGGACAGATAGGGAGAGACAAACAGGAAGCAGAGAGATGAGAAGCATCAATTCTTCGTTGCAGCTCCTTAGTCTCCTTAGTTGTTCATTGATTGCTTTCTCATATGTGCCTTGACCGGGGACTGCAGCAGAGCCAGTGACCCTTTGCTCAAGCCAGCAACCCTGGGGTCACGTCTGTGAGCCTGCGCTCAAGCCAGATGAGCCTGCACTCAAGCTGGCGACCTCCGAGTTTTAAACCTGGGTCCACCATGTCCCAGTCCAGTGCTCCACTGTGCCACAGCCTGGTCTTAATTAAATATTCTCAGTAGCTATCCAGTATGTTTGTACCAATTTACACTCCCCAAATAGCATATTTTCACTTTTTTCATGCCCTTGCTAAAACTTGATGTTGTCATAGTTTAATTTTTGTCAAGCTCTGGTGGGTGTGAAATGATACATCATTGTGATATTACTTATATATTTGATATGTATTTGCATATATTAATATATTAATTTTGTATATTTAGTCATGTTTGCTCTTCATTGAAATGCTTGTTCATATCTCTTGCCCACGTTTATATTGGATAGTTCATCCTTTCCTTACTAGTTTGTATGAATTTGTGTTTTTTTGTTCTGGGATAATAATTCTCTTTTTTTAAATTGAATTTGCTGTGGTGACATTGGTCAATAAAATTACTGTACATAGGTTTCAGGTGCTCCATTCTGTAATATATCATCTGTATACTGTACCGTGTGTTCACCACCTCAAGTGAGATAGTAATTCTTTGTCATATGTAATACAGATGTATTTCTCTTAGTTTGTGGATTATCTCTTGACTGTATTTGTGATTTCTCTTTTCCTTTTTCTTTTTCTTTTTTTTTGTATTTTTTCTGAAGCTGGAAACGGGGAGAGACAGTCAGACTCCCGCATGCGCCCCACCGGGATCCACCCGGCACGCCCACCAGGGGCGACGCTCTGCCTACCAGGGGGCGATGCTCTGCCCCTCTGGGGCGTCGATCTGCCGCGACCAGAGCCACTCTAGTGCCTGGGGCAGGGTCCAAGGAGCCATCCCCAGCGCCCGGGCCATCTTTGCTCCAATGGAGCCTTGGCTGCGGGAGGGGAAGAGAGAGACAGAGAGGAAGGGGGGGGGTGGAGAAGCAAATGGGCGCTTCTCCTATGTGCCCTGGCCGGGAATCGAACCCGGGTCCCCCGCACGCCAGGCTGACGCTCTACCGCTGAGCCAACCGGCCAGGGCCATCTTTTTCTTTTAGATGAGAGGAAGGGAGATAGAGAGGCAGACTCCTACATGTGCCCCAACTGAGATTCACCTGGCAACCCTTTTGGGGTTGATGCTTGAGTTCCGAGAGCTATTTTTAGCATCTGAGGCTGATGCTCTCCTACCGAGCCATCCTCAGCATCCAGAGCCACGCTCAAACCAATCAAGCCACTGGCTGTGGGAGGCGAAGAGGGACAGAGGGAGGAAGAGGAAGGGCAGGAGAAGCAAGTGGTTGCTTCTACTGTGTGCCCTGACCGGAAATTGAACATCCATTCACTGGGCCAACACTATCCACTGAGCCACTGGCCAGGGCCTTTTTTCTTTTGAACAATACAAATATTTTTTATTTTTTTACACCTATCATGCCATGAATTCATAGAGAATGGGTTCTAGCAGCTCTGGCTCCTTTCTACTGGTTTTCACCAACTGTGCTTCTCTGGGCAGATCAGGCTGATGGTTCAGGTGAACCCTGATACCTTTCTCTTTGGCTTCCTTCTTTTTCTGATCATTTTCCTTCACACATTTCAGGAAGCTATCTCTGCTCTTAGTGTGCTTAATATGCTCAGTACATACATTAATTCTCTTGTCAAGAATCTTGCCCGTAGCTTGTTTACAGTAATGCTCACTGCATGCTGGGTAACATTGTAGACTCTTCCAGTTTTGCCATGGGAACACTTGTAGGGCATTCCTTTTTAGACAGTGCCCATTTCCTTGATGTTTACAATGTCACCTTTCTTGTAGATTCACAGGTGTATGGCCAAACTTGAGAATGTATAGTGGGGACCTCTTCTTTCCCTTTGTGTTGGTCATTTTTGGTGAATTACTGGAAGATGGTGGTTCCAGCTGAAAATTTCTTTGTAATTTTTTACTATTCTAGAAGTTTTTAAATTTTGCCTTTCATATTTAAGTCCTTAATCCATTGAGAATTAAATTGTAAGATAAGGATATATTATCCTTTTTCCATATGAAAAACCAGCTTTCCCAGCAACAAGTGAGGAATGGTAAGTTCTTTTCCGACTGACTTGTAAAGCTGCCTCTCTCATATATCAGATTTCTTTTCAGGCATGGATTTGTTTCTGGGCTTTTTGTTCTGTTCCATTGGTCAATTTGTCTACCCTTGTGCTAATACTTTCTTAATTACTATAGTTCTGTCCTGCTTTGTAGAGGGGCAAATCCTTTCATCTTGTTATTTATTCTTTTTCAAAGCTCTTTTGTCTAAGTGAAGCTTTCTAGGGGACAAATACAGAATCTGGATAGAATCAACAAAATGAAGTACAAAGTACTAGGAACTGCTCTGTTTATAGCTGGTATTCTTAATGACAGGACATCTGGCAAACTGACCTTAACAGGCAGTTTTAATTTTTTTCCTACTATATTGTACAAACAATAACATTTCTCTATGTCTTTGTATTACAAACAGCAGAATAAACAGTTTTGTGTGTGACAGATAACAATAAAAGCAAAAAACAACTGGTTAGCTTTTTTTTTTTTAATATTTTATTTATTCATTATAGAGAGGGGAGAGAGAGAGAAGGGAGGAGGAGCAGGAAGCATCAACTCCCACATGTGCCTTGACCAGGCAAGCCCAGGGTTTTGAACTGGCAACCTCAGCGTTTCCAAGTTGATGCTTTATCCACTGTGCCACCACAGGTCAGGCCTGGTTAGCTATTTTGGGCACATTTTGCCTCCAGATAAATTTTATTTTGTTAATTTTTTTTTAAGCGAGAGCAAAAGAGACACAGAGAGAGGGACAGACAGAAAGGGAGAGTAATGAGAAGCATAAACTCATGGTTGCAGCACCTTAATTTTTCATTGATTGCTTTCTCATATGTACCTTAACTGGGGGACTCCAGGCAAGCCAGTGACCCCTTGTTTGAGCTAGCAACGTTGGGCTTCAAGCCAGCAACTTTTGGGCTCAAGCCAGCGACCATGGGGTCATGTCTATGACCTCGCGCTCAAGCTGGTGACCTCGGGGTTTTGAACCTGGGTCCTCAGCGTCCCAGGCTAATGATCTATCCACTGTGGCACTGCCTGATCAGGCTATTTTGTTAATTTATAAAAAGCTTTTTATCCATTGATTTGAGAGAGAGAGAGAGAGAGAGAGAGAGATCCATATGTTTATTTGTTCATTAGTCGTTTGTCTTTTTTATTATTATTGATTTTAGAGAAAGAGAGAGAGCGAGAAACATAAGTTTGTTGTTCCACTTATTTATGCATTTATTGGTTGTTTCTTGTATGTGCCCTGACGGGATCAAACCCACAACCTTGACATATTGGGATGATGCTAAATCAACTGAATCTCTTCTTCTTGTTTGATAAAATCTGTTTGTTTGGATTCACACACCTACTTACCAAATTCTTTGCCTGTTTTTTATTCTTTCATCATATTTCATCCTTCTGAGTTAAATTACTTTTTCCAGAGGTAGGACTTAAAATTTCTTCCAGTGACAGTCTATTAATGTTAAATTCTTTTTTTGTTTCTTGTCTAAAAGCATTTTTAAATTTACCATAAACACTGAATGATAATTTAGCTGGATATAAAAATCTGGACTGGCAGTTTTTCCCCCCTCAGCAATTGGAGGATGCTATTCTTTTCCATTTTCTTCTTCTTTTCTTTCTTTTTTTAAAATTTGTTTTAGTGGGGCAGGGAAGAGAGAGGGAGGGGGGAGGGAGGGAGGGAGGGATAGGGGAGGAGGAGCAGGAAGCATCAACTCCCACATGTGCTTGACCAGGCAAGCCTGGGGTTTTGAACCAGTGACCTCAGCATTCCAGGTTGATGCTGTATCCACTGTGCAACCACAGATCAGTATCTTCTTTTTAAAAAAATAAATTTTTTAAAATTTATCTATTGATTTTAGAGAGAGAGAGGAGAGAGAGAAAGAGAGACAGAAACATCAGTCTGTCCCTGTGTGTGCCCTCACTGGGGATCGATCTGTTCCATTATTTTCTGGCTTCTAACATTGCAATTGAGAAGTCTTTCTCTCAGTTAATCTGATTTTTTTTTCTTCTAGCTACTTTTATATCTTTTCTTTGTGTTTTGCAAATTTACTGCCATGTGTTCAGGGTTTGATTTATTTTTATTTATCTGCTTACTATTTGTCCTTGAATCTGAGATTTCATGTCTCTCAAAGCATCTGAGAAATTCTCAGCCACTCATCTCTTCAAATTGTGCCTTTTATTCTCTCCCATTTTTCCTCTTGCAAATTATTGAAGTCGTACCTTCTTATTCTATCTTGCATGGTTTTTTTAAAAATTATTTTATTTTATTTTATTTTTTTGTGGCAGAGACAGAGTCAGAGAAAAGGACAGACAGGAAGGGAGAGAGATAAGAAACATCAATTTTTCATTGCGGTTCCTTAGTTGTTCATTGATTGCTTTCTCATATGTGCCTTGACCATGAGCCTTCAGCAGACCAAGTAACCCCTTGCTCGAGTCAGCGACCTTGGGTCCAAGCTGGTGAGCTCTGCTCAAATCAGATGAGCCCGCACTCAAGCTGGCGACCTTGGGGTCTTGAACCTGGGTCCTCCGCATCCCAGTCCGACGCTCTATCTACTGCGCCACCACCTGGTCAGGCTGATTGATTTCTTGTGTGCCTTGACGGGGGGTGGGGGGGGGTGGGGGGGGTGGGGGGGGGTGGGGGGGGTGGGCTACAGCAGACCGAGTGACTCCTTGCTCGAGCCAGCAACCTTGGGTCCAAGCTGGTGAGCTTTGCTCAAACCAGATGAATCTGCACTCGAGCTGGTGACCTCAAGGTCTTGAACCTGGGTCCTTCCGCATTCCAGTCCGACGCTCTATCCACTGTGCCACCACCTGGTCAGGCTTAAATATTTGTATATTAATTTTAGAGAGAAAGGGGGAGGAAGAGATATGAAAGAAGAAAGAATTATCACTTTGTTGTTCTACTTATTTATGCATTCATTGTTGATTTTTGTATGTGTCTTCACCTGGGATCGAACCCGCACCTTGGTGCATCAGGACAATGCTCTGACCAACTGAGCTACCTGACCAGGGCTATCTTTCACATTTCTTAAACTCTTGTATTTTCCAATTCTTTATCTCTGTATCTACCCACTGGGTAATATATTTGGGAAGAGGAGTAATTCCTTATCTCTACCTTTCAGTATACTCAGTCTTTCTTCACTTTCATTTTAGCCCATCTATTGAATTTTAAATTTCATTGAACTACATTTTAAATTCCTTTAAATAACTTAGTGGTTGTTTACTTATTGCCTTCCAATTGTGTAAAAACAAAAATAAGTAAATCTCCTTGTTTCTGTGGTTCTAGTTTTCCTCTTTGGATAAGTAAGTGGGGGTGGCTAGTTGCTTCCTTTTTCCTCCTGTTCAAACATTCCGTGAAGCTGCATCACTGGCATTACACTATTGAGCAAACAAGCACTATGAACAGGAAGGCAGGAAGCTGGAAGTCCATCATCATTTTGTTCTCTGCTCCCAGAGGAAGAGCAGCTCCTGAGTCATGTAGGGAAACCTTTCAGCACTGTACCTCTTGGGATCTCACAGCTGGGGCAAGGATCCATTTCTATGGCAACATAGGCTTAACTCTTTCTCTGTACTCAGGATATGCAGAGGGAAGTTACAGGATAAACTTCTAGAGCTTTCCACTCTCTCAGGAGGCTGGGTTTATTCTCTTTTAGATAGCACTCTAACACAGTAGCCACTAGCCACATGAGGATATTTAAATTACAATTAATTGAAATTCAAAATTTAGTTTCTGAGTCAAACTAGCCACATTTCAAGTGCTTAATATCCAAAAATTGCTAGTGACTGCTATAATTGGGCAGCCCAGATATAGAACATTCCTGTCACTTTAGAAATTTCCTTTGGACAGTGCTGTTCTGAACTCTTCCACAGTATTCTTTTTATTTTTCTGAAGCTGGAAACGGGGAGAGACAGTCAGACTCCCGCATGCGCCCGACCGGGATCCACCCGGCACGCCCACCAGGGGCGATGCTCTGCCCACCAGGGGGCGATGCTCTGCCCCTCCGGGGCGTCGCTCTGCCGCAACCAGAGCCACTCTAGTGCCTGGGGCAGAGGCCAAGGAGCCATCCCCAGCGCCCGGGCCATCTTTGCTCCAATGGAGCCTTGGCTGCGGGAGGGGAAGAGAGAGACAGAGAGGAAGGAGGGGGTGGGGGTGGAGAAGCAAATGGGCGCTTCTCCTATGTGCCCTGGCCGGGAATCGAACCGGGGTTCCCCGCACGCCAGGCCGACGCTCTACCGCTGAGCCAACCGGCCAGGGCCTCCACAGTATTCTTAATAGTACACAGAGAATTGATAAATCTGTAGTTCCAAAAAACAGATGAAGTGAACCTGTTGCTACCCTGAATCTAGAAGGCTCTCTTTAGAGTTACTGCCACTCTGCATTGTCTTTGTGTAAGAAGAATTCAGAGAGGACATTCCATTCTTTTTTTTTCCTTCAGGTGAGAGGAGGGGGAGAGTGAGGCCGACTCTGCCCCAATTGTGATCCACCTGCCTAGCTATTTTTAGCGCCTGAGGCTGATGCACTTCAATGGAGCTATTCTTAGTGCCTGGGGTCATGCTCCAATCAAGCCATTGGCTGCATCGCTTCTCGGCCTTTTGGCTAAGATCAAGTGAAGCCATTGGCTGCAGGAGGAGAAGAGGGAGAAAAAGGGCAGAGGGAAATGGAGGAAAACATGGTCACTTCTCCTGTGTGCCCTGACCAGGAATTGAATCCAGGATGTCCATATGCTGGATTGATGCTCTATCCCCTGAGCCACTTGCCAGGGCCAACATAGCATTCTCAGAATGATTAATGGGATAAAATGGTGAGCCCAAGCTTCCTTGTATTACCTAGAATTTGTTGCCCTGGGAAGAAGGGAAGCCAGTTAAGTAGAAAGGCAAATGAACCTCCGATGTTAAATAAACTTTTGGGAACATGAAGAAAAATTACTGCATGGGTATATTGATTTTATGCAGTTGTGATTAAACTGAGAATAGGGAGGATGAGTTTGTGAGGTGATTGGAGGAAACCAGCCCAAGGTCTTATTACTTGAAAATTTTACTCAGGCTGGAAATTGCTTGTAATGAAATCATCTTTATCTACCTCCTTGCCACCTCACTCTCCTTTTTTAAAAAGTAAGTTCTTTTTTTAAAATTTATTGATATTAGAGAGAGAGGAAGGGAGAGTGAGAGAGAAACAGTGATTTGTTCCACCCACCCATGCATTCATTGTTTGTCTCTTGCATGTGTCCTGACTGGGTATCAAATCTGCAACCTTGGTATGTCGGTAAGTGCTCCAACCAGCTGAGCTATCCAGGCCACAGCATCCCTCCTATAAATTTTGTCTTCTCATAGCATGATTAAATGATCAAGTAGAAAGAGCCCAGAGCTCAGCCCCAACTGCAGAGGACATTGGGTAAATGAATTATACCAGGCATTAAGATTCATAGGAGCTCTTGGTCTCACCCTGCCTTCAATTCTGAAGCAATCCAAATACACATCTAACTTGTTCCCAAGTTCACTGCTCCTTCCCTTTTTTTCCATTTTTATTTCAGATGGGATGGTTGCTTCTGCCATCACTAGACCTAAAGCCTAAGAAATTTTTACCGTGGAGGCCCTGGCCGGTTGGCTCAGTGGTAGAGCATCGGCCTGGCGTGCAGAAGTCCCGGGTTCGATTCTTGGCCAGGGCACACAGGAGAAGTGCCCATCTGCTTCTCCACCCCTCCCCCTCTCCTTCCTCTCTCTCTCTTCCCCTCCTGCAGCGAGGTTCCATTGGAGCAAAGATGGCCCGGGTGCTGGGGATGGCTCCTTGGCCTCTGCCCCAGGCGCTGGAGTGGCTCTGGTCATAACAGAGCGACGCCCCGAAGGGGCAGAGCGTTGCCCCCTGGTAGGCGTGCCGGGTGGATCCCGGTCGGGTGCATGCGGGAGTCTGTCTGACTCTCTTCCCGTTTCCAGCTTCAGAAAAATACAAAAAAAAAAAAAAGAAGAAGAAATTTTTTTTTTCCAGAGACAGAGTCAGAGAGAGGGATAGATAGGGACAGAGGACAGACAGACAGGAATGGAGAGAGATGAGAAACATCAATCATTAGTTTTTCGTTGCGACACCTTATGTTCATTGATTGCTTTCTCATATGTGCCTTGACCGTGGGCCTTCAGCAGACTGAGTAACCCCTTGCTGGAGCCAGCGACCTTGGGTCCAAGCTGGTGAGCTTTTGCTCAAACCAGATGAGCCCGTGCTCAAGCTGGTGACCTCGGAGTCTCGAACCTGGGTCTTCTGCATCCCAGTCCGACGCTCTATCCACTGCGCCACCACCTGGTCAGGCGAAAT
The DNA here is from genome assembly GCF_036850995.1 of Saccopteryx leptura. NCBI lineage: Eukaryota > Metazoa > Chordata > Mammalia > Chiroptera > Emballonuridae > Saccopteryx > Saccopteryx leptura. The sequence goes on from NC_089511.1 coordinate 24,604,652, forward strand.
TTTTACTTTGGATCCATGATCAGAGCCACTGTAAAAGAAAATAGGAGGTGAACACACAATATAGTATACAGAAGATGTGTTGTAGAATTGTGCACCTGAAACCTGTATAATTTTGTTAACCAGTGTTACTCTAATAAATTGAATTAAATGAAAAAGAAAAAATTTAAAAACAAAAGAAAAGGCCCTGGCCGATTGGCTCAGTGGTAGAGTGTCAGCCCAGCATTTGGATGTCCGGGGTTCGATTCCTGGCCAGGGCACACAGGAGAAGCACCCATTTGCTTCTCCACCCTCACCCCTCTATTTTCTATCTTATCTCTTCCCCTCCTGTAGCCAAGGTTCCATTGGAGCAGAGTTGGCCTGGGCGCTGAGGATGGCTCCATGGCCTCCTCCTCAGGCGCTAGAATGGCTCTGGTTGCAACAGAACAGCAGCCCAGATGGGCAGAGCATTGCCCCCTAGTGGGCATGCCAGGTGGATCCCAGTCAGGCACATGTGGGAGTCTGTCTCTCTGCCTCCCTGCTTCTCACTTCAGAAAAATAAAAAACAAAACAAAAATATCCTGAGATAAAATGCCTGGCTGGTGCCAGGGATGGAGACATTTCAAGCAAGGCCTGTTAGAGGCAGGTAATCATGGTTCTGCACTCAGCAGGTGGCTTTTGCTTCCTTGGGGTGCTGCAAATGGAAATGCAAACAGGCAGCATGCTGGTGGTGACTGCAGCAATCCACTGGGACCTAGACACTTGTCTGAGATTATATCCCACAAGGGAGTCTCTGATCGGCTCAATTCCCACAGCCCTATAGTCTGAGTAGCTGTCAGGTGACTGGCAGGCAATGTCTGATCCTCCCCTCTCCTCCAGTGACCTGTGGATAATAAAACTACCAATAACCAAGCATCTTACTAGAAGTGTAAAAGAAGTCTAGCCTATTCCTAAATGAACATGTGAAATATCACTAAATAAGACAAAGCATCCTCTCAAGACGGTTTTTTAAAAAATTTTATTTATTGATTTTAGAGAGAGAGAGAAGAGAGAGATAGAAAGGGGAGGGTAGTAGTGGAAAACATGAACTTGTAGTTGTTGCTTCTCATATGATATATGCCTTGCCCAGACAAGTCTGGGTTTTCAAACCGGTGACCTCAGTATTCCAGGTTGCCACTTTGTCCATTGCGTCACTACAAGCCAGGCTCAAGATGTTTTTTGTTTTATTTTTATTTATTTTTTTCAAGATGTTATTTTAAAAAAAATTTTTTAATTTACTTTTTTAATTTTTTAAAAAGATTTTATTTATTCATTTTTAGAGAGAAAGAGACATTGATTTGTTTTTCCACTTATTTATGCATTTATTGGTTGTATGTGTTCTGACCAGGGATCCAACTCGTAACCTTGGCATATCTGGGCTAATGCACAACTCAGTTACCTGGCCTGGCCTATAACAATCTGGTTTTAGTTTGTTTTATTTTTATTTATTTATTTTTTTTATACAGGGACAGAGATAGAGTCAGAGAGAGGGATAGACAGGGACAGACAGAAAGGAACGGAGAGATGAGAAGCATCAATCATCAGTTTTTCCTTTTGACACCTTAGTTCGTTCATTGATTGCTTTCTCATATGTGCCTTAACCGCGGACCTTCAGCAGACCGAGTAACCCCTTGCTGGAGCCAGTGACCTTGGGTCCAAGCTGGTGAGCTTTTTTTTTTTTTTTTTTTTGCTTAAGCCAGATGAGCCCGCGCTCAAGCTGGCGACCTCGGGGTCTTGAACCTGGGTCCTCCGCATCCCAGTCCAATGCTCTATCCACTGCGCCTCCGCCCGGTCAGGCTATAACAATCTGTTTTTGCTGGTTACTGCATCTTTTAAAAATAAGAAACATGCACTATTTTTTTAATTTATTTTTCTGAAGTTAGAAATGGGGAGGCAACATGAGACAGAATCCTGTGTGCACCCGACTGGGATCCACCTGGCATGCTCACCAGGGGGCAGTGCTCTGCCCATCTGGGCCATTGCTCCATTGCAACCGAAGCCATTCTGGCACCTGAGGTGGAGACCATGAAGCCATTGTCAGCACCGGGGCAAAATTTGCTCCAGTGGAGCTTTGTCTGTGGGAGGGGAAGAGAGAGCTAGAGGGAAAGGAGGAGGTAAGGGTGGAGAAGCAGATGAGCACTTCCCCTGTGTGCCCTGTCTGGGAATCGAAGTTGAGACATCCACATGCCAGGCCAGTGCTCTACCACTGAGCCAACCTGCCAGGGCTGAAACATGCACTATTTTAAACAGTAGTTAGTCTACAATAACAGTGTTACTAATAGCAGATATTTATTGTTTGCTAAGTGCCAGGCACAGTTGTAAATGCTTCTTATGTATTAACAGTTTCAATTCTCATCCTATGAGGTAGTTACTATTATCATTCCCATTTTACAGATGAGCACACTGAGTCCCAGCAGTTCAGGAACTCGCCCAAGAAGGTGATATGGCTCTAATAAGTGGTATCTGTATTGTTATTAAGTTGCAATCAGTTTGGCCATAAAAAATTAAATTGCAGGAAACTTTTAGCCCTCTGTCCTTCCTTTCAGTTATGAGCCTATAGCATTCTTCGTAGTTTTGTAAAAATTATAGAGAAATAAAACACATTTTCTTATCTTCTCAGCTGTCAGAGGTACCACCTGTGACTACATTTTTCTGTTCTTTATCATAGCAACAATCTTCTCAACGATCTCTGATTCTAACAGGATCCACAGTTCATTGATCCTATTTCCTTCTTCTTATCTCTCATCTCCTCATGCCCTTACTTTTCTCCTTTAATAACTTGAATTCCAAAGTCGGTTATTAAAATCACTGCCTCATGTAATACCCTCTCATTCTTTCTCCCCCTCTTTTGCTTTGTCATGTTTGCTTGGCAAAACTGTAGCTCCAGTTTAATCGAAGATTGCCTATTCTGTGGGTGTACGTCTGGGCTGGAGGAAACACCCAGCATGTTCACTGGGCTCACACTTAATTCATGATCACTAACCTCAAGCAGGTCCTAAATGCTGCCCAGGAATTCTGTTTTATTTCCAATAGTCCATTCATTCTTCTAACCTCCTAGAGGATGTTTCCATACTTTCTCCTCTTCTCAAAATTTCCTTTTCAGCCTTTGGTTAATGACCTTACTTCCTCTTTCATTGAGAAAACAAATTATTGGCCCTCACCACCGTATATACCCACATACTTGCATCTCTGCTACTTTCTGCTTTCCTGTATCTCGTAAGTCTGAGTTGTCCAGCTCCTAGCAAGGGCCAAGACCTCCACCTGTGCACCAAGGTTGCTTGCAATCTCATTCGAATTTTAGGATCAGCTTATCTATGTCTATGAAAAAGGCAGTTGGGTTTTGGAATGAGATTACATTGAATTTAGATTAATTTGGGGAGTATTTGCTACCTTAGCAATATTAAGTCTTCCAGTGCATAAATATGAAATGTCTTTACATTTATTTAGATTGTCTTTTAATTTCTTTCAACTATGTTTTGTAGTTTTCAATATATGTCTTACACTTTCAAAGTTCATTTCCCATCCCCACCCCCCTAGGTGTTCCAGCACCAAGTGTTAAAGACTATATTTCCTCTATTGAATTGCCGCAGAACCTTCATAGAAATCCTATTAACCATTTATGTATAAGCCTACTTCTGGGCTCTATTCTGTTCTGCTCTATAGGGCTGTCCTCATTCCTATGCCACATTCTTTTGATTACTGTGATGTTACAGTAAGTCTTGTTGTTTTTTTTGTGTGTTTTTTTTTTACAGAGAGAGAGAGTCAGAGAGAGGGATAGATAGGGACAGACAGACAGGAACAGAGAGCGATGGGAAGCATCAATCATCAGTTTTTCGTTGGGACACCTTAGTTGTTCATTGATTGCTTTCTCATATGTGCCTTGACCACGGGCCTTCAGCAGACCGAGTAACCCCTTGCTCAAGCCAGCGACCTTGGGTCCAAGCTGGTGAGCTTTTGCTCAAACCAGATGAGCCTGCACTCAAGCTGGTGACCTCGGGGTCTCGAACCTGGGTCCTCTGCATCCCAGTCCGACGCTCTATCCACTGTGCCACTGCCTGGTCAGGCTTATTCTTTTTAATAATTGTTTAGGGTAGCCTTGAGCCTTTGAATTTCCATATACATTTTAGAATCTACTTGTAAATTTCTAGAAATAAATCTGCAGGAACTTTGATTGGGATTGCGTGAAATTTCTCAATAAATTTGGGAAGAGTTAAATTTTGGGGAAGTGGTATTGCTGGGTCATACGGTGATTCTATTTTTAATTTAGGAACTGCCATACTGTTTTCCATAGTTACTGCAGCAATTTACACTTCCACCAACAATGTGCAAGAATTTCCTGTTCTCTGCATCCTCACCAACGTTTGTTATCTTGTGTCTTTGGGATACTAGACATCCTAACAGGTGTAAGGTGCTATCCTTGCACTTCCCCAATGCTTAGTGATGTTGAAGATCTTTTTATGTGCTTGTGGCCATTTATATAACTTCTTTGGAGAAATGTCTATTTAAGTCTTTTATCCATTTTTAAATTGGATTCTTTTTGTTATTGAGTTGTAGTTCTTTATATATACTGGGTATTAACCCCTTATCAGATACGTGATTTGCAAATATTTTCTCCATTTCCTTAGGTTACTTTTTTTTTTTTTTTGTATTTTTCTGAAGCTGGAAATGGGGAGAGACAGTCAGACAGACTCCCGCATGCGCCCGACCGGGATCCACTGGCACGCCCACCAGGGGCGACGCTCTGCCCACCAGGGGGCGATGCTCTGCCCCTCCGGGGCGTCGCTCTGTTGCCACCAGAGCCACTCTAGCGCCTGGGGCAGAGGCCAAGGAGCCATCCCCAGCGCCCGGGCTATCTTTGCTCCAATGGAGCCTCGGCTGCGGGAGGGGAAGAGAGAGACAGAGAGAAAGGAGAGGGGGAAGGGTGGAGAAGCAGATGGGCGCTTCTCCTGTGTGCCCTGGCCGGGAATCGAACCCGGGACTTCTGCACGCCAGGCCGACGCTCTACCACTGAGCCAACCGGCCAGGGCTCCTTAGGTTGCTTTTTCATCCTGTTTTATCCTTTGATGCACAAAAGTTTTTTTTTGTTTGTTTGTTTGTTTTTTGTATTTTTCCGAAGCTGGAAACGGGGAGAGACAGTCAGACAGACTCCCGCATGCGCCCGACCGGGATCCACCCGGCACGCCCACCAGGGGTAACGCTCTGCCCACCAGGGGGCAATGCTCTGCCCCTCCGGGGCGTCGCTCTGTTGTGACCAGAGCCACTCTAGCGCCTGGGGCAGAGGCCAAGGAGCCATCCCAGCGCCTGGGCTATCTTTGCTCCAATGGAGCCTCGGCTGCGGGAGGGGAAGAGAGAGACAGAGAGGAAGGAGAGGGGGAGGGGTGGAGAAGCAGATGGGCGCCTCTCCTGTGTGCCCTGGCCGGGAATCGAACCCGGGACTTCTGCACGCCAGGCCAACGCTCTACCACTGAGCCAACTGGCCAGGGCCTTATTTTATTTTTGACAGAGACAGAGAGAAACAGAGAGAGGGACACATAGGGGACAGGCATACAGGAAAGGAGAGAGATGAGAAGCATCAATTCTTCGTAGCAGCTCCTTAGTTATTCATTGATTGCTTTCTCATACGGGCCTTGACTGGGTGGGGCGGGGGGGGGGGGGCTACAGCAGAGTGAATGACTCCTTGCTCAAGGCAACAACGATGGGGTCATGTCTCTGATCTCACACTCAAACCAGCAATCCCGTGCTCAAGCCGGATGAGCCTGCGCGGAAGCTGGCGACCTTGGGGTTTCAAACCTGGGTCTTCTGCATCCCAATCCAATGCTCTAACCACTGCGCAACTGCCTGGTCGGGCTTATGCGCTTCAGTTTACCTGTTTTTACTTTTATTGTCTGTGCTTTTGGTACCATATCAGTTGACGGTATTATTTTTAAATCTGTTTTTTAATAGTTTGTTGCCAGTCTGTGTAAATACAATTGATTTTTATATATTGCTCTCATATCAAATGACCTCGCTTAATTCATTTAATTGCTTCTAGTAGCTTTATGTAGTCCATAGAACTCTCTATACACATAATTACATTATCTGCAATCAAGACAGCTTCCCTTCAGATCTGAATTCCATACTTCATTGCACTGGCTAAGATCTCCAATACAATATCAAATAGAAGTAGCGAGATAGACATCCTTTGCTTACTCCCAGTCTTAGGGGGAAGCATTCAGTCTTCTATTATTAAGTATGATGCTAGCTGTAGGTGTTTATAAAGTTTCATAGTTGCTTCACTTTAGTTGTACGTTGATTGCTTCTTATACATGCCTTGACCAGGGATCAGACCTTGGGTTCAAACTGAGCCAGGGACCCCTTGCTCAAGCTAGTGACCTCTGGGTTCACACCAGCCACTTTCGGCCAACCTTTGTGCTCAAGCTGGGGATCTTTGGGATTGTGTCAGTGATCCTGTGCTCAAGCCAGCGACCTGTACTCCAGCAGGAGACCTCAGGGTTTCAAACCACTGACCTCAGCATTCCAGGTCAATGCTTTATTCTCTGTGCCACCACTGGTCAGGTTTCAATTATTTTGGAGAGAGAGAGAGACAGAGAGAGGCAGGAACATTGATCTGCTCCTGTATGCGCCCTGACTGGTCATCAAACTGGCAACCTCTGCACTTCGGGATGATGCTCCAACTAACTGAGCTATCTGGCCAAGGCGGTCAGGTTTCAATCTTATTGTTTTAATAAATTTGGGGGTTTCACCTGACCAGGCGGTGACACAGTGGATAGAGTGTCGGACTGGGATGCGGAGGACCCAGGTTTGAGACCCCGAGGTTGCCAGCTTGAGCGCGGGCTCATCTGGTTTGAGCAAAAAGCTCACTAGCTTGAGCCCAAGGTCGCTGGCTCAAGCAAGGGGTTACTCGGTCTGCTGAAGGCTCGTGGTCAAGGCACATATGAGAAAGCAATCAGTGAACAACTAAAGTGTTGCAATGCGCAACGAAAAACTAATGATTGATGCTTCTCATCTCTCCGTTCCTGTCTGTCTGTCCCTGTCTATTCCTCTCTCTGACTCTCTGTCTCTGTCTCTGTAAAAGGAAAAAAATAAATAAATAAATTTTGAGGTTTCATTGATTTTCTCTGTTTTTCTTCCTTCTGTTTGGTTGATTTCTACTTTTTATTTCATTCTCTTTTCATTTATTTTTTATTTTTTCCTGTAAGTTTAATTTGCTCTTTATTTTTGTATTTTGTATTTCATATATATATATATATATATATTTTTTTTTTTACAGGGACAGAGAGAGAGAGTCAAAGAGAGGGATAGATAGGGACAGACAGACAAGAATGGAGAGATGAGAAGCAGCAATCATCAGTTTTTCGTGGCGACACCTTAGTTGTTCATTGATTGCTTTCTCATATGTGCCATGACTGCGGGCCTTCAGCAGACCGAGTAACCCCTTGCTCGAGCCAGCGACCTTGGGTCTAAGCTGGTGAGCTTTTTGCTTAAGTCAGATGAGCACGCGCTCAAGCTGGCAACCTCGGGGTCTCGAACCTGGGTCCTCCTCATCCCAGTCCAACGCTCTATCCACTGCGCCACTGCCTGGTCAGGCTATTTCATATATTTTGATGTATTGTGTTCTTATTTTATTTCAATATCTCTTATATTTTTTGTGGGGGTTTTTTCCCCTCCTATGACTCAGAGGTTATTAGAAGTCTCTTATTAGACCCTGACTGGGTAGCTCTCAGTTGATTAGGGCATTGTCCGGATACGCCAGGGTTGCAGGTTCAATCCTCAGTCATGACACATATAAGAATCAACCAATGAATGCATAAATAAGTGGAACAACAAACCGATGTTTCTCTCTCTCTCTCTGTCTTGTCCCTTCACCTCTCTCTAAAAATCAAACAATAAATAAAAATTTTGTAAGAAAGGAAGTGTTTTGGCACTGGCTGGTTGGCTCAGTGGTTGAGTGTTGGCCCAGCATGTGGAAATCCTGGGTTCAGTTCCAGTTGAGGGCACACAGGAGGCATGACCATTTGCCTCTCCACCCTCTTCCCCCTTCCCTCTCCTGCAGCCATGGCTCTAATGAGCAAGTTGGCCCCAGGCCCTGAGGATGGCTCCATGGCCTCACTTCATGTGCTAAAATAGCTTGGTTGACGAGCAACAGAACAGTGGCCCCAGATGGGCAAAACATCAGCCCCAGATCGAGGTTGCTGGGTGGATCCCGGTCGGGGCGCATTCAGAAGTCTGTTTCTCCATTTCCCTGCCTCTCACTTGATTAAAAAAAAAAAAAGAAAGAAAAGAAAAACAAAGGAAGCATTTTATTTAATTGCTTAATATCTGGGTATTTTCCAGGTATCTTTCTGGTATTGGTTTTTAATTTAATTCTGTTGTGATTAGAGTATACTTTGTATGACTTGAATCTTCTTAAATTTTTTGATGTTTGTTTTTGGTTCAGAATGTGTTCTATTCTTGTGACTATTCCACATGCATTTGAAGAGAAAGTGTTTTCTGCTGCTCTTGGGTAGATTTTCTATCAATGTCAGTTCAATTTGGTTGGTAGTGTTGTTTAAGTCTGCTGGAACTATACTGATTTACTGCCCATTTGTTTTATCAATCACAGGGGCAGTGCAAAATCGTTAGCAATAATTATAGCCACTCCAGTTTTCTTTTGATTAGTTTTTGCCTGGTTATCTTTTTCTATTCTTTTACTTTTAACCCATCTGTGTCTATTTAAACTGGGTTTCTTAGAGAAAGCATATAATTTTCTATATGCTTTTAACTGGAATGTTTGTATTTAATGCAAGTATTAATGTGATTGAGTTTAAGTTAACCATCTTGGTTATTTGTTTTCAATCTCTATTTTTTCTTTTCTTGACTTCATTTGAACTGAAATAATTTTTTTGTTGTTGCTTTACTATTTTTTTTTTTTTTTTTGAGAGCGAGAAAGAGAGAGACAGAGAGGAAGGGAGAGATGAGAAGCATAAACTTGTAGTTGCGTCACTTTAGTTGTTCATTGATTGCTTCTCGTATGTGCCTATGTGCCTGGACCTGGGGGCTCAGATTGAGCCATTGACATCTTGAGCTTCAAGCCAGCATCCTCTGGGATTAAGCCATTGACTTTGGGATTATGTTGATGATCCCACGCTCAAGGCAGTGACCCTGCTCTCAAGCTGGCAAGCCTACACTCAAGCCAGATGAGCCCATGCTCAAGACAGCAACCTCAGGATTTTGAACCTGGGACTTCAGTTTCCCAGGTCAATGACTCTCTAGCCACTGCACCACCACCAGTCAGGCTTTTTTTGTTTTTGTTTTTGTTTTTTAAAGAAAACAGATTTTATTTTATTAACTAGCAATTAATAGTATTCAAACATGTATTTTCTACATAACATTTGTGCAGTGATCAATGTTAAGTAAAATATTTTCATCATTTCCTTCAATTTATGCCTTCTTGAGCAGTTCTTTGTTTTTCTTTCCAAAATGTCACGTGCCACACCAGAGGCAATGAAGGATTTTTAAATACTACAGCCAAGAACTTGAACATTCATTCATCTGCAGCTACCTGGATGCTTGTTAGGTGCAGTTGTGCCCCTGAGGGTTTAGTCATCTTCTGGGATAAGTTTTTGGAAAACATTCATCATGACAACCTTTATTCATCTTCAGATCATAGGCTCTGTTGTGTGTCAGGAAGCCTGGCGACAGGCAGGGGCACTGCTGCCCAGCCTGCACACTCTGTGGGCAGTGTGGTACCTCACATGACTTCCTCCCTCCACAGCCTGGCTAAAAAGCAGAGTTTTTTATTATTTCATATATCTCCATTATGGATTTATTAACTTCGTACTTCTTTGACTTATTATTTTAGTGCTTGCCCTAGGTTTTACACTACACACCTTTAACTTATCACAGTGTACCTTCATCACTTCATGTATAGGGTAAAAACCTTGCAACACTTTTCTTTCAGTCATTGGCCTTTAGCCTGTCTGTTTGTTTTAGACATCTCTTCAGTCTTTTATCACTGCCCCAAGGTCACCCAGTGTACCTGAAGGGGATAGCGAATGAGCAGGCCTTCAATAATAACACTCAGCTTTCACAGTTCGTATAGCAGACCTAAGATCTTGGGTAAATCATATGAAGCTGAGACCTGAAAAGTACATATAATCCATTTTTCTGGTTCTGTGGTTCAAGTGGCTGAAAGACCAAGGGAAATTACAGTATAACAGAAACAGGTGAAGACTGAGCTATAATTAGTAGGAGGCTGGCATTATCAGTTTATTTTTGCATGTGTTTTTTCTTTTTTCTTTTCTTTTTTTCTATAGCTTTTTCTGTTTTTATTTATCTTTATTTTTCAGTTTAATGTCAGTTAGAGTAGAGGATTAAACTTTTACTGTCTTATGTAAGAATCAAGAGGGATCACACTGGGAATTTTGGGTCTCCTAAATCCTAGCAGAACTAAGCTCCTCTATCTGCCAGCATCCTTTTGAGTATGAAAACTGTTTCCCTTGTTTTTGTTTTTGTTTTTTATGTGCCTTGACCATGGGCCTTCAGCAGACCAAGTAACCCCTTGTTTGAGCCAGCGACGTTGGGCTCAACCAGATGAGCCCTCGCTCAAGCTGGCGACCTCGGGGTCTCGAACCTGGGTCTTCCGCATCCCAGTCCGATGCTCTATCCACTGCACCACTGCCTGGTCAGGCTGTTTGCCTTGTTTTAACCAAAGCTTTCCTCTCTCAAGCAGGAGACTCAAGGATGTGCTACTTCTCAATGCTCAAGTGTTCATTAGCCAGCTCACCATTGTGAGTTGAGAACATTAAGACTTGCATAGCTGCTCTGGGCTCAGCTCATCTCTGCAGTTCTCCTTTTAAGGATCCCTCTCTAGACAAGCACGGCCTGTTCTCTGGCAGTGAAGTTATCTGCTGTCTCATCCAAAGACCTTTGGACAACCTGTCCAGAAATATAGGAGCAACTTCATTTTTTCCTCCCAGATATTGACATTTTAAACACTTAAAAGGGATGGTGATACCTGTATGGTGCTTGGATGCACCTGGGTGATACATGTTTATATATACAAACATATGTTTAATTCTCCCTGAGCAGTATGAACTGAGCCATATATAATTCAGTTTCTTCATTGTGTTAGCCTAGCAGGAGTCCCCAAACTTTTTACACAGGGAGCCAGTTCACTGTCCCTCAGACTGTTGGAGGGCCGCCACATACAGTGCTCCTCTCACTGACCACCAATGAAAGAGGTACCCCTTCCAGAAGTGCGGGGGGGGGGTGGATAAATGGCCTCAGGGGGCCGCATGCGGCCCGCGGGCCATAGTTTGGGGAGGCCTGGCAGAGTATATTCAAGAAAATCCTTGGGCTATGTAACACTTTATAGGTTCAGTTGCATTGATTTGGGAGGGGAGAGAGACGGGAAACGTGAACTTGACGTTTCCCGGGTGCTTGTTTGGTGCCCGGCTTCTCATCTATAAGATGGGAAACGACAGAGAGAGTTTCCATCTGCCTGACTCCAGCAGCATCTTTTGCAGCCTCTGAGATAGGTAGCATTTTAGACGTTATTGGGTTTAAACTCTCGCTCCGATTATAAAATTGACAGGAGGTGCTGCTGTGTTGAGGGAAGAGCAGAATGGATGATAATGTTGAAATCTGCATCTTCAGGATCTTTTGTTCCATTTATCAAACTCTGAAGGGTGGAACCACATTTGGTAGTTTGGTGTGTAACAGCAGTCCTGTACGTCATTAGCCTTTAGAAAGGACAGAAAGCATTCATATAACTTGCTTTTTTCATATAAAATTTGGGAAGCAGCAAAACCTTTGCTAACAGATTTGGAAAAGTCTATAATAAGGAAGTGAATTGGGTCTGGCTTGTGAACATTTATTTTCTTCCTTCTGATAGCAAGATGTCAGGCTCCTCCCATCCTCGAGGTGTAGAGACCACATCCATACATGTTGACTATAATCTGCCAATCATTTACCTAGAACAGGGGTCGGGAACCTTTTGGCTGAGAGAGTCATAAACAACACATATTTTAAAATATAATTCTGTGAGAACCATACAACGACCCGTGTATGTTAGGCATTAGCCAATAAAAATTTGGTGGTGTCCTGGAGGACAACTGTGATTGGCTTCAGCCACCCGCAACCATGAACATGAGTGGTAGAAAATGAATGGATTGTAAAACATGAGAATGTTTTATATTTTTTATTTATTTATTTTTTTAATTTTTTTTATTTTTTTTACAGAGACAGAGAGTCAGAGTGAGGGATAGACAGAAACAGACAGACAGGAATGGAGAAATGAGAAGCATCAATCATTAGTTTTTCGTTGCGCATTGCGACACCTTAGTTATTCATTGATTGCTTTCTCATATGTGCCTTGACCGTGGGCCTTCAGCAGACCGAGTAACCCCTTGCTTGAGCCAGCGACCTTGGGTCCAAGCCGGTGAATTTTTTTTGCTAAAATCAGATGAGCCCATGCTCAAGCTGGCGACTCGGGGTCTCGAACCTGGGTCTTCTGCATCCTAGTCCAACGCTCTATCCACTGCACCACCGCCTGGTCAGGCATGTTTTATATATATATGTTTTGTTTTGTCTTTGTTGTTGTTGTTGTTGTTTTGGGTTTTTTTTTTATTTTTCTGAAGTTGGAAACGGGGAGGCAGTCAGACAGACTCCCGCATGCGCCTGACCAGGATCCACCCGGCATGCCCACCAGGGGGCGATGCTCTGCCCATCTGGGGCGCTGCTCTGTTGCATCCAGAGCCATTCTAGCGCCTGAGGCAGAGGCCATAGAGCCATCCTCAGTGCCCGGGCCAACTTTGCTTCAATGGAGCCTTGGCTGTGGGAAGGGAAGAGAGAGACAGAGGAAGGAGAGGGGGAGGGGTGGAGAAGCAGATGGGCGCTTCTCCTGTGTGCCCTGGCCGGAAATCGAACCTGGGACTCCTGCATGCCAGGCTGATGCTCTACCACTGAACCAACTGGCCAGGGCCTGTTTTATATTTTTAACGTTATTATTTTTTTATTAAAGATTTGTCTGTGAGCCTGACCAGGTGGTGGCGCAGTGGATAGAGCTGGTGCAGTGGATAGAGCGTTGGACTTAGATGCCGAGGACCCAGGTTCAAGATCCCGAGGTCGCCAAGCTTGAGCGCAGGCTCATCTGGTTTGAGCAAAAGCTCACCAGCTTGGACCCAAGGTTGCTGGCTCGAGCAAGGGGTTACTCGGTCTGCTGAAGGCCCACGGTCAAGGCACATATGAGAAAGCAATCAATGAACAACTAAGGTGTCGCAATGCACAACGAAAAACTAATGATTGATGCTTCTCATTTCTCTGTTCCTGTCTGTCTGTCCCTATCTATCCCTCTCTCTGACTCTCTCTCCGTCTCTGTAAAAAAAAAAAAAAAAAAGATTTGTCTGTGAGCCAGATGCAGCCATCAAAAGAGCCACTTCTGGCTCATGAGCCATAGGTTCCCAACCCCAGACCTAGAAGAATGTTCAAGAGCAGACTTGAAACCTGTTTTTGTTATCTGTTGTTAAGTCATAAAACCTACCCCCAAACTTAGTGGCTTTAAGACTGCAGCCATTAATATATTTGCTCATAATTCTATGACTCAGGGATTTAGGCAGGTATCAGTTGGGCAGTTCTTCTCTGTGTGGCCATAACTAGGACATCTCATGAAGTTATCGTAGTCAGCAGTGGTAGGTGGAACATTTGAGATGTCTTCGCTCACACAGCGGGCGCCTCAGTGGGCAGTGCTTGGAGGTAAGGACCTCTCCTTCTCCACGTGGCTCTCTCTCTTCTTGTAGCTGGGGTTTCATTACATGGCAGCTGGATTCGAAGCAGTAGAAGCACAGCTGGCATTCTTTCAGGACCCAGCCTCGGAAGCGACATGCTGTCACTTCCTCCTCATTCTGTGGGTCAAAACAAAAATCCCGGCTGCCCTGTGATGAGAGGAGGGGCAAGGCCATTGCAGAGGAGCCTGTGGGATGAACAGTATTGACTTAACAACTATCTTTAGATACATAGTCTACCACAGAATTCTTTCCTTGGAGAGCTTGGGCCCTAACCCAGGCCAATTCAATCAGAATCTGAGGAAACTGAGGTTTTCTTAGGGAAGTGCTATGTGTGACCCTTTTTAAAATTTTCCATTGATTTGAGAGAGAGAGAAAAGAGAGAGAGAAGCATCAACTCTATTTAGTTGTTCTCCTTAGTTGTGCACTCATTGATTGTTTATCGTACTTGCCATGACTCTGGATCGAATTCATGACCTCGCTGTGCAGGGACAACACTTTATCCATTGAGCCACCTGGCCAAGGCACTGCAAGTTTACTCTTTTAAGCATGTTCACATTGAAGTCCTCAGTCTGGCTCTTTCTGGCTTACGCAGCATGAAGGATATTCCAGTGTGTGAGACCACTCCCCCTTCTTTGAGCCATACTGATAAGAGAAATTGAAAATAATTTAAATGCTATTATACTTTTTTCTAGGCCACAGTCCTGCTACCATAAAAAAATTTTCCCAGCTTGCTTCTGCATACACTGATGTTGAATACTATTGTTTGTACGATTGTAAAAAGTATAGTGAATTCCTAGTAAGAACTAGGTCATCTTCTGTGTCTAACTGTGTCTTCTGTGATAGCACCCCATTAGATTCCAGTAGGTATATGGAAAGTCATTGAATTGAACCATTTAAAATGGCCCTGCTGCTGAGGGTTATCCAGTGCTTCGTCAGAATTGTGGTCCTATAGATCAGACAATTACATATTCTTTCTAAGAATTTCAAAAAACATGTGATCTTGCACTTGAACAGATTTAAAATTAGATTCAACTTGAAAAGTGGCCTAAACATTTTAAAAGGGAAAACATTTTTTAAAGTCTGGAAGCATATTTAAAATACTTTGAATAAATATCATTTACTTCTCTGCAAATTATTTAGACAAAACTCTTCTGACTTTGAGCCATTTAAAATACAGGACATTTATTTTGTCATTCTCAACACAGGAACACACAAATATTACTCTTGAAACTACTTACAAAATTATTGGAGTTGATGGTATACAAGAATGTTATAGCTGAAGGAGTGCTCAACCATATAAGATTGATTAAAAGGTTCTCCCTGTACCTGTTTGAGGTGTAGATTCCCACGTCCTTCTTCCTAAAGATTCGGTGTAATAGAGCTCTGGTGGGACACTGGAATCTGTATTTTTTATTACAGTGGTACCTTGAGATACGAGTTTAATTCGTTCTGTAACCGAGCTCGTAAGTCAGTCAACTCGTATATCAAACAAATTTGTACCATTTAAAATAACTGAGATTTAATCCATTTCAACCTTGTGAAACATCCCCAAACCATCCTAAATTATGAAAAAAGACAAGTTTTTAATCAAGAAACACACATGCATACTTTACCAATACATAACAAAATGTATGAAATAAAAGAAAAAAGTGTTATTTAGTACTGTAGTCTTACCTTGGAGACTGACGAGTGCGGCTAACGGAGGTGAATGGCAGAGAAGAAGGGAGGGAGGAAGGGATGCAGACACTGTAGACACGTAAACTAAAACTGCACTTTCTTAACACTGATGTAAACTAAAACTGCATTTTCTTTACTTTAAACAAAACTAACAATGCACTTTCTTTACTTAAAATGAAACCACACACACAAAAAATGAAACCACAAAAACTTAATTGTAAAAAAAATGCACTTTCTTAACTTTAAACTTAACCTAAGCTTAACATTATGTATTTTTCATTTAATCATCACCTGTTTTTGCCTTTTTGGCTGCACTTTTGGCACTTTCACTTGCAGGACTTTTGAATAAAAATCTATCCAAAGAGGTTTGCTTTTGCCTGCCTTTTAAAATATTATGGAAATGTGACAAACAAGTGTCATTAAAAAGTGCTGAAGGATGATGACCAATTGAAACTTTTTCTGGGTGTTTCTTTTCAATGAAACTTGAAAGCTTTTCCCATATTACCAGCATGTCTTTAATTACTTATAGAAATCACTTCCTCTGACTTGACCTCCTCCTCACTACTAATCTCTTGCAGAAGCTCCACATGTTCCATCATCTGTAGCTCCTTCAACTTCTCAGTTGAGAGTTCCTCCTCATGTTCCTCGACCAGCTCATTTACGTTACCCTCATCTACCTCCAGACCCATTGACTTTCCGAGGGGCACAATCTCCTCCAACGCTTCTATCTTGGTCTCTGGTTCGAATCTTTCCCTGTCTGCAACAACATCAGGCCATAACTTTTTCCATGCTGAGTTCAAGGTTCTTCTTATAACCTCTTGCCATGCCAAGTCAATAATGCGTAAACAAATCACGATGGTGTAGTGATATTTCCAAAACTCTTGAAGGGTAGGATTTGTATTCTCAGTCACCTCAATGCAGTGGCGGAACAAGTGATTCGTGTAAAGCTTTTTAAAGTTGGAAATGACCTGCTGATCCATAGGTTGCAAGATTGAAGTTGTGTTTGGTGAAAGGTAGAGGACTTTCACGAATTTGAACTCATCGAGAATGTCGTCCTCAAGACCAAGTGGGTGGGCTGGAGCATTTTCAAGGATTAGTAATGCTTTCATTGGGAGTTTATTTTCTTGAAGATATTTCTTCACTGCAGGACCAAAGATGAGATTTATCCATTCAATAAAATGCTGCGTAACCCATGCCCTAGCACTGGTGCGCCACATAACCTGCAGTTTTTCTTTAAGAATCTTGAGTCTTAAAGGCTCAAGGATTTTTGGAATGATACACTATCAGTGGCTTTACTTTACAGTCACTGCTAGCATTTGCACACAATGCAAGGGTCAGATGGTCCCTCATGGGTTTATGGCCTGGCAGCTTCTTCTTTTCTGCTGTGATGAATGTCCTCCAGGGCATTTTTTTCCAAAACAATCCTGTTTCTTCACAGTTGAACACTTGATGGGGGATGTAGCCTTCCTTTGCGATAAGCACAGCAAAACGTGCAACGTACTCTTCAGCTGCCTTAACGTCAGCACTCGCAGCTTCACCATGCCTCACTACCAAATGGATGACAGATCTCTTCTTGAAATTTTCAAACCAGCTGTGACTTGCCTTAAAACTATCTTCTGCTGCCTCTTTTGAGGTTGACAGTTCCTTCTTCTTCAAGTCACCATAAATATTGAATAATACGTGCCTTTTCACATATTACAGTCTCCGTCACTGTATCACCTGCCAGCTCTTTCTCTTTCACCCACACCAGCAGAAGCTTCTCCATTTCTTCATGGATATTTGTCCTTAATTGGAACAGAATTGTAGTTCCTTTTGCTGGATTTGCGCTTTTGATGGCATCCTTTTGTTTAAAGATGGTACTGATTGTAGATGTATTGCGGTCATACAGCCTTGCCAATTCAATCACTCGTACACCACGCTCATGGTTTTCTATTATTTCTGGCTTTACTTCTATCAACATCATTCTCTTCTTCATCTCACCACTCTCCTTTACACTCATTTTCTTTTTTTTTTTTAATTAATTAATTTTATTTATTTATTCATTCTAGAGGGGAGAGAGAGAGAGAGAGAGAGAGAGAGAGAGAGAGAAAGAAGGGGGGAGGAGCAGGAAGTTTCAAGTCCCATATGTGCCTTGACCAGGCAAGGCCAGGGTTTTGAACCGGCAACCTCAGCATTCCAGGTTGACGCTTTATGCACTGCGCCACCACAGGTCAGGCTACACTCATTTTCTTTGGCTCCATGATAGCACACAAAAAAGTAAAAAATGTAAAAATGATGCAAGAATGAGTACGGCACACAAGATTCAACTTGATTCTGCAGGTAACACGTGACAAAGAACTAGATGCTGCTGTTGTGCTGCCAATGGACCCATGCGCCAACGCGCCAACTAGCAGCAGCTTCCCAAATCACGACTCTTATCTTGGAATTTCACCCTATCTCTAACAAAAATACGGACCGAGTCGCAGCTTATATCTTAAAAAATTTGTATGTTGGTCTGCTCATATCTGAAGGTACTACTGTATTATTATTGTTGTTGATTATAGAGGGAGAAGAAGAGAAAGAGAGAGAAACAGGAACTTTGACCCATTCCTGTATGTGCCCTGATGGGGATTAAACCACTAACCTCTGTGCTTCTGGTCAATGCTTAACCAACCTAGCTATCTTGCCAGGGCTAGAATCTATATTTTTGCTGAATGTTCCTGAAGCTTTTTAGAAGTACAAATTAACGGTCCCCATTAAGCCTACTGAATTCATATATGGGGTAGGGGGATATCTGGAGTGTCTGTTTTAACAGGTTTTTCAAGTCATTTATACATGTGCTAAAATTGGATAAACACTGTTATGAGAAATTCATTTCTTAGTCCTCTGCTGGAAAACTCTTATTTGTTCTAGAAAGTATCCCCAAAAGATTTTCACTGTGTATAGGAACCTGCAGTTAGGGACCCTACAGATAATGAAGTGACTGGTTTTGGGTTTCTTTCGCTTTTTTCTTTGTATTTTTCCAAAGTGAGGGGGAGGGGAAGAGACAGACAGATTCCCAAATGCACCCGATTGGGATCCACCTGGCATGCCCACCAGGGGGTGATGTTCTGCCCCTTTGGGGCATTGCTCTGCTGCAATCGGATCCATTCTAGTGCCTGAGGCGGAGGCCATGGAGCCATCCTCAGTGCCCAGGCCAACTTTGCTCCAGTGGAGCCTTGGCTGCGGGAGGGGAAGAGAGAGACAGAGAGGAAGGAGAGGGGGAGGGTGGAGAAGCAGATGAGCGCTTCTCCTGTGTGCCTTGGCCGGGAATCAAACCCCGGACTCCTGCACGCCAGGCCGACACTCTACCACTGAGCCAACTGGCCAGGGCAATTCATTGATTTTTAGTAAGCGTATAGAATTGTGCAACTTTCACTAAAAGTCAATTTTATTTTAATTTTTAAATTTTATTTAGCAAATTAACTTGAACACAGTGACATTGATCAATAAGAGTACATAGGTTTCAGGTAAACATTTCTATAGCATTTAAACTGTTGATTATGTTGTATATCCATCACCCAAAGTCAGATCATTTTCCGTCACCTTATATTTGTTCCTCTTTATACCCTTTCCCCTCCCCACATTCCCTAAAATTCAATTTTATAATACTTTATACCCCCAAAAGTTCCCTCATGTCTGTCTTTCGTCAGTCCCTGCACCTACCCTCAGCCCCAGACAGCCGTTAATCTGCTGTGTCTAGATTTGCATTTTCTGGAAATTTCTTGTGAATTAAATCACAGAATATGTAGCCTTTTGCATTTGGCTTCACTTGCTTAGGTTCCTCCATATTAAGCTGCTTGTTTCTTTTTATTGCTAAATAATATCTCATTGCATGAATTTAGCATATTTTATCTATCCATTCACCAGATATTAGACCTTTGGATTGGTTTTAGTTTGAGGCAATTATGAATGTTGCTGCTGTGAACATTCATACAGTGTTTGTGTGGACATGTGTTTCCATATGGTAGGTCTATGTTTAACCTTTTAAGAAATTGACAGATGTTTCCAAGGTGGCAGTACCTTTCAGTAACGTATGAGGGTTCCAATTTTGTCACATCCTCGCAACACCTGGTTTTGTTAGTCTCATGAATTATAGCCTTTCTAGGAGGTGTGTAGTGGTGTCTCATGGTGATTTTATATTTTTCTGAAGTTGGAAACGGAGAGGCAGTCAGACAGACTCCCGCATGCATCTGACTGGGATCCACCCAGCACACCCACCAGGGGGCGATGCTCTGCCCATCTGGGGTGTTGCTCTGTTGCAACCAGAGCCGTTCTAGCACCTGAGGCAGAGGCCACAGAGCCATCCTCAGCGCCCGGGCCAACTTTGCTCCAATGGAGCCTTGGCTGCGGGAGGGGAAGAGAGACAGAGAAGAAGGAGAGGGGGAGGTGTGGAGAAGCAGATGGGTGCTTCTCCTGTGTTCCCTGGCCGGGAATCGAACCCAGGACTCCCGCATGCCAGGCCAACGCTATACCACTGAACCAACCGACCAGGGCCTCATGGTGATTTTAATTTGCCTTTCCCTAATGACTATTGTTGAGCCTTTTTTCATATACTTACTGTTAACAATTCATATCTCATCTTTGGTGAAATGTCTGTTCAAATCTTTACCCATATGTTTTGTTTTGTCTTGATTTTTAGAGAGAGGAAGGAGGTAGAGAGAGAGAGAGAAACATCAATTTGTTGTTCCACTTATTTATGCATTCATCGGTTGCTTCTTGTATGTGTCCTGACTAGGGATCAAACCTGCAACGTTGGTATATTGAGATGACACTCTTAACTAATGGAGCTACCCGGTCAGGGCATTCATTTGTTTTCTATTTGTTGTATGTAATCTTATTGAGTTCTAAGAGTTTCTTTTTTTTTTTTTTTTTCATTTTTCTGAAGCTGGAAACAGGGAGAGACAGTCAGACAGACTCCCGCATGCGCCCGACCGGGGTCCACCCGGCACGCCCACCAGGGGCGACGCTCTGCCCACCAGGGGGCGATGCTCTGCCCATCCTGGGCGTCGCCATGTTGCAACCAGAGCCACTCTAGCGCCTGGGGCAGAGGCCAAGGAGCCATCCCCAGCGCCCGGGCCATCTTTGCTCCAATGGAGCCTTGGCTGCGGGAGGGGAAGAGAGAGACAGAGAGGAAAGCGCGGCGGAGGGGTGGAGAAGCAAATGGGTGCTTCTCCTGTGTGCCCTGGCCGGGAATCGAACACGGGTCCTCCGCACGCTAGGCCGACGCTCTACCGCTGAGCCAACCGGCCAGGGCTAAGAGTTTCTTATGTATTCCTGATACAAGTCTTTTATTAGAGATATGATTTACAAATATTTTATTTTAATGTGTGGCTTGTCTTTTCATTTTCTTATATTGTCCTTTGAAAAGCAAACACTTTTAATTAATTTTGATTAAATCCAATTTATCAGTGTTTTTATTTTATCATGTGTTTGGTGTTATATATAAAAAAAATCTTTGCCAATCCAAAGTCACAAAGATTTTCTCATGTGTTTTCATTTAGAGGTTTTATAGTTTTAGTACTTAACATATGTCTGTGTTCCATTTTGAGTTAATTTTGGATATGGTGTGAGATAGGGTCTGAGTTCCTTTTATTTTTATTTTTTTACACATATACATTCAGTTGGCTTAGCACCATTTGTTGAAAAGACCATCCTTTCCCACTGAATTCTCTTGGCAAAATTAACTGACCGTAAATGTAAAAGATTATTTCTGGATTCAATTTAGTTCCATTGACTTATATGTTTATCACTATCTTGGTTACTTACAGCTTTGTAGTAAGTTTAGGAATCTGGTAGTGTTGATTCTTTTTCAAAATTGTTTTGGCTATACACAATCCTTTGTATTTCCCTCTGAATTTTAGGATTAGCTTGTTGAGTTCTACAAAAGAGTTCTCTGTTCTTGAATCCTGATGTTTAAACTCAGGAGTGTTTGTGACTTCTCAGAGAGGAGCTGAAACTGATTCACTGCTCTTTGAGAGGCTATAATAAAGGTCCCTGAGAGACACTTGATGTATTGGCATTTCTCCAGGTTAGCAACATTAGTTTTAACAGCTAGTGAGAACACAGGCCATGGCCAACTCCAGAGAAGCAATGGACTGGGGTGTTCTACATGCCAGTAGTTGGCATACCATAAAAACTTAATAAGAATGAGCCTGACCTGTGGTGGCGCAGTGGATAAAGCATGGACCTGGAAATGCTGAGGTCGCCTGTTCGAAACCCTGGGCTTGCCTGGTCAAGGCACATATGGGAGTTGATGCTTCCTGCTCCTCCCCCTCTTCTCTCTCTGTCTCTCTCCTCTCTCTCCCTCTCTCTCTCTCCTTTCTAAAAATGAATAAATAAATAATTTAAAAAAAACTTAATAAGAATGAGAGAGCATCTTCAGTGAAGAACAAGGTGAGGATGATGGGTTTATCTTTTTCTCTCTCTTTTTGTTCCTTCCTTCCTTCCTTATTTATTTATTTATTTATTTATTTATTTACAGAGACAGAGAGAGAGTCAGAGAGAGGGATAGATAGGGACAGACAGACAGGAATGGAGAGAGATGAGAAGCATCAATCATCAGTTTTTCATTGCAACACCTTAGTTGTTCATTGATTGCTTTCTCATATGTGCTTTGACTGTGGGCCTTCAGCAGACCAAGTAACCCCTTGCTCTAGCCAGAGACCTTGGGTCCAAGCTGGTGAGCCTTGCTCAAACCAGATGAGCCCGCGCTCAAGCTGGCGATCTCGGGGTCTCGAACCTGGGTCTTCCACATCCCAGTCCGATGTTCTATCCACTGAGCCACCACCTGGTCAGTCTGATCCTTCCTTATTTTAAAGCCACCTTTATACCAGTGAATTCTGAAGCAGCCTGGCCAAGTCTGGTTCCCTCATCACTGAGGCAACTTCGTGGCTGGTTGGTTGTTCTTATCAGATTTTTTCACTTGCTCTTGCCTGGGCCTGTAAAACATTATCACTCAAACCAGACATGCTTTTATCTTTTCAGAAGCTTGCGAGAGGAAACTCTGGTGCTTCCCTTCCTCAATTTTACTTAAAGGGACACTTGATCTCTTTCTTGCAAAGGTTGGCTGTTCGTCTTTTCACGTTTTAAATGTATGTGTCTTTTGAACAGGCTGCTTTCCAAACTGTGTTGTTATTGTTGTTGTTTTTTTTACAGAGACAGAGAGAGAGGGATAGACAGGGACAGACAGACAGGAACAGAGAGATGAGAAGCATCAATCATTAGTTTTTCGTTGCGCATTGCGACACCTTAGTTGTTCATTGATTGCTTTCTCATATGTGCCTTGACCACGGGCCTTCAGCAGACCGAGTAACCCCTTGCTCAAGCCAGCGACCTTGGGTCCAAGCTGGAGAGCTTTTGCTCAAACCAGATGAGCCCACGCTCAAGCTGACAGCTCGGGGTCTCAAACCTGGGTCCTCGGCATCCCAGTCCGACGCTCTATCCACTGCGCCATCGCCTGGTAGGCCAAACTGTGTTCTTACCTTTCACTTCATGAGGTTTCTAAGTGCAGGACCCACTTAAACCCAACTAATATTTGAGTGTTTGACTGTATGCAGGGTATCATTTTAGGCCCTAATTGATGCACAGAACTGGATAAAACCTGGGCCATGCCTCCATGGGTCTTATGGTCTGGTCAAAGAGACAGGTAGCCTAAGTACACGAATAGCTATGGAAGGTCAGGAGGAGATTGGGGTTGGGTAGAGTGCTGCTTTTTTAAGGAAACTGCTGTGAATCAGGCTACTTTTGCTTCATATTTTAAAACCATGATCCTGACTTTCAGAATTTAATTCTTCCAAATCTCTTGCAGTGGTTTGGCTATCAGCCTTGCTGAGTACAGGACAGAGAGTGCTTGACTTTCCGACCTCCTCTTCCTGTTGACACACTTCGCTGCTGCTGGTTTTACAAGGCTCTAGGATATACTGTATTTTTAATTAAGTTGTTTGATGGGCATTCTGTTTTTCCCTTAGGGAAAAGAGTGTGTGTGTGTGTGTGTGTGTGTGTGTGTGTGTGTGTGTGTACATAACGAATGAACTGGACTGACGTACTTAAATGGAGTACCATAATATTTTAAGCACCTCACCTGTTATTTAATATATTATTACCCAAGGGGAATTTAGCATGGTTCTGTCACTCATGGGCTTCTTGAAGGTTGAGTCTTTTCTCCCACATTGTGTAATACTTCCACCAGACCGAGGATGTGGCAGAGGACTGAAAGAGTGATTCTGTTAACTGCCTCTCTGTCTCTTTCCATCCTGTGGGAAACCCTGTCTTCAGATTCCCTGCAGGAATCTCCTTAGGTGTCCTGGTTGGATTAATAGGCATCACTTGTCTGATGCCTCATGGATCTGGTTAGGGACTTGTTCCTGTTCTTTGTTTGTTTTTAATCTCACCCACACCCAAGCAAACCGGGTTCCCCATGCCAGTACCAGAATAACCCTGGCCAGGGCTCAAGAAAAATCTGGTAACTGACCTAAAATTAAATGCATGAACTCTGCTTGCCCTTTGCATTATGGTTTTTTGTTAGGTATTACTGACTGTTTTTCCTTAGGAAAAGGATGGGAAATAGAAGTCTGAGTCATTCCTAGGTATAGAGAGGGATGGATGAGGGGGGAAGGTAACTGCTAATAAGCATAGCTGGGGCCAGTGCAAATTCTACTGGATCTAAGTTTGTTTTGTTTTTGTTTTAACCCAGCAGTGAGGATTGCATGGTATTATCAATCACCAGCTCTATCTAAGTGATCTCTATTAGGGTCATAACTTGACTTTGAATTTGAACCATATTGCATCTGGTGCCCATAAGCCTGTTTTGCTCTTTTGACTCAGCCAAGCTTTTCTTTTAATGATCTCGCTGAGTACTCCCAGGTTGCAAGTGTGAGATATTTATTCCTGACACCTTTCAGATTATAGGAGATCACAGAAGCCATGAAAAAGGGGCACTACCTTAAGTTGGTCTTTATTCTGAATTAAAAATAAATTCCTGGAGGTTGCCAGAGGGGAGGGGGCTGGGGACTTGGGTGAAAAGGTGAAGGGATGGAAAAGTACAGATTGGTAGTTAGTTACAAAATAATCATGGGGATATAAAGTACAGCATAGGAAATATAACCAATAATATTGCAATAACTGTGTAGGGTACCAGGTGGGTACTGGAAATATCAGGGAAACACTTTGTAAGCGTATGATTGTCTAACCACTGTGCTGTACACCTGAAACTAATACAAAATAATATTGTATGTAAAGTGTAATTGAAAAAAATTAAAAAAAAACAAACCAAGCATCTTGAAAATTAAATCACTTTCTTTGCTGGTATTACCTTCCTGCTGGGGTGCTGGTAGTATTGGAATGAGCTTAGGGTCCCTTGAAAAAGCAGGTGTTTACAGATAGTAGAGAACAGTATTGTGGGACTTTTAAAAACATTGTGAGTCCCTTAGAATTTAATATTTGCATTTATCTATACCACAAAGAGTTTTACATTTTTACAAAAAAATAAAGCGTTTCAAATATACAGAACAATACAGAAAAGAATACGGCAAACATCTATATGCACTAAGGTGAAATAGTCACATATATTTTTTATCATTCCTGTGAATTGATCTGTGTTTATACCACTTCTATGAATACCCATGATTTTGTGTGTATGTTAAAAATAGAAAGAAATATCTCTTTGCCACTTGTTTTTTTTTTCTTCTCTCTCTCTCTCTCTCTTTTAGTTTTTAATTCAGGTATGCTTTTGAAATGGATCTTTGTAGATCCAGCTCATTATAAGGACACTAATCATACTGGATTAGGGCCCATCCTGATGACCTTATGTAACCTTAATTACCTCTTTAAGGTCCTGTCTCCAAGTATAGAGTAATATTCTCAGTAACAGGGGTTAAGATTTCAGCATTGGTTTTATGGGGCACACAGTTCAGCTCCTAACACTGCTGGCTCAGCTGATTAATTCACTCCTGATTTAAAGCAATGATGGTGTGCATTCTGGGTTTGTTCCTAACCACAGAGGGATTTTTTTTTTTTTTTTTTTTTTTTTTTTGTATTTTTCTGAAGCTGGAAACGGGGAGAGACAGTCAGACAGACTCTGGCATGCACCCGACCGGGATCCACCCGGCACACCCACCAGGGGCGATGCTCTGCCCACCAGGGGGCAATGCTCTGCCCCTCCGGGACGTCGCTCTGCCGCAACCAGAGCCACTCTAGCACCTGGGGCAGAGGCCAAGAAGCCATCCCCAGCGCCCGGGCCATCTTTGCTCCAATGGAGCCTTGGCTGCGGGAGGGGAAGAGAGAGACAGAGAGGAAGGAGGGGGTGGAGAAGCAAATGGGCGCTTCTCCTATGTGCCCTGGCCAGGAATCAAACCCAGGTCCCCCGCACGCCAGGCCGACGCTCTATCGCTGAGCCAACTGGCCAGGGCCCACAGAGGGATTTTTAAAGAGAATGTCCTTAAAGTTTCACTGAAAGTGGTTGTTGCTGTGGGTTTGTAGATAGTTTTCACTGGGTTAAGGAAATTACTTTCTGTACCTAGTTTGCAGTTAGGGATGAATGTTGGAACTTTCCAATCCAACCCCATGAGCCCTGCCTTTTCCAGTTAGAGCTCAGGAAATTTAAATACCTGGCCTTCCTCACTACAAAATTCAGAGAGATGATCTGGGCTCTGTCCAAAGGCTAATTTGGAAAGAGCAACTTGACAGGGTCAAGTTCTAGCAAGTAGCAGGTTCAAGCTCTAGCATATAAATGGCATCAAGGATGGTGTGATGGTGGCGTTTTTCTCAAGAAAGGCTTCTTATCAATCCACTTCTGTGGTGTTTTTTTGGCTTTGCCCCTAGAAGCTTAGCTTCCAGTCCCTGTTACTCTGCCACCATCCTATTAATTCACATCTTTTCTGTGCAGTCACCATGGTCCTTTTTTGCTGGTTGCTGTGAGGAACCTTTTTTTGGCCCACATCTCCCTTCCACTCTTTGGGTATGTTCTATGCATCTTTCCTAGGTTTTTGAGTTCAACACTAATGACTTTCCATTATCTTACATGGATTTTTCACAACATTGTTGAGATATGATTCCCATACAATTCACCCATTTAAAGTGCATACTTAAAAGTGTTTTCTAAAGTATATTTAGAGTTATGCAACCATCACCACTGTTAATTTTAGAACATTCTCATCACCCTAAAAGGAAACCTCACAATCTCTAGACATCTCCCATTTCGCCCCCATTTCCCAGTATTAGCCAGTCTACTTCCTGTCTGTGTGAATTGCCTGTTCTATTATGTGCATTTTCAGTCCCCCACCCCCACCCCCGTTCTGCTTTGTTGTATCCACATACTCTTTTCAATCATACATGAATTATTTTTTATCCCCTTTTATTTTTCCCCCCTAAAAATTACTTTGATCCTAACATAAGAAATTTATGCTAATTTAGTATTCAGGATTCATGGCTATAGAATATATAAAGAAAGTGTTATTGTTAGATCTTTTGGTAAAGTTGGCAGTTACATTTCCTTAGATGATCTAATACAAATTAGTGTTATCTGCTTTAAGTAATATGGAACCCAGATCTCCTAAAATGATCTAACTCTCCATCAGATGATGTCATGAGGACTTTCTTTTTTTTTTGACACAACTTTTTTTTTTTTTTTGCATTTTTCCGAAGCTGGAAACGGGGAGGCAGTCAGACAGACTCCCGCATGTGCCTGACCGGGATCCATCCGGCATGCCCACCAGGGGGCGATGCTCTGCCCCTCCGGGGCATCGCTCTGTTGCATCCAGAGCCATTCTAGCGCCTGAGGCAGAGGCCACAGAGCCAGCCTCAGCGTCCGGGCAAAGTCCGGGCCATCTTTGCTCCAATGGAGCCTTGGCTGTGGGAGGGGAAGAGAGAGACAGAGAGGAAGGAGAGGGGGAGGGGTGGAGAAGCAGATGGGCGCTTCTTCTGTGTGCCCTGGCCGGGAATCGAACCTGGGACTCCTGCACGCCAGGCCGACGCTCTACCACTGAGCCAACCAGCCAGGGCCTATGAGAACTTTCTTATTGCTAAAATTTACTTGGATTGGAACCATTTTAAATCATTAAGTGCTACCAATTCTTTCATTTCTTCTTTTTTAGCCCCCACACTCATTACTGTACTTGTCTTGATACACATATGTTTTTATCTTTATAAATGTATAAGATGTCTTTTCCTCAACTTTTTATTTTGCAAAATTTTAATCCTTCAGAAAACTTGAAAGAATAGGACAATGAAGACCTATATACACCCGTTACCTAGATTCAGTCCATTAATGTTTTGCCATATTTAAACTTCTCTTCCCTTTCCCTGCTTCTCCCTCTCTCCCTCCTTTCTTCCTTCCTCTCTCCCCTCATTTCCTTCTATAGCATCTTACTCTTTGGGATTTTGAATCCTTTTATGGCTTTGATCTTTCTGTATACTTATTTTACAGGATTTGTTAGATTGTACTGTTTTTCGATTCCTGCCAGTAGTGGATTGCTTCCTTTTGACTGTAAGCTCATTGCAGTCAGGGCACAGGAAGTGCAGGCCCATGGACACAGATCTCAGGAGAAACTTCTTTTTTTTTTTTTTTTTTTAATTTTAGAGAGAGAGGAGGAAGGTGAGACAGAAACATTGATCTGTTCCTGTTTGTGCTCTGAGCAGGGATCAAACCTCCAACCTTTGCATTTCAGATGGATGCTTAAACCAACCAAGCTATCCTGCCCCAGGCAGGAGAAACTTGTCTTTTCTCTGCATATAGGACAGGCAGATAAGCCTCTTTCCCTGCCCTCACTTTCGGTTTTTTGGTTTTTTGTTTTTTTTTTTTTCGTTTTTTCTTCCAGTTCTCAGTTTCTGGCACTTGGGGATTTCCAGTTCTTTTTATTTGTTCTCCAATAGTATCAGATATTTGTAGCGGTAGGGTTTTCTGGTTATCTAAGCTGTCTTATTACTGTAACTGGAAGTTCCCCTGATTTTCATTTTCGCAATTGAAACTTGGCATGTCAAAGAATTTTTTATATATATACATAGATTGATTGATTGATTTTTATCAAGAGAGGGAGGAAGAGAGAGACACACACAGGAACATTGATCTGTTCCTGTATGTGCCCTGACTGGGGATCGAACCGGCAACCTCTGTGCTTCAGGATAATGCTCTAATCAACCGAACTATTTGACCAGGGCTGAAAGAATTTTAAGGCTTCTGTGAACTCCCATCTGGTGACTAAAGTTGATATCTTTCTCACAATTTAGTAAGTCCTGGAATCTTAGCTTCCTAAATGATTATTCATCCTGATTACAAAGCTCTTACAATTAATTTATTTTTAATGATTGGGGTTGGAAAAGAGATGGGGTGGTAAAAAGTAGTAGGGAGGAGAGTGAAGTTGTTAAATTGCTGAGCCACTGAGTTTTTTGTTTTTGTTTGTTTTTCAGTCTTTCAGTTTTAAGGGGATCAGTATATCAACATTGAAATGTATCATAATGGGTTCCTTTTCAATATGATCAAGCTGGAACAAAGTTACTACATTTTGAAAGATGAATAGTGGTTCACTCCCCTGCTGAGGTTCTAGTTTGAAGGATTTATAACTTTTTAACATGATCTTTTCTATACAAGACCTTATTTTTAGCAACACAGATGAAAATAGCTGTGTCTAGGAGTATGTTCCCTATTGCTTCTTATGAAATTTACCAGCAAATAATTGTTTGGGAGCTCTCAAAGCTGAGAAATTCCCATTTTGACAAACCAAGTCTTGGGTATGATGTGTGTGAAACACTCAGTTTAAAAACAAAACAAAACTCATTTATAATTTTCATTTTGCAAACTTGCAACTTCCCCAATGTGACTATACAAATCATCTGATTTTGTTTCTTCGTTTGGCTCACATGATCTATCTTTTCTCCCAAAAAATTACCTATTTGAAGGATCCTCAATCCTAGTATTTCATGTAATGCCAAGAGTGCTACCCCAAAGAAGAAAGGAATGAGGTCTTTAGGCATAAATGGCTCAGAAAATGAATGAACATTTCTGGTACTTGATTAACTTACCTTTAGTTTTAGAATTTGAAAATGAAGATGTTTGTGATTGAGAAACCCCTGTGGAGTTTGTTTTTTTCAGTAAGTGGTCAGACTAGATTAGTAGTTCTTTTTTTGTTTGTTTGTTTGTTTGTTTTGTATTTTTCTGAAGCTGGAAACGGGGAGAGACAGTCAGACAGACTCCCGCATGCGCCCGACCGGGATCCACCCGGCACGCCCACCACGGACAACGCTCTGCCCCTCCGGGGTGTCGACCAGAGCCACTCTAGCGCCTGGGGCAGAGGCCAAGGAGCCATCCCCCAGCGCCTGGGCCATCCTTGCTCCAGTGGAGCCTTGGCTGCGGGAGGGGAAGAGAGAGACAGAGAGGAAGGGGGGGGTGGAGAAGCAGATGGGCGCTTTTCCTATGTGCCCTGGCCGGGAATTGAACCCGGGTCCCCCGCACGCCAGGCCGACGCTCTACCGCTGAGCCAACCGGCCAGGGCTAGATTAGTAGTTCTTAACCAGGGAAATGTTTTGGCATCATCTGAGGAATTTGTATTTAACTTTTACTTTGAAATAATTGTAGATTCTGGCCCTGGCCAGTTTGCTCAGTGGTAGAGCGTTAGCCGGGCGTGTGGATGTCCCGGTTCGATTCCCGGGCAGAGCACACAGGAGAAGCTACCATCTGCTTCTCCACCCCTCCCCTCTCCCTTTCCTTCTCTCTCTCTTTCTTCTCCCAAAGCCATGGCTCAAATGGTTTGAGCAAGTTAGTCCTGGGCGCTGAGGATGGCTCCATGGCCTTGCCTCAGGCACTGAAATAGCTTGGTTGCTGAGCAATGGAGTAGTGGCCTCAAATGGGCAGAGCATTGCCCCATGGGGGGCTTGCTAGGTAAATCCTGGTCAAGGCATCGGGCACATGTGGAAGTCTGTTGATGCCTCCTTGCTTCTCAATTAAAAAAAAAAAAAAGGAAGAAAAAAAGAATTATAGATTCACCACAAGTTATGAAATAATAGTGTGGTCCCATGTACTTTCACACAGTTTCCCCCGATGGTACATGTTACATAACTATGGTACGAGATCAAAGCAAGAAAATAGAGGTTGGTATCTTTGGTACAATCCACAGAGCTTATTCAGATTTCACCAGTTTGTCATGCACCCATTTATGTGTAGTTTACGCGGTCTTATCACATGTGTAGGTTTGGAGTATCCATCACTGCTGTTAAGATGCTGAGTGTTCATCACCACAGAGATGCCTAGTGCTTCCCTTTGTAGTCACATACCCCCCACACACACACCCCTGGCAACCAGATCTGTTTTCTATAATATTGACATTTTGTTAATGCTCTATAAACTGAATCATACAGTATATAACCTTCAGGATTGGCGCTTTTTTTTTGACAGAGAGAGGGACAGATAGGGACAGACAGACAGGAAGGGAGAGAGATGAGAAGCATCAATTCTTTGTTGGAGCTCCTTAGTCTCTTTAGTCTCCTTAGTTGTTCATTGATTGCTTTCTCATATGTGCCTTGACTGAGGATCTGCAGCAGAGCTAGTGACCCCTTGCAACCATGGGGTCATGTCTCTGATCCCACGTTCAAGCTATTGACCCTGCACTCAAGCTGGTGAACCTGCACTCAAGCTGGATGAGCCCACACTCAAGCTGGCAACCTTGGGATTTCGAACCTGGGTCCTCCGCATCCCAGTTTGACGCTCTATCCACTGTGCCACTACCTGGTCAGGCTAGGATTGGCTTTTTTTTTTTCATTTAGCATGATTCTCTTTACGAGTTATGCGCATCTATACTTCATTGAGTTTTTTTCCTTTTTTTTTTTTTTCTGCTAATGTGTATTCCTTGGAATGGATGGACTAGTTTGTTCAATTTGGTTAACCCACTTGAGGAACTTTTTTTTTTTTTTAAGTTTTTTGTTTTGTTTTGTTTTTTTTACAGGGACAGAGAGAGAGTCAGCGAGAGGGATAGACAGGGATAGACAGACAGGAACAGAGATGAAAAGCATCAATCATCAGTTTTTCATTGCGACACTTTAGTTGTTCATTGATCGCTTTCTCATATGTGCCTTGACCGCGGTCCTTCAGAAGACTGAGTAACCTCTTGCTCGAGCCAGCAACCTTGGGTCCAAGCTGGTGAGCTTTTTGCTCAAGCCAGATGAGCCCGCGCTCAAGCTGGCGACCTTGGGGTCTCGAACCT
Source organism: Saccopteryx leptura (assembly GCF_036850995.1). Taxonomy (NCBI): domain Eukaryota; kingdom Metazoa; phylum Chordata; class Mammalia; order Chiroptera; family Emballonuridae; genus Saccopteryx; species Saccopteryx leptura. Next base: position 24,636,318 of record NC_089511.1, read on the forward strand.
GGGTCCTCCACATCCCAGTTCGACGCTCTATCCACTGCTCCACCGCCTGGTCAGGCCACTTGAGGAACTTTTAAAAAACACTTGTCTTGCTCTGGCCGGATAGCTCAGTTGGTTAGAACATCGTCATGAAACACATAGGTTGCTGGTTTGATCCCTGATCAGGGCACATGCAGGAGCAGATTGATGTTCCTGTCTCTCTCCCTTCCTCTCATTGAAATTAATAAATAAAATTAAAAAAAATAATAACACTTGTCTGCTGGGTCAGCCATCCCACCACCTCCACCACTGTCCACCCCAAATACACCATTTTTACTATGCTTGCTTTATCTTCATGCAGCTATTCATATATCCACTCATTAGTCTTATTTTCTGACTCATTTCAAAGTAAATTGCAGACTTCTGTATGCTTCCCTCTAAATATTTCAACATATAGGGGCAGGCTAATGTAGATTTACAGTTGTAATACAAATAAACAATACAGTAATTAATAAATAATAATACAAGAATAAACTGTTTCATATACAACTGTAAACCTACTTTGGTCTGGTCCTGTATATACCATTATCTGGAGTTTAGTATTTGTTTGCAGTTTCTCTTAATGTAAAGCTTACATGCAATTGAGTGCACACATTTTAAGTATATGTTCACTGACTTTTGAGAGATGCATTCACAAGTGTAACTCATACCTGTATCAAGATAGAAACATTACATCACTCTACCAAGCTAGACTGCGGGTCATTAAACTTACAGTGGGGCCCAAGCTTGAGCTGTTTGTAAAAGGTCCCTAATCATTTTTAAATTTATTTTTTGATTACAGTTGACATACAATATTATATTAGCTTCAGGTGAACAACATAGTGATTAGACATTTATACAGTATACCTCATGAAGTCATCACCTCGGTAAGTCTAGTACGTATCTGAAAGGCCCCTCATTTTGACAAGGCTGATTCTGAGGCATGCCCTTGTAAAGAACTCTTGGTGACTCGAAAAGCCTCCTTCAGCCCAGCAGGCTTGTTGAAGATGAGGCCAGGTTTTCTATCCCTGGGGTGTGAGTGACATCACACTCCTGCAAAGCCATCTCCATCCTCAAGCAGACAGGTCTGCCAGGGACAGTAAAATGGAGAAAACTGTGCAGTGAACATCCGTGTAACTGCCACCCAGTCTTTATCACAAACCATTCACCTATGAGTCCCCCATTTCACTGCATTTCCTGGAATGCAGTTTAATCTCTGCATGATCTCTGTGATTTGACTCCTTTGCAGCACAAACTTACAGAATTAAAACAGAGCTGGTGACCCATGTGTAAATGAGGAGAATCTGAGCCTGAGAAACATTTCTGTGTGCTGCCATTGGGGATATGACGTGTTTGTTCCCGAGGCTAGACATTGGTGGCTTAGCTCCACGAGGCACCTATACTGGAAGAGGGGAGGAACCTCCTGAAGAAATGGACTCTTTCTTGAAGTCCTGACTTAGGTAGGCTGACTGCCTTCTGCAAGTTCTATTTATAGACTGCAGCAGAAATCTAGGGAATTTTATCTCACTCCCTAACTTACCTTATAAAATTAGTTCAGGTGGGTGGATAGAATCTTAACATTAAACACCAATTCTCTATATATACATATAAGGTGGGAGCAAAGGGTCAGAAAAGAATTATATTCTCCAACTTGAGGACCCTAGCTGGAAAGATAAAAAGGCAATGCCCAATGTGTGGTCTGTCGAGGGCTCCTTGTGAGCCTGGAGGTGTTCCCTTTGCAGCCATAATTCCCATCACAGGTGTGCCTCATGCTACAAAGCACGATACACAAATTGAATAAGCTCACTTGACTCATGTATCTAGTTTTCCTCATAAGCTCAGATTATGTCTTTTCAGTTTGTATTTGGGTATGACACCTCACATTTTCTGAAAATCTGGACTACAGAAAAGAGCCTTTGGGTATGCCCTTTGGTTCTGGGTTCCCTGCTCAGGTTACATCTACCGTAGTGTCCACTGGCTTGTTTGGCTCATCCTGGTGGCTCAGGTTTTTTCAGTATATTCCCTTTGGTGGCCATTGTCTTCCCAAGCCCAGGTCAAAGCTTTGCTTTTGGTTGAATCAACTAGGTTTGCTTCCATTTTAAATTCTTTCTTGACAGTTTACTTTGTGCTCCACTCCCTGAGCCAGGCCCGTTAGTTTCCTTTGGTTTTGTGGTTCCTGTGGAAATGGCAGGAGCCCATGTAGAAAATAACCGGCCTGCTGTGTGTGTTTTCAACAGCATAACATTTTTAAAAAGATATTATTTATTGATTTAGAGAGAGGAGGTGGGGGGGAGCAGAAAGCTTCATAGTTGCTATAGTTATTTCTTGTATGTGCCTCCACCGGGCAAGCCCAGGGTTTCAAACCAGGGGTCCCAGCATTCTAGGTTGACGCTCTATCCACGGCACCACCACAGGTCAGGCCAGCATAGCATTTTTACGTGCGCTTTTTTATCTTCCACAGTGAAGGGCCTTGTAAACTATGTTGATCCAGAAATGTAGCTACTGGTTTGGAGAAGGGAAATAAAACCCAGTAACTGTTGTTGTGAGGGTAGGGTACTCTCAGGGGTCTGGTCTGGAAGCCCAGTCAGGTGAGGGGCGGCCCTGCTGGGAGAAGTTGATACCACTTCTTGATACCCTGGCTGTTCTGGTGCCTCACTGACCTCTGTGAGGCAAGAGGCAAGCCAGCCCCTGGCTCAGCGTCTCTAGTCTCAGATCTTGGGCAGATTTCCCCACAGGCGTGGGTGAGAGGGAAGAGTGGCGGTGGGGGGAAGACCAGGGGTGGATGCAGGCACAGGGGGATCCCTGTGAGCCTCTCAGGCCTCAGGCTGAGTTTTCACCTTTGACTTTGGGCCCTAAGTCAAGCATGCCTGGTTAAGGATCTAGAATCATTGCTTTTTACTTTTAAGAAGCGACTTAATAATTTACCAGTCAGTAACACTAGTACTCTGTGCTTCCCTGACCATCTCCTCCATCTAAGTTCTGGGATGGCATTACTGTATCACTAGTGATTTCTCTCCTGATATGAATTCCACTGGGAGATCAGCCTTACCTATTCACATGGAGCGTGAGACTGCTCTGTGGAAATGGTTTTCACTGATCCCATCAATTGAACAATTTCAGCCCCTCCCTGTCTCTCACACCTGGCCTTTTATATTGGTCAAGTCCAAACAAGAGGGTCTGACTCTCTTCCTGGTCTGTTCTCCTATGTAGCTCCTTGTTTTCAAGCAGTAATTAAAGGAGCAGGGTGTCTGGATGAACCTGTTACTGCGATCTTATCAGCTTCCCAGAGCAAATGCAGAAAGACGGCCTTTGTCGCAGGCAGAGTGGGTGGGTCCATGTTCATTTGCAGAGCGGGGCCTCTCTCTCCAACCAGCAGGGCCAGGCATTGTCCCAAGCTGCATGGTGCAGGAGGAGAATTGAGAAGTGTGGGAACATCATTTAGACTTTCCCCATTGCTCTCATTTTTGTGTTTTCTAAAGGAACTGTTTTGCTGGTTTAAATAAATCAGCAGCGTTAGTTAACTCGGATTGAGAACCAGCCCTCCCTTTGTGCAAACTCACTTCTCTTTCCCAGTCCCTCACCTGTGATTTAGAATTTCACCTTTCTGTCACAGAACTAGGGTCCTGATTTAAGGTCCTGGAGGTCTTATTGGGAAGACCTTGGTCCCCACTGCTTCCCATGTCACTGGACCAGGAACAGGCCATGCTCTGTCCTCAGACAGGTCTCCTTGGAAAGACTGCGGGCTTGATGATGAGCAGCGCCGGTCCCTGGGGGAGAGAGGTCTTTCCTCTCTCCACAAGCCAAAGGCACTGTGGACACACCAGCACCAACTGGAGGAAGAAAGGCATGAGAAGGCCACATCACTGACCTCTTCAAGTGTGCCTGGAGACAAAGGACTTTGGTTTTACAGAAGAAAAACAGCCTAAATGCATACATTCATTGTCTTGTGTGTGTGTGTGTGTGGGGGGTGTTTTGCCAAATGAAATGAGCTTTCCCGAGGACAGTCAGCCTCGCCTCAAACTGGGCACATCCTTGAAGGACCAAGAGAGTGTGTCTTGCATCACAAGCTTCAAAGAAAACAAGTAATATTTCTGCTCCAATGTTTCCTTAACAATGACATTTGCTACTCGGTGACCCAAAGCTGTCTCCGAGCTGCTCAGAGTTTATATCCATTCCTCTGCTGAGTTGGCATTTTATAATTTATTTGTAATTGGGACTGTTTGCTGTTGGAGAATATTCTGAAGACTGCTCTCCTCTTAGGTATTAATAGCTGATGGTTATTTCTACATGTCCCTCTCTCCATATTCCCTATATCACTTTAGAAGTCTTTTTATTTTATTTAAATTCTGGTTTGACATATAAGGATCTGTAAGATAAACTGGAATTTTCCACTGGGTCCCAGTGGCTGTGTTCGAATTTCCAATAGGCAGCTCTAGCCAGTGGACTCTGGAAATTGGGCTGAGGATACCATCATTTTCAGTGACAGTACTGCCTATAAGTTCTAGTGGTCATGACCAGAACAGGTTTGAAAGTCAAGTATAGACTATTTGATGTTGGTGGTGTTTGCTTTCTTTGTTAAAGAATAATCCAGGATTGGCACTCTTTAACAGGAGTGGAAACTATATGCTTATACAAGATTTAAAGATACTGAAGTTCACAGGTAGTGTGTGGGAGAACAGCCTGTCATGGAATTGTCTCATGGGAGAGACTTTTTAAACCCTAGGTTCAACCATGCACTGTGGGAATCCCTTTGAGAAGCAACCAGAAAAGTCGAGTTCTCTGGCTTTGGCCATTTTATTGCCAGAGAACTAAGGCAAGCAGGATTGCAATGTGTGGACGTCCTTCTTCTTTTTTTAAAGATTTTATTTATTGGCCCTGGCCGGTTGGCTCAGTGGTAGAGCGTCGGCCTGGCGTGCAGAAGTCCTGGGTTCAATTCCCGGCCAGGGCACAGAGGAGAAGCGCCCATCTGCTTCTCCACCCCCACCCCCTCCTTCCTCTCTGTCTCTCTCTTCCCCTCCCGCAGCCAAGGCTCCATTGGAGCAAAGATGGCCCGGGCGCTGGGAATGGCTCCTTGGCCTCTGCCCCAGGCGCTAGAGTAGTGGCTCTGGTCGCGGCAGAGCGACGCCCCGGAGGGGCGGAGCGTCGCCCCCTGGTGGGCAGAGCATCGCCACTGGTGCACGTGCCGGGTGGATCCCGGTCGGGCGCATGCGGGAGTCTGTCTGACTGTCTCTCCCCGTTTCCGGCTTTAGAAAAAAAAAAAGAAAAAAGTTAAAAAAAAAAAAATTTAAATCAACAAACTGACCAGTATTTCAATGGGAACTATGGGCCTGCTTTTGGCTAATGAGATGGTCAATGTTCGATTCCATATTTGTCACTGCTAGCCGTAACAAGTGATATGACGCGCTTCTGGAGCGTCCCGCGTCACTGGAAGTAGTACTGTATGTGAGCGATGCCGCGCTTTGCGGCGCTGCCACATACAGTACTCCAGGAGCACAGGATGCGGTCAGTAATCTCACTGACCACCAATGAAAGAGATACCCCTTCCGGAAGTGCGGTGGGGGCCGGATAAATGGCCTCAGGGGGCCACAGTTTGGGGACCCCTGCACTAAAGTGAAAGTGAGTCAGTGTCTCCTGGTTTATTGCTTTAAGAATCAGTGGATGTCTTTCCATTTGTTCAGAGGTAAAATTTCCCAGCAGGCTTGTCTGTGGTTCTTAGAATGATACTCCATTGAGTGTGTAAAGTGTTGACTCTTTGAAGGGCAAGTGAGGATTCCCTCAGACACCCTTGGACTAAGCATTCTTGAGGATGGCGGTAAAGATGACATCTGTGGGATCCCTGGCTTTTGTTGAAACATCTCACTTTTCGCAGGGAAACTTTCCTCCCTCAATACATTCATTCCATCCTGTGGCTTCTTCCGGTTCAGTTGGAACTCAAGATACAAGGTTCTTGTCATGCTATTTCTCCTTAGAGAGACATATTATTATATTTTGTTTCAGATTTGTTCAGAATCTCCTGTGGTTTACTCCTCATTGAGAATCCATTGGCTCCAGGGCTTCTTTGAAAATCTTCACCCTGCCAGCCTCCTCCTCCAGCTCCCTGCTCCTTTGACTCCTGTGTAACTCAAATACTTGTTTTGTGCTTATTCATGCCAAGCAGATTTCTGATCTGAACAGACTTCACTGAGGTTATTCCAGTACAAACAGAGATGGCGACAATTTCATTTTCTTGTTTGCTCAGCAAGAATCACAGGTTTGGTCAAAACCTGGAGATTTTATAAAATGATTTAATCTGATCCTGATTTGAGAAGCACTGAGGGAGACAAGGTCCTTCAGTCCCGAGCCTCAGGGGCCTCCGTGTAGCGAGGGCTTGGCTGGTTCCGGGTGGCGGGTGACCGGGTTCCTTCTGTTCTTCCACGGCCTTTCTCTGGGTCTCTATCACCTTTGAACCTTCCAATTCTACTACCAAAGTCAGAAAGGTCTTAGGGTACAAACTGAAAACTTTGCAGGAGAAAATGAAAACTTCATAAATAACCAAGGGATTCATCTACCCCGGCCTCAGGATCGTCAGGAGCAGCTGCTTTGCAAGGAAGTCAATGGGATTGGTTCTGTCTGCCTTGGTAGCTGCATTTTAGCAGTGAGCTGTGTGTGGAGAGGGTAGGGACCATTGTAAACTCCTCAACAAATGAGGGGGCTGAGAGGACAGCTCTACTCTGCTCCTCCCATGTTACCTTCCCCTTCTCATCAGGGGTATTCAGCTTTTTCCTTTTTGACTTTCAGTAGCATCATAATAAGGGCAATTTGAGAATAACACCACAATAACAGTAACATCCAGGGTTATTTCCCTATACCTGCTGGCACAGGACCACTGCAGACAGCAGAATTAACAGGATGAAAAGTGGTCAAGGCCTCAAAAAAGAGTGAGAGAAATGGCTCACGATGAGGACAACTTGAAGGGGAATTGGAGCCCCTCTGGGCAGTGGGGATCCCAGCCCTTCATGTTGTACTGGGGCAGAAAGTAAGCAGCCAGTCCATCACGTTGCTTTGGAAAGAAGTTTGGTATAAGTTAATCAGAGGTTAGCTAGCAGTAGCTAGTAACTCTTATGCTTGCTTGGGTGCAGCTCTGGCTGGTTGGGTCCAGCAGAATTGTTCCACGTGATCCCTTTCCTTTTCTCCTTTAAATAAATCAAGTCTTATCACCAGAAGATGCACTGAGATTCCTGCACACCTTAATTGAGAGTTTTCAACTACATGGGTTTTTTCTTGTTCTGGTTCTGAGTTTCTTACTGCCATCCCAGGGGCTGCTACCTGTTAGGCTTTTCATATTTGAATATAAATGACTCGTTACTGGCCTTGATCTCCAGCTGAGGAGCATTTGGGAGCTGTGAAGGAAGCCCTCAGAATGTCTCAGACCTGCCTGCCAGTGGGAAGAGCCTGCTATCAGAACTGTCTTCAGGTTAAATAAGGAGGACTCATTATAGACACTTTGCAGTTAGTTACCCTTCCCCGTTGAATTTTAAAAAGATCAGAATAATAAATCAAGATTGCGCTTTATAAATTTCTGATACTGCGGGGGTATCAGAGAAAACTAGTCTTTTTCTTTTGTTTGTGGTGAAGTGGCTTGGATGGCTGAAGAACCCCCCCCTTCCTGCCATCAGAAGCCTCGTCTCTTAAAATGTGTTCTTAGGTCTCGCGTGATCCTTCTACAGTGTGTCTGTCCGTAAAGTCATGGTGCACTTTTGACCGGTCACAGGAAAGCAACAAAAGACGATAGAAATATGAAATCTGCACCAAATAAAAGTAAAACTCTCCCAGTTTCATACCTGTTCAGTGCAGTTCGATGTGGGCTCACGCAGAGATTTTTTAGGGCTCCTTAGGTAGCTGTCCCGTATAGCCTCTACAGACTCGTCACTGACTGATGGCCTACCAGAACGGGGTTTCTCCACCAAACTGCTGGTTTCCTTTAACTGCTTATCCCACCGAGTAATGTTATTCCTATGTGGTGGCGCTTCGTTATAAACGCGCCAATATTCATATTGCACTTTGGTCATGGATTCGAATTTAGCAAGCCACAGAACACACTGAACTTTCCTCTGTACTGTCCACATCTTGACTGGCATGGCCGTGGGCTGCTCCGCTGTATACACGGTGTTACGTCATCATCTGCGCATGCGCACATGCTGCCACATCATCCTACAGAAACTGGGAGGATTTTTCTTTTATTTGGTGCAGATTTCACATTTCTATCATCTTTTGTTGC